>NC_064614.1:119167572-119476843 GCF_023898315.1 Schistocerca nitens | reverse complement strand
AGAATTTTATAATAAATATTTTAATAAACTAATGAAAATATATAATGTTAATCACTATTCTACATTTACTGAAATTAAAGCAACAGTTGTAGAACGATTTAATAGAAACTAAAAGAGAAAATGTGGAAACAATTTGATATTCAAGGTAACTATAAATGGGTTGATATATTACAAAAACTAGTAAATGACTATAATAATACTAAACATAGTACAATAAATATGAAACCAATAGATGTTAATGATAAAAATTATAAACCAAATGCTACTGTAATATATCCATATAAAGCTAAATATTCTATTGGTGATCAAGTTAGAATAAGTAAATTAAAAGGAATATTTGAAAAAGGATATACAGCTAATTGGTCAACAGAATTATTTGAAATTGAAGATGTTATTTATTCAGATCCAATTACATATAAATTAAAAGATATTAAAGGTAATTTCTATGAACATGAGATACAGAAAACAAAATATCCAGATGTATATCTTATTGAAAAGGTGTTAAGAACAAAAGGTGATAAAGTATATGTTAAATGGTTAGGATTTGATAATTCACATAATAGTTGGGTTAGTAAGGACAACATAATTACGTGAATAATTTTTATATATATAAATGAAGAAGTTTGCACTTCTGTTTTTTCTATCTGTCTGTTATCCTGATGATGATGTATCTATATTCATTAATCAGTTAAATGACGAATCTTTGAATTATGTATATGATCTGAATGGTGAGGAAATATGTGTTGTTTATGAATATTTTAAGAAACAAACTGTTTATTTCTTATATAATAAATGAGGCTGATAGAAGTCATATCTAAACTTGAACAATTCAACATTGATTTTTATTTACATAATAATCTTAGAATTGGTTATATTAAATGTGAAAAAATGTTGTATACGACTTATAGAATTATTATTTATAATTATGATGAAAAGGTATTTCTAAATTTTAAAGAATCAATTACATCATCTGATTGGGAATTTTCTTCAACTATAGATAACCATATTATTGATTTATATTTTAGTGATAAGAATGAGAATATTAAGATTGAATTTTTTAAGTCTATATAAATGAAAACAATAATACTCTTATTGTTGTTTAAAATTATATATGCCAATGATAAGAGTAAAGCAATAAAGTATTTAAGTGATTATGGATATTTAGATATTACAAATGTTAATGATAATACTCATGTTAGTGATGATACATTTAGAGAAGCATTAATGTTATTTCAGTTAACATATAATCTTGAAATAAGTGGTGAATTAAGTGATGATACTTTAAATTTTATGAACATGCCTAGATGTGGTGTAAAAGATGAATTTGGTAGCTATAGAACTAGTTTGTATAAATGGAATAAGCAACATATCAAATGGCATTATAAAGGTGCTACTAAAAAAGTATTACAATTAACTGATGAAGCATTTAAAATATGGCAAGATAAAATAGATATTCAGTTTAAACACGATAGCAATAATCCTGATATCTTAATTACAAATAAAAGACGTAAACATAAATTTGAAATTGATAAAAGTATACATTGTTCAAAGGATTTAGATGGTAAAGGTAATGTTTTAGGTCATGCATTTTTTCCAGATATGAATAATAATCCTGTAGAAATACATATGGATGATGATGAAATATGGTATTTAGAGATGAATACTAATACACCAAAAGGACAAACAAATCTATTTGAAGTATTAATACATGAGATTGGTCATTCATTAGGTCTACGTCATTCAGATGATTATGGTTCAATAATGTATGCATACTATAATGGATCGCATTTAGAATTATCTCAAGATGATATTGATGCTATTCAAAGTTTATATGGTAAACAATCAACACCACCAACACAATTACCAATTAAACCAATTTCACCACCTATACAATCAGAACCTATATCATTATGTCAAACTAAACATATTGATCACATATTAATGATGAATGGGATTTTATATGTTTTTTATCAGAAATGGGTGTGGATAATTAAAAATACAATACCAAAATCACAATTAATAACTGATTGGTTAACATTTTTACCAAATGATGTAAACCGTATAGATGGTATATATCAGAGACCTAGTGGTGAACTTGTTATATTTTCCAATAATATGATATATATGATACATTTACATACATTACAATTGATATCAGGATATCCAAAACCAATATCTAGTACAGGTTTACGCAATAATTTCAAATTAAATGGTATAGTGAACACTTATTCTGGTAGAACATTTATTTTCTTCAATGACTTTTTCTATGCTGAAATAGATGAATGTAATTTTAAATATAAAGTACGTGGTATTATAAGTAGAGAATATTGTGGATTACCAACTGGTATAAATTCAGTATTTAGGTACATTAATGGTATGTTGTACTTTTTTAGAGATGATGCCTTTTATGAATATAATGAATTTACCAAAAAAGTAGTAAAGTATGGTATATTTGATTTATCACTATTTGGTATAGATTGTATTAAATCATCTTCGTTAATATCAGAACTAATAATTGTACTAAACAATACAATCCAACAATTAAAACATTTTTCTTCTATATAAATGGAACTATTAACTAGACTTAATAGTGTTAATAAAAATACACCATTGGTGAAATTATGTGACATTGAAGTGGATAAAGTGTATCATATTACAAATGTAGAAATCAAAAATACTAAATTAGGTTTTAAAACATTTATTGAACTTAATAATGAATTTAATATAATATTACCAGATAGATATGCAAAAATGATTGGTTGGGATGATTGTACAACTATAATTGGTTGTAATATTGTATATAAAGGAATGATTGACAGATCAGATAAAAAGGTACATGTATTAGAATTTAGACAACAATAGAGTTTTTAAGTGTAATAAATGGATACAACTAAGAAATGTTGTAGATGTAAAGAAGATAAAAATATTAATGAATTTCATTTTGATAAATTTGTAAAAGATGGACACCGTAGAGTATGTAACCAGTGTGCATGTTATTATACTAAAAGATATTATGAAGCAAACAAAGATAAATTATTTGAAAAGGTAGCATGTGAATGTGGTAGAATTGTAGCTAGATGTAAACTTAAACAGCATGAAAAATCATTAATTCATTCTGATCTTATAAAAGAAAAAGAATCTATAAATATCTACTAATTCTTATAATATATTTTTTATCAAATTATATAACCATATTTTGTATAGAGTATAATATTCTGAATAATAATTATATAAGTAAATAGATACATCTAACTGTATCTAATTATCAAAATAAGGCTAATAAATATCAGTTATGTAATATAAAAAAAACACAAAAGAGACAACACATACAGACAACAATTAGTTTACTTTTTATCCCTAATAAATAGATATATCTGTATCTATTTGTAAAAATACAGTTATCAAATATTCTGAATAATAATTACATAAGTAAATAGACAACAAATACAGACAACAAAAATAATAGTTTTCTTCCTTAATAAATAGAGCTATCATAATGGAGATGAAGATGAATGAACTTAGAGCAATAGCTAAAAGCATAAAGATTAAAGGTTACTCTAAAATGCGTAAAAGTGAATTAATGGATTTATTATTTCCACATACAATTGATATTGGTAAGGAATCTAATAAAAGAAAAAGAACACCTAAAAATGTATCTATTGCTAATATAGAAGATAAAGATCCATCAAAAATGAATGTTAATGAACTTAAAACATTAGCTAAACATTTAAATCTTAGTGGATATTCTAAATTATGTAAAAGTGATTTGTTACAGTTGATTCAAAATACTCAAACACTATTTCCATTTGCTACAGATATATTTGAACATCCTAATGAACGAAAAATTCATATTTATCATTCAATTGAAAAAGCATTCCAAAATAGATTACAAACATACAATATTGAAAACAACTTAAAAATTAAAGATCCACAACACATTATGACATCAGCAAAACCTATTGTATGTCAGTTAATAAAAGATAATCTTAAAATATACAATGGATTAAAAGTTAATCTAATATTGTACTGTGAATTCAAATTGAATACTACTAATGAAATAAAAGAATTTAGATTCTCAACATACAACTATACAATCACAAATGAAAAAGATCTAAATAAATTTTATACAAAAGGTAAACAACAAATATTAACATACATGCAAAATTTTCAAGATAGAGGATCAGGCTGGATGTTAAATAGTGTAATTGGTTTGCAATTAGGAATTAACAAATATACACCACTTAATGGTTCATCATATATTGAACTACCAAAAACAATAAAAGATAAAAAAGCATGTATAAATGTTAAGAATAATGATGAAAAATGTTTCTTGTGGTCTATAGCATCAGCATTAAATCCAGTTGACCCTACAAAATGTAAAAACCCAGACAGAACTAGTAACTATATAGAATGTGTCAAACAATTAGAAACTAAAATTGGTTAAATAGAATATCCAGTTAAAATTGATAATATACCTAAATATGAATGTAAACTTAATATATCGATTAATGTGTGTGCATATGATGAGAAATATGAAATATATCCATTAAAGATAACTAAAGATGAAAAATCAACACATATTGATTTATTATACATGAAAAATAATAATAATTCACATTATTGTTGGATTAAAAATCTATCTCGATTAATTAGATCTCAGTGTACAAAACATACTGAAAATATTCATCTATGTAAAATGTGTCTACAACACTTTAATTCAGAAAGTAAACTAAATGTACATAAAGAAGATTGTTCTAAAAATGAATCAGTTAAAATTAGAGTACCAAATGAAGGTGAATACATAACATTTAAGAATTATAAACATACAATGCCTGTTCCATTTGTTATATATGCTGATTTTGAAAGCTTATTATTGAAAATGGACACATGTGAACCAAATCCAAATGAATCATACACAATGAAATATCAAAAACATGAACCATCTGGATTTTGTTACTATGTGAAATACATTCATAATCATTATAAAGATCCTGTTGTTTATAGAGGACCAAATGCTAAAACTAAATTTATTGAGATAATTAAAAATGAAGTTGAACAAATAGGACATATATATTCACAAATAGAACCAATGAAACAGTTAACACATGAACAAATAAAAATACATAACCAATCTAAAAGATGTACATTATGTGAATCACCATATACACCAAATAATAAAAAAGTACATCATCATTATCATTTAACTGGTAATTATATAGCACCATTATGTAATGAATGTAATCTTAAACTTCAACAACCAACATTTGTGCCTATATTCTTACACAATCTAACTGGTTATGATTCACATTTGTTTATTAAAGAACTTGGTTATGATGAAAAAGAAATTGAATTGATTCCAAATAATGAAGGAAAATATATAAGTTTTGGTAAGCAAACAAATAACTTAAAAATGAGATTTATTGATACATTTAGATTCATGGCATCATCATTAGATAAACTATCATCTAATTTATCAAAAGATAAAATGAAAAATATTGAATTATTCTTTCAAAAAGATAAAGTAGATCTAGTTATTAGAAAAGGTGTGTACCCATATGATTATATGGATGATTGGAATAGATTTAATGAAACACAATTACCACCTAAAAATGAATTCTATAGTAAGATCAATGAATGTAATATAAGTGATGATGATTATGAGCATGCTCAATTAGTATGGAATAAATTTAATATAAAAAATATGGGTGAATACCATGATTTATATTTGAAAAAAGATGTGTTATTGTTAGCTGATGTATTTGAGAACTTTAGAGACACATGTATGAAATCATATGATTTAGATCCAGGATGGTATTATACAGCACCTGGTTTATCATGGGATGCAATGTTAAAAATGACTAAACAACCACTTGAATTATTACATGATTATGATATGATATTAATGGTTGAAAAAGGCATTAGAGGTGGTATAGCACAATGTTGTAAAAGATATGTTAAAGCAAATAATAAATACATGAAAGATTACAATAAAAATAAAGAATCAAATTATTTAATGTATTTAGATGCTAATAATTTATATGGATATGCAATGTCACAATATTTACCATATGGTGGATTTGAATGGGAAAATAATTTAAATATTGATGTAATGAACATTCCAGATAAATCTGAATATGGATATATATTAGAAGTTGATTTACAATATCCAATTGAATTACATGATAAACATAAAGATTTACCATTAGCACCAGAAAATGGACATAAATTATTAACAACATTAAACAATAAATATAAATATGTTGTACATTATAGAAACCTAAAACAATGTATAAAATTAGGATTGAAATTAACAAAAATACATCGTGCTCTAAAATTCAGACAAAGTGATTGGTTGAAAAAGTATATAGACTTAAATACAGCAATGAGAACAAAAGCTAAAAATGATTTTGAAAAAGATTTCTTTAAACTGATGAACAATAGTGTGTTTGGAAAAACAATGGAAAATATAAGAAACAGAGTTAATATAAAATTAGTATCAGATGGTAAAAAATGTGATAAATTAATAGCTAAACCAAATTTCAAACATAGAACAATATTTAATGAAAATCTGGTAGTTATTCATATGAATAAAACTGAAATTAAATTTAATAAACCAATTTATGTTGGAATGAGTATATTAGATTTATCAAAAGAATTAATGTATAGTTTCCATTATGATGTAATGAAACCTAAATATGGTACAAATATTGAGTTATGTTATCAAGATACTGATAGTTATATATATACAATATAAAAACAGATGACTTTTATGAAGATATGAAAAATATGATTGAACATTTTGATACAAGTGATTATGCAACAAATAATGTGTACAATATACCACAAATGAACAAAAAGGTATTAGGTAAAATGAAAGATGAATGTAATGGTAAAATAATGACTGAATTTGTTGGTTTGAGAGCTAAAATGTATGCATATTGTGTTGGTGAAAAAGAAAATAAAAAATCTAAAGGTGTTAAGAAATCAGTAGTAATGAATAAAATATCAATGGATGACTATAAAGACTGCTTATTCAATAATAGTGAATTATATAGATCAATGAATTTAATTAAGAGCTATAAACATGAAATATATACAGTGAAATTAAATAAAATAGCACTAAGTGCAAATGATGATAAAAGACACATTATGAATGATGGAATAAATACATTACCACTTGGACATTATAGTTTATTGTAAATATTGTCTATAATCACTAATTGTATATATGTATATATGTTGTATATATTATATTTATTAATGTATGTATTGTATATATTTAGATTATTGTTTCATCATCATTCATTGTATATATGTATTTACTATATAAACATCATTATTAGCAATTGTATATAAGTAAATATTTAGAATAACCAACACCATCTATAATTGTATATATTTTTATTATTCAACACCATTATAAATGTTGTATAAACGTATATAGTACTATCTAAAAGAGACACTTTATGCATTTCCCTAATTTTGTGGTTGTATCATAGTAAAAATATGAATAATAGCTGATTTCGATGTAAAATGGTCTAAAAATAGCATAAAATAGGGTTTAAATAGCTGATTTTAGTAATTGGGGTAGAACATACATTTCCTATCTACTACTATGTATATGAAGATGTCTATAAATTTTGTCTGCCGGCCGCGGTGGTCTAGCGGTTCTAGGCGCTCAGTCTGGAGCCGCGCGACTGCTACGGTCGCAGGTTCGAATCCTGCCTCAGGCATGGATGTGTGTGATGTCCTTAGGTTAGTTAGGTTTAAGTAGTTCTAAGTTCTAGGGGACTGATGACCACAGATGTTGAGTCCCACAGTGCTCAGAGCCATAAATTTTGTCTAGATCTATGTATTTCAGATCATTGTGCATTGTTCATTGAGCTGCCACAGACAGACAGGATAATATAGATATAGATAATGTAATATACACTCCTGGAAATGGAAAAAAGAACACATTGACACCGGTGTGTCAGACCCACCATACTTGCTCCGGACACTGCGAGAGGGCTGTACAAGCAATGATCACACGCACGGCACAGCGGACACACCAGGACCCGCGGTGTTGGCCGTCGAATGGCGCTAGCTGCGCAGCATTTGTGCACCTCCGCCGCCAGTGTCAGCCAGTTTGCCGTGGCATACGGAGCTCCATCGCAGTCTTTAATACTGATAGCATGCCGCGACAGCGTGGACGTGAACCGTATGTGCAGTTGACGGACTTTGAGCGAGGGCGTATAGTGGGCATGCGGGAGGCCGGGTGGACGTACCGCCGAATTGCTCAACACGTGGGGCGTGAGGTCTCCACAGTACATCGATGTTGTCGCCAGTGGTCGGCGGAAGGTGCACGTGCCCGTCGACCTGGGACCGGACCGCAGCGACGCACGGATGCACGCCAAGACCGTAGGATCCTACGCAGTGCCGTAGGGGACCGCACCGCCACTTCCCAGCAAATTAGGGACATTGTTGCTCCTGGGGTATCGGCGAGGACCATTCGCAACCGTCTCCATGAAGCTGGGCTACGGTCCCGCACACCGTTAGGCCGTCTTCCGCTAACGCCCCAATATCGTGCAGCCCGCCTCCAGTGGTGTCGCGACAGGCGTGAATGGAGGGACGAATGGAGACGTGTCGTCTTCAGCGATGAGAGTCGCTTCTGCCTTGGTGCCAATGATGGTCGTATGCGTGTTTGGCGCCGTGCAGGTGAGCGCCACAATCAGGACTGCATACGACCGAGGCACACAGGGCCAACACCCGGCATCATGGTGTGGGGAGCGATCTCCTACACTGGCCGTACACCACTGGTGATCGTCGAGGGGACACTGAATAGTGCACGGTACATCCAAACCGTCATCGAACCCATCGTTCTACCATTCCTAGACCGGCAAGGGAACTTGCTGTTCCAACAGGACAATGCACGTCCGCATGTATCCCGTGCCACCCAACGTGCTCTAGAAGGTGTAAGTCAACTAGCCTGGCCAGCAAGATCTCCGGATCTGTCCCCCATTGAGCATGTTTGGGACTGGATGAAGCGTCGTCTCACGCGGTCTGCACGTCCAGCACGAACGCTGGTCCAACTGAGGCGCCAGGTGGAAATGGCATGGCAAGCCGTTCCACAGGACTACATCCAGCATCTCTACGATCGTCTCCATGGGAGAATAGCAGCCTGCATTGCTGCGAAAGGTGGATATACACTGTACTAGTGCCGACATTGTGCATGCTCTGTTGCCTGTGTCTATGTGCCTGTGGTTGTGTCAGTGTGATCATGTGATGTATCTGACCCCAGGAATGTGTCAATAAAGTTTCCCCTTCCTGGGACAATGAATTCACGGTGTTCTTATTTCAATTTCCAGGAGTGTATATATAGATAATATAGTTTGAAATTCTTTGTCTATGCAATGAGACTTTCCAGTCAGTAACTAGCCTACATTATTTATCATGTTGATACGTGTAAGGAGATACATAGTTTTGCATTTAAGATATGTTTACTTTGTGACTGATTGGTATGAATTTCACAGTTGCCATAGTCTCTATTATTCTATATTTTATGTATCATTAATCGATATGTGTATATAGAGATTTACGGACGCCATGCAGGAATTTCAATTGTTTGATAACTTCAGGCAATCAAGCATTTACTATTGAGCGTATACTAATCTTTGTGAGGAGAACATTACTAATATTACACTGCCTCTCCTGAGGAGGGAAGCAATGGGTTCCATCTCAAAATTCGGTGTACCTTGCCAATTTCTTTCATAATTTCCGAAGTACCCCGTGTTTTTATTTTGTGGCTGTTCCGTATTTCTATGTCCCTCTTCCCGTATTGGAGCGCGAGTGTCCTCTGAAATACGTAATTCTTGTATTACCTGTGTCAGCTGATCTTGTACTTCCCGGATTTCTCTTTGGCTTTGCGTATTAATTTGATTCTGATTTTGTTTGAATTTCCTAATTTGTTAGCACTCTTCTGTGTCATTAAAGACTACCGGTTTTGTGTCATTCATATCATCATCTACCTTCGTAGATAAATTATTTAACTGATCCGAAAGTTCAGTGCGAGTGCGGCGAGGTGTAGGAGATGTATCCATCTACTTCCTGGAACTCAGGAATGTAAATTTCCTGCACCATTAGTATATCCACATCCGACGCGTATATCATGTCCCTAAACAACTGCTGTTTCACGGGCGATCTAATGGTATTCACGATATCCAGAAAGACTTGTCAGGAACGGGACGAAATTTGGACACTTCCATGCTGTTTTCTTTACCAGGTCTGAGAATTGGTACTATTTTAGCTCTTTTTCACAATCTCGGAAAGCAACCGTTCCCAAGGCAACTGTTATACAAAGCGGTAAGATAGTTGGGAAAAACGCTACACGATCGACATAGAATCTTACTAGTAACACCATTCTCATCAGGAGTCTTTTTTTTTTCAGGCAAGTTCGTTATTATTTCTTCTATTTGTGTCAAAGCTACATCCTTTATCATTCCATCTACACCTACATCTACATCTACATCCATACTCCGCAAGCCACCAGACGGAGTGTGGCGGAGGTTACCTTGAGTACCTCTATCGGTTCTCCCTTCTATTCCAGTCTCGTATTGTTTGTGTAAATAAGGATTGTCGGTATGCCTCTGTGTGGGCTCTAATCTCTCTGATTTTATCCTCATGGTCCCTTCGCGAGATATACGTAGGAGGGGGCAATATACTGCTTGACTCCTCGGTGAAGGTATGTTCTCGAAACTTCAACAAAAGCCCGTACCGAGTTACTGAGCGTAGTGGCATCTGAAAAATGGTTCAAATGGCTCTGAGCACTATGGGACTTAACTTCTGTGGTCATCAGTCGCCTAGAACTTAGAACTACTTAAACCTAACTAACCTAAGGACATCACACACATCCATGCCCGAGGCAGCATTCGAACCTGCGACCGTAGCGGTCGCGCGGTTCCAGACTGAAGCGCCTAGAACCGCTCTCTGATGCGATTCGATAGACTGCGTTCCAAGTGTTATTTGTTGGGATTAAGCTGCAGTATTTCTGTATAGCTGTGTTGTATTCCTTCTCTTTACAATATTGTTGGCTTCGAAGCTCTCTCATCTGTTCGCTGTTCTTTGTCCTTTGATGAATTCACCTTAACGAGTTGGTCTTTTTCGCTCTGTAGCTAATTCAAATGTCCACAACTTTTTCTTCCACTTCTGTACTTCAGCTCATGTTGTATCTTGAACACTTTACTCCAAGAAGTATCTGTAACTTCTTCAAATTCTGTGACAAGAGTTTCAGTATTTGTTTCCGCTTGAACTTTTGTTACCAAATTCTGGTCTGTTTCTTTCAAGTTGTGTAAGTCCGTGTTTGGTAAATATTTCTGGGTAAGATCTTCCAACAAGTACCCATCAAAGTCTCTCAGGTTTTCGTCTCTAACAATAAATGTTTTAGTTTGAATTTAGCTTCCAGCGTATGCTGTTGAGCACACTCCTTCGCTAAAAGTGATAGTTTCATGGTTGGAGCAACACTCTTCTTCAGCACACGTCCATTGGCATAGATAAGAGGTGACAATAGTTAAATCAATATTGCTCTTTCCTTTACTGTTTTCAAAAGTTGGTCCGTGGTTCTCCTCGTTCAGTAGGTACAGATTAATTCTTCCGTCTCCTCTCCTCTGGAGCTTGTTACTATATCTTGTCACATCCTTGATCTTGCATCGCCTTCCATAGTAATTACTAAACCAACTCTTTTATTGTATGGTATCACTTCGTCAGTTTTTCTTAGGAAGTGTCCAAATTTCGTCCCATCAACCTTCTGTATATAGAGGGAAAAGTACTGGAAAAACTATTTATTAACAGAATTATGCATCATGTCCTCTCTAAGAATGTCCTATACAACAATCAGTACCGATTTACTCCACAGAATGGGACAGTCAGTGCATTGTTGGCTGTTAAGAACTTCGTAGAGGAAAGCATATCACAAGGACAGTGTGTAATATCGGTTAGTCGTGATGTCCAGGGAGCTTTTGGCGCAGCGTGGTGGACCAGTGTCCTTAAAGCGCTACTAGAATCGGAATGTCGTACAAAGTTATATAACCTAGCAAACAGCTATTTCAGTGATAGAACAGCAGTGTTGTCGTGATATCTAAGGACACTCTAGATATGAAAAATCGCAAGTTTACTTTTACTGTCTCTGCAAATACTGCATCTTCGCCGAACAAGTGGCTGATCATTACGGAATCAATATCTTCTTTGGATATCAGTATTGCTGCCCTTTTCCTTGTGTCACCTGCGCTAATTATCTTGTATCCTCTAGTGATGGCACCTACGGTTTGGTTCTTGTATGAAAGCAATGCCAATCTAATATTGCACAATGATCTGCATTAGGTTAGCTGTTGCAGCTCTGGAGCACTGTAGATTTATTTATATGCACTTGATTGGCTTTTGAAGAGAACAAGTAGTTTGACTTGTATTTGATTTTGCCAATAGTGATAACCAGAGTTCTGTTTGCTTTATGCACTATTTATTTCGGACGTATCAACGCTACTGCATTGTACTTTCTCGAACACAGAGGTGGCGAACACGTATCTCATTTAGTCGCCGTTTCCTTTTTAATCTCACTTAACAATCGCTGCAGGTGAAGACGTTCGCCCATTGCTTTGGTCTTTTGTAAGTTGTTTATCAATTAATTGTTCCACAGCTACAAAATATTTAGTGTACTGTTTTGCAATCGGAAGTATTATTTTCCGATTCCTTGTCGCTTTCTATAAGGCTTTGAATTCTTTTGAAGACGTGAAGTAATCTTAATGAATATCTTCCGCCAGTGGCGCACCTGTCACCGAGGAATGTGATACTGACGAACCACATTCGGATTCCGTGTCTATCGTGTCGTCGTGTTGTTGTGTAGCGCCAGATGCAGGTAGTGGGTCGGTAGTAGGTGCTGCGCCTGATTCTATATGATCTTTAGTATTAGATTCGCCAGTTTCGCTAAATTCACATAAGTCGGTAGTTTCTGTAGGAAGGACATCAGCAGTTTCATTTGGCAGATTTTTAATCTGGCGTTCACTGGAAGAAATACTGTTGTTAGTGAGGGCTGAGGAATTTTTGGAGTGCTTCTTGTGTAAGTAGAGTGAATAAATGTAAGCAATGTATAAGGTGCGTGAAACACACTTTGGATAAGAAAATTCGATCTGACATTGAAGTCAACGTAAAAGATTGGGTCGCCACCAACTCTAGCCACACGAGAAATACGAGGTTCGGCTGAGTCGGAAAATTACTTAATTTATTCATAAGAAAAACTGATAAAAGAACATTCATTATAAAGTCATTCATAAAGAATGGGATGTAGTTATTAACATGATCCAGGCATTGTTTACGTTAATCAAATATTAACATTAAGTAAGGAGTTCGCGAACACTGTGCATAAGAGCAGCTAGCAACAACATCCCTGAAAACAAGATCTATTCTAAAGCATTTGTTTGAATAAAAAGGGAATACTAATTGTTGAACCTGTGCGCGTGGAAACGCTATGGATGGGCAAACAAGGAAATTACAAGGTAAATGGCGTAGGTAACAGAGACGTAATATCGGTACACTGGATAATATTGGAAGTAAAATTATTTATTCATTAAAAATTGATGTAAGGGATCTATACAACTGTTGCTGCCTGGTAACAATTGCTCGTGAAACGCTATACGTACCACAACAGCCTCGTGTGCCCAAGTGGTTGGCGGAAACAAATTTTAGTAACATCAAACCACGCGCTCGCGAACAATTAACATTCTACAGAGGACACATTTCAATAGACAAAGGATAATGGCAGAGAGCCAAAAAACTCTAATATTAACCCATGTGGGTGGTTTCCAACGGACATAGAGTAATGAGACAAAGAAAATTCACAAAGAGGCAAAAATTGCCAAGACTCAGAAAGATTAGAATGTATACACACGCAGTTGCAGGCACACAAACATTCACACTGAACCGAGGGCTCTTCAACATAAACAACACCTTTGTGCTACGTTCTTCTTATGGATCAAAGTCAAGTCTGCATTAGGAATCAAACTCAAAGTGTGCAAAAGCCTTGCACACCTTACTGCGATGCAGCAAAATAATCTTTATAAGTTGAAACGCGAGGCCAAAACCTGACAGCTGCTCTCTTGCTAAGAGACAACGCGCCACGCGGTTAAATCTAGTCACCCTTCTTCGAAGAGACTTCGGCTGCAGACCCTCGGCAAGCTGGAAGCAGACTGACTCCCTCATACTCTCCAACGTCTCCCACGCGACCCCGTGGCCAGGAAAACCAACAGACATGGCTTCCACCACTAACCTAACACCGGTAATTTTCACACAAGGGGAGCAAACCTCTTTCCCCACCTGAAAACTACAGGGGTTGGCCATTCTGTACGACTACCGCTGATTCTCTGCAGCAGACTAAACCACTATAGAGCAAAATGAAACACACCCACATTCATTCACTCACGCATGCCAGAGAGTTCTGTATCACTGGAAAGCAATTAAATGATAATGAAAGGGGACTGCAGCACCCTTTCACTTGTATCAATGGTACGGACTTCCGTGTAGCAGCGTTATGTACGGAAGCAGGAATTCTCTTTGAGTATTTGCAATAGTCAGTAACTACGAGCAACCTTGCTTGATATGGCCAACACTGCTCAACTGTGGCAGTATACGAGGTGTGGCTAGAAAAAAACCGGACTAGTACTGGTGAAACAATAAAACGAATGCAATAAGGCTGAAAGTCGCGTGGCCTGTCACGTGACTCTCGCTCCGCCTACTGCTCGAGTTTCATCTGCCTCCTGCACTCAGTCTGCCCGTGGCGTCTGTGTTAAGTAGTTGACGTTTTGTCTGTGCGTCGGAAAATGTTGAGTGTACAGAAAGAACAGCGTGTTAACATCAAATTTTGTTTCAAACTAGGAAAATCTGCAAGTGAAACGTTTGTAATGTTACAACAAGTGTACGGCGATGATTGTTTATCGCGAACACAAGTGTTTGAGTGGTTTAAACGATTTAAAGATGGCCGCGAAGACACCAGTGATGACACTCGCACTGGCAGACCATTGTCAGCAAAAACTGATGCAAACATTGAAAAAATCGGTAAACTTGTTCGACACTTTCCTTGTCAACTCCTGTTAACTCAGACACTGCTCTGATTGTTAAACGGCGATCTTGTCGAACAAGTTTACCGATTTTTTCAATGTTTGCATCAGTTTTTGCTGACAATGGTCTGCCAGTGCGTGTGTCCTCACTGGTGTCTTCGCGGCCATCTTTAAATCGTTTAAACCACTCAAACACTTGTGTTCGCGATAAAAAATCATCGCCGTACACTTGTTGTAACATTACAAACGTTTCACTTGCAGATTTTCCTAGTTTGAAACAAAATTTGATGTTAACACGCTGTTCTTTCTGTACACTCAACATTTTCCGACGCACAGACAAAACGTCAACTACTTAAAACAGACGCCACGGGCAGACTGAGTGCAGGAGGCAGATGAAACTCGAGCAGTAGGCGGAGCGAGAGTCACGTGACAGGCCACGCGACTTTCAGCCTTATTGCATTCGTTTTATTGTTTCACCAGTACTAGTCCGTTTTTTTTCTAGCCACACCTCGTATGTGTAGCCGCGAAATTTGAGTCACACGTCAACATTCAAAATATTATTTGAAGTCTCACGATTGTCTGATTTTAATGTATTATATACCAAAATGTTCAGGAAAGTCCAAAGTACATTATGGAGCAGCAAACAGAAAATGTCAAATTTCAACGAAATTCACGTACTATGTCACCTTAAACCACTATTTGAAAGACTTTTGCAACGGTAGACGGACCACGTGTTCACGTTCGTTGCTAGTCGAATTTACTCATTTAGCTAGTTTGTGGCATAAATTTCGTTCTTTCCCAATTCTTCAATAGTTATCCGACCTCCCATCTAATCTTGGCGTTCTTCTATAACCCCACGTTCATTAAGCTATCCTTGTTTGTATCCTTGAGCATCCCAGATCCACTTCCACATAAGGTTAGGGTGCAGACAAGTTACACCGCTCTGCAAAACTCAAGAGCGAGATAGTTAAAGTAAGGTAAAAGGTAAAGTCCCGCGTTCTGGCCCTACACAGGCTAATCGGGCCGTGTCATCCTCGAACAATGGCGTCATCGGATGCGGTGTGGAGGAGCATGGGGTCAGACACCGCTCTTCCTGTCCTGTGACCTTGGAAACCGGACTAATCGGTCGGGTAGCTCCTCAGTTGGCCTCGCCCTGTACCCGTCCTCCAACCAATGAAAAATCCTGATTGTAACGGGTATGCAACCTGAGTTCTCCACATTACACTCATCCGCGGTAACCACTCAGCTACGGAGACGTATTAGACATATTAACAAAAGATAATAAGTGTATCTACATCTACATGGATACTCTGCAAATCACGCTTAAGTGCCTGGCAGAGGGTTCATCGAACCAACTTGACAATAATTCTCTATTATTCCACTCTCGAACAGCGGTCGGTTAAAATGAACACCTTTACCCTTCCGTGCGATCTCTGATTTCCCTTACTTTATCACGATGATCGTTTGTCGATATGGAGGTCGGCGACAGCAAAATATTTTCGCATTCGCAGGAGAAAGTTGCTGATTGAAATTTCGTGAGAAGATCGCGCAGCAAAGAGAAACGCCTTTGTTTTACTGATGTCCACCCAGAATGCTGTATCATGTCCGTGACATTCCGTCTTTTTTTTTATTTTTCTCGGTGTACTCCGTCAATCCTATCTGGTAAGTAACCCACGTCGTGGAGCAGTGCTCAGAAAGAGAACGGGCAAGCGTAGTGTAGGCAGTATCTTTACTAGATCTGTTACATTTTCTAGGTGTTTTGTCAATAAAACATAATCTTTTGTTTGCCTTCCCCACAACATTTTTATGCGTACTTTTCAATTTAAGTTGTTCGTAATTGTAATTCCTAGGTATTTAGCTGAATTTACGATCTTTAGATTTGATTGATTTGTCTCATAACCGAAGTTCAACGGATTCCTTTTTACGGTTCATGTGGATGACTTCACACTTTTCATTATCTGGGTTCAATTTCCAATTTTTGCGCGATACACATATCTTTTCTAAATCGTTTTGCAGTTTGTTTAGATCTTCTGATGACTTTACTAGACAATAAACGACAGCTTCATGTGCGAATAAGCTAAGACGGCTGCTCAAAGTGTCTCCTAAATCGTTTATATAGATAAGGAACAGCAGAGGGTCTATAACACTACCCTGGGGAACGCGAGGAATCATTTTTGTTTTACTAGATAACTTTCCGTCAATCACTACGAACTCTGTGACAGTAAACGAGGAATCCACTCACATAACTGAGACGATAGTCCATCGGCACTCAATTTGACTATAAGCCGCTTGTTTTGTACAGTGTCAAAAGGCTTTTGTAAATATAGGAGCACGGAATCAATTTGAAATCCCTTTCAATAGCACTCAACACGACATGTGGGTAAACAGCTAGTTGTGTTACACAAGAATGATGTTTTCTAAATCGATGTTGATTGTGAGTACTTGGTGGACATAAATGAAAGTGCACAGGAAGTTGGACGTCACATGCTGCGAGGTCGCCATGATTATACTGCCAAATGGAGCTGGCCCCGCAACACGAAGCAGTTGAAGAAACGAGAAAAGACGGTGTGTGTCAGTCATCAAGCAGCTACGGTGCAGTGTGGTGGTGTCCTTCATTTCAACATAGCCCGGAGACAACTCTTGGATGAATTGACTTGGGAAAGAGCCATCAGGAAACTGGAAGAGGGACGAAATGTGGCAAGTGCGGCCCAAGAGGTTGCTATTGCTCACAGCCTGATCTCACGTGCATGGAGAGCGTTCAAAATGTCTCTCAGCACTATGGGACTTAATATCTGAGGTCATCAGTCCCCTAGGCTTAGAACTAATTAAACCTAAGGACATCACACACATCCATGCCCGAGGCAGGATTCGAAACTGCGACCGCAGTGGTCGCGCGGTTCCGGACTGAAGTGCCTAGAAAAGCTCGGCCACATCGGCCGACGGAGAGTTCAGAACCACAGACATTGCTGCCCGAAGGAGAGGCGATGGTCGACCACGGTCAACTAAAGCAGTGGACGGCTGCTGCATTGTACAACAGGCGAGAGGGCACGGACGTAAAGCAGCAGGTGCCACTGCAACCGCATTTAACAGGAACGCAAGAGACACAGTCTCATCCTTCACAGTGGTACAGCGACTGCATGGGGGTGGTTTTTTTGTCCGACGACCAGTACGCTGCGTTCCGTTGACAACCGCACATCAGCGCTCTGTTTGTGACGCTGCTGACAAGGGAACCTCCCCATCGCACCCCCCTCAGATTTAGTTACTAGTTGGCACAGTGAATAGGCCTTGAAAAACTGAACACAGATCAATCGAGAAAACAGGAAGAAGTTGTGTGGAACTATCAAAAAAATAAGCAAAATATACAAACTAAGTACTCCATGTGCAAGATAGGCAACATCAAGGGCATTCTGAGCTCAGGAGCCTCGTGGTCCCGTGGTTAGCGTGAGCGGCTGCGGAACGTGAGGTCCTTGATTCAAGTCTTTCATGGAGTGAAAAGTTTACTTCCTTTATTTTCACAAATTTATTATTTGTCCGTTCGGTCATTGGCGTCTCTGTTCACTGTAGTAAGTTTAGTGTCTGTGTTTTGCGACCGCACCGCAAAACCGTCCGATTAGTAGACGAAAGGACGTGCCTTTCTAATGGGAAACGAAAACATTTCATCGCAAGGTCATAGGTCAACCGATTCCTCCACAGGAAAACACGTTTGATATATTCTATACGACACTGGTGAGACATGTGCGTCACAGAACAGGAATATGTTGTCGACCCACCTAACTTGTACACTTGCCGAATGGGTAAAAAGATTCCTCTACCTTCCCCGATTTAGGTTTTCGTGTGGATGTGATAATCACTCCCAAAGAAGTGTTTAGGTGTAGCGTCCCCATATTACGGCGCAGTTACCTCGCATCGGACGGACGGACAGATAATAATTGTCTGAAAAAAAAATTAAATTTTTTCACTCGAGGGAAGACTTGAACCAAAGACCTCTCGTTCTGTAGCTGCTCACGCTAACCACGGGACCACGGCGCTCCTGAGGTCATATAGTCCTTGATGTTGCCTATGTTGCGCATGGACTACTCAGTTTGTATATTTCGCTTATTTTTTTCATAGTCTCACACAACTTCTTCCTGTTTTCTCGATTGACCTGTGTTTAGTTTTTCAAGGCCTATCCACTGTGCCAACTTATAACTATCCGAGGAGGGTGCGATGGGGAGGTTCCCTTGTGAGAGCGCTGGAAGTGCACAAATGAGGAGTGGGGTAGCGTGCTCTTCTTGAGTGAGGCAAGACTCTATCTCGGTAGTTTTTCTCGAAGTGCTCTAAAACGGCGAAAGATGGGAACACGTAACGCACGCGGAACATGGCCGAACGTGATCGTTTTGGTGGTGCAGGCGTTATGGTGTCGGGACTCATAATGTTGCATGGGCGCACTGACCACCATATCTTTGAGTACGGTACACTCACTGGTCAACCTTATTCTGACATTACTCTTCTCCCCCGGTGGGTCTTTGCAGAGGTGGATTTCCTCCTGACTTCATTTTTGTGGATGACAACGTGGGATCGCATTAAACCAGGGCTTAACAACTGGCCGGTTTTGAGCGCGAGTACTCGCGTCTGCTCAGGCACGTGCTCGCGAGCAGGTGCAAGGTCGCGAAGTAGGGAGGGAGGGGAAATGCGCGCGCACGTTTGAATGTGGTCTCGCGTTCTTAGCAGATTTAACTAGCCATCTGAATGCTTTGAACATTTTACTAACTACAAGGTAAAGATCTGCTAATTACTCATTTCATAGATCGAATACGAGCTTTTAAAATGAAATTGACACTTTGGGTGAATCAGCTGGAAACAGGAAACATAGCTCATTTTCCTAAATTATCATCCATGCAAGATGTTCACAAAGACTGTGAACGTTATTCACATAGTTTAGTTGATCAGCGCTTTCAAGATCTGACAGCACTAGACAGTGATTTTGATGTGTTTTCTCCATATTCAGCAAATATTTAAGAGATTCGTCCTGAGCTGCAGCAAGAAATTATTGACCTGCAGTCTGATAGAGAATACAGAGACAAATTTCAGAACAAGAAAAACGTTTTGGAATTCTACAGACACTTCCCTCAGGGTAGATTTCCTCGTTTGCACAAACTGGCGGCTACAATAATATCAGTGTTCTGTTCCACGTATGTTTGTGAACAACAGTTCTCTGCAAAGAAACGTAACAAGACGCGCCTGAGAAACGCATTGTCTGATCGAAATTTAAACTGCACGCTGCGCCTAAAATGCACAAGAACAATTACTCCGAACATAGACGCAAACAAGATAACCGAGAATCCCACACTTCAGTGACACCTTTTATTGCGTAACAGTTCACAAATTTATGCGAATGTAGAGGCATACACTAAGCTAATAAAATTATGTGGCACATGTACATTCTCCTTTATTTGTTTCATTTGTCGCAGTAATAATTTGTGAGTGATATCCCTGCAGGTGGCCGCGGATTTACATTGACTGGCGGCAGCTGTTGTGTGCCCCACGTGACTTCCCCACTCTCCGCTCTGGTCCGGTAGTGGGGGTAGCGTGCTCGCGCTGCTCCGTGCTCGCGCCTTGCTGCTCACAGCTTGCTCCGCGAGCACGTATGTTGTGAAGCCCTGCATTAAACAATGCAGGTTGAGGAGCTCTTGGAGTGCATGGATATTCGGTGAATGGACTGGCCTGCCCGTTTTCCGGCATAAATGCCATTGAGCACGCGTGGGGTCCATGACGGACACGTATTGCGGCTCGTCCGCATGCACCGATGACCGTACAGTAGTTGCCAACCGTGTTGATGGAGGTATGAGACGCCCTGCCACATGAACTCCTTACGCACCTCGTGGCCAGCGTGGCAGCGCATTGCAGAGCATGCACTGCTGCCCATGGTGGTGACAGACCCTGTTAAGAACCACGTCCGGCCTTTTATAAAGTGCTGTAGACCATCATAGATTAGGTAAGTGTTATTATTGTCTTCGAATAAAAGTGTCATTTCTGTCGAACTCGCATCGTTTTACTTGCACTTCAGTATAGGATGAACAGGACACGGTGGTCAATGCACAGTGACCAGTTCTCGCCCAAAGAGCAGGAAGAGTTTATTCGTTTGTTCGCAAGGGGAGGCCGACAAACCTTTGCCACCTTTCGGCCAGTCGGCGATGACAGAATCGATGCACACGCCCTGCAGTCTTTCTGAAACGATTTTACAGAAACTATTCGGTAAAAAAAAAAAAAAAAAACTTGTAGCTTTATACGTCAGGTTCATTACGGTGTGCCCATCATTTCGTTAATGGTCGTAGTTATTGTGATACATATCTGGAAGTAAGACACTGCAAGAAACTCGAAAAAGTTTGCAATGAAAAGGGGTCGCTATCATTTTGCGTTTGGTACATATTACGTAATATGTATGAGTGGCTGGATATGAAATTTAGTTAACATACTTAATTTTCCTCTAACATTGGGTAGAGATGTCTATCTGTCACAAATCTCGAGAAAATTGATCTGACATAGTGCGCTCATTTGGGATCGCACCACGCCAGCGATAAAGCCAGAGTGAAACATCCACAACATTCTTCATATTTCATAAACTGTTTCTGAAATGGAAATGAGATTCTGGCAAATGATAGCACACAAAGAAGAGAGTATTTTGCTGTATGGTTATTATGCTCAACTTCATTATCTACCGTGTTATTCCAGTAACACAAGACTTTTCCGATAAAGAAAGAACCTTAATTTTCAATGGCCATCGATAGCTGGTGAAACGAGAAATGCTAGGCGTTTTTGAACAACGTCAGTGAAGTCATTACATCTGTATTTTGCACCGAGGATGTGCTCTTTCATAAGATGCTGACCTTACTTTTATCTGGTTCCTCACTTTAAAAAATTAATAAACCACTGTTTCAGAATTCTCTCGCGATTGTGTCTGCACAACATGTTAATGAGGTGAGACTGTGTAAACTCCACTTAGTTTTCGCAAAAGAAGCACATTTTAACAAGGCAACAAGAGAAATGTGTAGGTTTTATTAAAAATTGCCCACTCGTGGCACTACTCTGTAATTTACAAATGTGTAATAAAACCAGGCGAAAATAAATCTCTGCATCTTCCGCAGAATTCCTTTCAGATACTAATTCTTTTTAGATACTAACCAAAGCCTCCGCCATGAACCACGGACCTTGCCGTTGGTGGGGAGGCTTGCGTGCCTCAGCGATACAGATAGCCGTACCGTAGGTGCAACCTCAACGGAGGGGTATTTGTTGAGAGCCCAAACGAACATGTGGTTCCTGAAGAGGGGCAGCAGCCTTTTCAGTAGGTGCAGGGGCAACAGTCTGGATGATTGACTGATCTGGCCCTGTAACACTAACCAAAACGGACTTTCTGTGCTGGTACTGCGAACGGCTGAAAGCAAGGGGATACTGCAGCCGTAATTTTTACCGAGGGCATGCAGCTCTACTGTATGATTAAACGATGATGGTGTCCTCTTGGGTAAAATATTCCGGAGGTAAAATAGTCCCCCATTCGGATCTCCGGGCGGGGACTAGTCAAGAGTACGTCGTTATCAGGAGAAAGAAAACTGGCGTTCTACGGATCGGAGCCTGGAATTTCAGATCCCTTAATCGGGCAGGTAGGATAGAAAATTTAAAAAGGGAAATGGATAGATTAAAGTTAGATATAGTGGGAATTAATGAAGTTCGGTGGCAGGAGGAACAAGACTTCTGGTGAGGTGAATACAGGGTTATAAATACAAAATCAAATAGGGGTAATGTAGGAGTAGGTTTAATAATGAATTAAAAAATGGCTCTGAGCACTATGGGACTTAACATCTATGGTCATCAGTCCCCTAGAGCTTAGAACTACTTAAACCTAACTAACCTAAGGACATCACACAACACCCAGTCATCACGAGGCAGAGAAAATCCCTGACCCCGCCGGGAATCGAACCCGGGAACCCGGGCGCGGGAAAATGAATTAAAAAAAAACAGGAGTGTTGGTAAGCTACTACAAACAGCATAGTGAACGCATTATTGTGGCCAAGATAAACAGGAAGCCCACGCCTACTACAGTAGTACAAGTTTATATGTCAACTAGCTCCGCAGATGACGAAGAGATTGATGAAATGTATGATGAGATAAAAGAAATTATACAGATAGTGAACGCATACGAAAATTTTATAGTCATGGGTGACTGGAATTCGATAGCAGGAAAAAGGAAGAGAAGGAAACCTAGTAGGCGAATATGGAATGGGGGTAAAAAATGAAAGAGGAAGCCGCCTGGTAGAATTTTGCACAGAGCACAACTTAATCAAAGCTAACACTTGGTTCAAGAATCATGAAAGAAGGTTGTATACATGGAAAAGACCTGGAGTTACTGGAAGGTTTCAGATAGATTATATAACCGTAAGACAGAGATATAGGAAACCACGTTTAAAATTGTAAGACATTTCCAGGGGCAGATGTGGACTCTGACCACAATCTATTGGTTATGAACTGTAGATTAAAATTGAAGAAACTGCAGAAAGGTGGGAATTTAAGGAGATGGGACCTGGGTAAACTGACAGAACCAGAGGTAGTAGAGAGTTTCAGGGAGAGCATTAGGGAACGATTCACAGGAATGGGGGAAAGAAATGCATTAAAAGAAGAATGGGTAGCTTTGAGGGATGAAATAGTGAAGCAGCAGAGGATCAGGCAGATAAAAAGACGAGGGCTACTAAAAATCCTTGGTTAACAGAAGATATATTGAATTTAATTGATGAAAGGAGAAAATATAAAAATGCAGCAAATGAAGCAGGCAAAAAGGAATACAAACGTCTCAAAAATGAGATCGACAGGAAGTGCAAAATGGCTAAGCAGGGATGGCTAGAGGACAAATGTAAGGATGAGGAGGCATATGTCACTAGGGGTAAGATAGATACTGCCTACAGGAAAATTAAAGAGACCTTTGGAGAAAAGAGAACCACGTGTATGAATATCAAGTGCTCAAATGGAAACCCAGTTCTAAGCTAAGAATAGAAAGCAGAAAGCTGGAAGGAGTATATAAAGGGTCTATACTAGGGCGATGCACTTGAGGATAATATTATGGAAACGGAAGAGGATGTAGATGAAGATGAAATGTGAGATATGATACTACGTGAAGAGTTTGACAGAGCACTGAATGATCTAAGCCGAAACAAGGCCGCAGGAGTAGACAACATTCCATTATAACAACTGACAGCCTTGGGAGAGCCAGCCCTGACAAAACTCTACGATCTAGTGAGCAAGATGTATGAGACAGGCGAAATACCGTCAGTCTTCAAGAAGAATATAATAATTCCAATCCCAAAGAAAACAGGTGTTGACAGATGTGAATATTACCAAACTATCAGTTTAATAAGTCACAGCTCCAAAATACTAACGCGAATTCTTTACAGAGTAATGGAAAAATTGGTAGAAGCCGACCTCGGTGAAAATCAGCTTGGAGTTCGTAGAAATGTTGGAACACCTGACCCTACGACTTATCTTAGAAGACAGATTAAGGAAAGGCAAACGTACGTTTCTAGCATTTGTAGACTTAGAGAAAGCTTTTGACAATGTTGACTGGAATTCTCTCTTTCAAATTCAGTAGGTGGCAGGGGTAAAAAAAGGGAGCCGAAGTCTATGTATAATTTGTGCGGAAACCAGATGGCAGTTAAAGGAGTCGAGTGGCATGAAAGAGAAGCAGTGGTTGGGGAGGGAGTGAGACATATCCCCAATGTTATTCAATCTGTATATTGAGCAAGTAGTAATGGAAACAACAGAAAAATTCGGAGCAGGAATTAAAATCCATGGAGATGAAACAAAAACTTTGAGGTTCGACCGTGACATTGTAATTCTGTCAGAGACAGCAAAGGACCTGGAAGAGCGGCTGAACGGACGGACAGTGTCTTGAAAGGAGGATATAAGATGAACATCAACAAAAGCAAAACGAGGATAATGGAATGTAGTCGAATTAAATCAGGTGATGCTGCGGGAATTAGATTAGGAAATGAGACACTTAAAGTATTAGATGAGTTTTGCTATTTGGAGAGCAAAATAACTGATGATGGTCGATGTAGGGAGGATATGAAATGTAGATTGGCAATGTCAAGGAAAGCGTTTCTTAAGAAGAGAAATTTGTTAACATTGAGTATAGATTTAAGTGTCAGGAATTCGTTTCTGAAAGTATTTGTATGGAGCGTAGCCATGTATGGAAGTGAAACATGGAAAAGAAATAGTTTGGACAAAAAGAGAATAGAAGCTTTCGAAATGTGGTGCTACAGAAGAATGCTGAAGATTAGATGGGTAGATCATATAACTAATGAGGAGGTATTGCATAGGATTGGGGAGAATAGAGGTTTGTGGCACAACTTGACTAGAAGAAGGGATCGGTTGGTAGGACATGTTCTGAGGCATCAAGGGATCACCAATTTAGAATTGGAGGGAAGCGTGGAGGGTAAAAATCGTAGAGGGAGACCAAGAGATGAGTACACTAAGCAGATTCAGAAGGCTGTGTGTTGCAGTAAGTACTGGGAGATGAAGAAGCTTGCACAGGATAGAGTAGCATGGAGAGATGCATCCAACCAATCTCTGGACTGAAGACCACAACAACAACAACACCTACCAAAGAAGAGGTGACAGATCTTTGTGAATGGTCGCCATGCAGGTGTGGGCTTGATGGGGCCCCGCCTAATATTTACAGAAAATGTGAGTGTAGGCTCCAGTTTGGAAAGGCGCATCCCCTCTAGCTCTCGGCATTTCCCCTACAGCGCCTGCCCGCAGCCCCCACCACTACCGCCCTCCCCACAGGTGCCCTGCCGGCTGTGCATCTAGCAGTCAGGGTTTCCTGCGTGCACAATACTATAGTGTAGCAGTTCTTCCTATGTACGTTTCGAGTTTCATCAAGCTATGGCAATGAAACACCATGCGAAGCTAGTTGCATTTGTAAGTTTTTCATAAATGCATTTCGCCATTCATGTAGCAAATTTAGTCTTGGTAAATTGGATTAACTTTTCTGAATCACCCTGTATAGTAATAAATAAATAAACAAATTAAATTAAAAGACGATGACTGTGTTCCTCTACGACAGTGTTTCTAATTTTTTTCATTCTGATTTGGCCTTCGCATGCAACATTGTATGATATGGCAGTCAATCAACATTTCCAGCTTGTGCGCGCTAGTTGATTTATTTTTTATTTAATAAAATTGCAGCCAAATAGCCACATACAGTTACTTTGCTTAACATTTTACACTTTTGCATATTAATTTATCGATTTCACTCTTTTACTGCACAGTTCTATGTGATATCGTTCACAGGCTTCGTTATACAGTTCACATACACATGTTGTGATTGGGTCGTGACAAGTTTTGTTTTTGCAGATTAGGTGATGAAAGCCGTGAATAGAAAATCTAGTTATGACATGTCACAGTTCAAAGTTTGGTGCTGTCCATGAGCGGTTCGTCATTGCTTCGGTGCCATAGAACACTGGCCATACTTTTTCTCGTTTGTCCTCCATGATCTTCGGTTGATTTCTGGAAGCCCTGGTGTGTGGCATCATATATCGAAGTTCGATGTCTTCAACTGCGAATGTCTCTCTCGCTAGCAGGTACACTTGTCTAGATCTTGTTGTGTTTGAGAGAACTAGTGCTCTCTTCAGGTAAGTCGATTTTACCTTTTCTAATGTTTCTAGATTTTTTTCTGTCAGGTGGTCCCATATAACCTCGATCCCATAGGCCAGGATTGGCAAGATTTTTGCGTTGAATAATTTCATGGCCGTTTCTAGACTGAGTAGGCGGATGTTTTTGATGTCCTGTATTGCTATTATTGCTTGGGCTGTACGCTCTGTTGTATGTATTGTGAAGCATTTGACTGTTGGTTGAAATGTCACCCCTAGGTATTTAAAGTCTGATGAGATTTTTATTTCTTGTCCTCTGATGTTGATTTCCGCATTCTTGGGTGTTTTGCCTCCTTTTTCTGAGAATCACCATTTCTGTCCTTGTTATGTTTATGTTTAGTTTGTGTTCACTGCACCATTTGTCTATTTTCTCAGTGGTTTTCTGCAGCTTCTGTGTATCTGTTGAACCTACGGCTATGTCGTCAGCATATGTATACACGCGTACATCTTCATTTTCTCCAATTCGCAATACTTCTTCAGTGGCAAGAATTTACAGCAAAGTGCTCATCGGGTCACCCTGTAAGACTCCGTTCGTTTGCTGAATGAGGTTCGGAAAAGAGAGGTTGTCTGATATTGTGATTAAGATGTATTCCAGAATTGGCTTGATTATTCTTGTCAATACGCTATCTTCTCCCATTGTGTTTTCCAGTTTTCGGACAATGACATCTCTTTCCAGTAGGTCAAAGGCTTTGGTAAAGTCTATGAACACTGTGTAGAACATTTGTTTCTTTTGTAGTGCTTCGTCGATGTCGTTTAGAAGAAACCTGATTGCCGTAAGTGTTGATCCTCCAGATCTGAAGCCCATTTGTTGTTCTGGGAGATGACTGTCCACACAGGCTTTGTTTTTTTGTGTAATTATGTCTGAAAAGATCTTGAACTGAGTATTTTCGAGTGCTATGCCTCTGTACTTGTTTGTGTCCGTTGGTTAAAAAAAATGGTTCAAATGGCTCTGAGCGCTATGGGACTCAACTGCTGTGGTCATCAGTCCCCTAGAATTTAGAACTACTTAAACCTAACTAACCTAAGGACATCACACACACCCATGCCCGAGGCAGGATTCGAACCTGCGACGGTAGCAGCAGCGTGGCTCCGGACTGGAGCGCCTAGAACCGCACGGCAATCGCGGCCGGCTTGTGTCCGTTGGGTCTCCTCTACTTTTGTAAAGAACTTTTATTCTCGAGTGTCTCCATTGGGTCGGAATCCTTCTAAGTTCCAAGCGTTTGTTGAATAGTTTGATCCATACACGTTGGAGGGTCTCTTTGGCATCTTTTCTATGTTCATTATACAGGGTGTGAACGGTATAAGGCGCCAAAATTATACAGATGGCACATCTCGTAATGCTTGACAAAAAAGTCTAGTAACATGTTTGCGTATTTCCTACGGTTGTCTCAGAAAAAACCAGTTCGTCTCAGGATAATGGTTTTGGAAAAGTAGATACTTGGCCGTGCACGTACGTAAGCAATCGGTTCCTGTTATTGCCCGCTGCGCGTATTGACATCGCGAGCGTAAATCGTAAACACATACGTAACTGCGGCCTGAGTGGCTGCGTCATTGTAATACACCGAGCGACGACAGTAGGCGAGTAACCTGTGCAGATGTTATTGCAACTCTGTTAACTGTTAGGATGGAAAGGAGATTTACTATAGCTGAACTATGCGGTATGCATTTAATTTGTGGCGAGGCAAAAGGTGTTGCGAGGGCAGCTGTCGAATTTATCGAGAACGCTTCCCACAACTACGACTTCCTGCACGAAAGACATTTGCTGCCGTGCACCAAAGGTTTGTGTCATTGTAATTCTCTACTTGAATGCGGTTTATTATGCATTTACATCTTAATAAAGTACAGTAGTTATCTGCACCTTTGTAAATTTTGGTCCGTATGTGAAACGTATCTTCTGTTCTTATACGCTTTCCGTTTTTGTTACATCATGACAGAATACAACTGACGAGTACGTATTTAATTTCCTTAGATTGGGAGATACTGGCTCTTTACTGCCCCGCGCAGAAGGCGGAGGCCCACAACGCGCCGATCGTACATTGGAAGCTGAGGAAAGAATTCTGGACCGCATCCAGGAGGATCCTTCTCACAAGGGAACCTCCCCATCACACCCCCCTCAGATTTAGTTATAAGTTGGCACCATGGATAGGCCTTGAAAAACTGAACACAGATCAATCGAGAAAACAGGAAGAAGTTGTGTGGAACTATGAAAAACATTAGTAAAATATACAAACTGAGTAATTCATACGAAGATAGGGAACATCAAGGACAGTGCCAGTCCAGGAGCGCCGTGGTCCCGTGGTTAGCAAGAGCACTACGGAACGAGAGGTCCTAGGTTCAAGTCTTCCCTCGAGTGAAAAGTTTAATTTTTTATTTTCACTTTATGTGACAAACTCTTATGTTTTCGTCACTTTTTTGGGAGTGATTATCACATCCACAAGAAAGGCAAGGGCAAGGTAGAAGAATCTTTTTACCTATTCGCTAAGTGTACAAGTTAGGTGGGTCGACAACATATTCCTGTCATGTGACGCACATGCCGTCACCAGTGTCGTATAGAATATATCAGATGTGTTTTCCTATGGAGGAATCGGTTGACCTATGACCTTGCGATCAAATATTTTTGGTTCCCGTTGGAGAGGCATGTCCTTTCGTCTACTAATCGCACGGTTTTGCGGTGCGGTCGCAAAACACAGACACTAAACTTATTACAGTGAACAGAGACGTCAATGAACGAACGGACAGATCATAACTTTACGAAAATCAAGAAAGTAAAATATTCAGTCGAGGGAAGACTTGCACCATGGACCTCTCGTTCCGCAGCTACTCGCGCTAACCACGGGACCACGGAGCTCCTGAGCTCAAATTCTTATTGACGTTGCTCATCTTACGCATGGACTACTCAGTTTGTATATTTTACTAATTTTTTTCACAGTTACACACAACTTCTTCCTGTTTTCTCGATTGATCTGTGTTCAGTTTTTCAAGGCCTATCCACTGTGCCAACTTATAACTAAATCTGTGGGGGGTGCGATGGGGAGGTTCCCTTGTCAGAGTACTAGAAGCATCGCCCGCCACGTGGGTATATCGCGCACTGTCGTTCATCGGACTTTGCAAGAGGAGCGTCTGCGGCCTTACCACATTCAACGCGTACAAGCATTGGAAGAACAAGATTTCACTCCACGACGTGAATTCTCAGAGTGGTTTTTGTTACACAGTGCGCAGCATGATTTTGTCAACAAAATACTCGTCAGAGACGAAGCGTGTTTCACTCGCGACGGAATAACTAATTTCCATAACATGCACACGTGGAGTGTACACAATCCTCGCCACGTAGTGGCAACACATTTTCAGTGACGATTTTCCGTAAATGTGTGGGCGGGTATGCTCGATAATTACATTATTGGGCCCTATGTTTTACCTGCACGTTTGACTGGTAACTATTACCGAACGTTTCTAGAGGAAACATTGTTACCAACGTTGTTAGAAGACATTCCGTTAGGCATACGTCATAACATGTGGTTCCTCCACGATGGTGCTCCACCCCACTTTGGTCACAGAGTACGCAGATTTTTGGATAGTCGATTTCCAGGACGATGGACCGGGCGTTCGGGTCCACGTCGATGGCCAGCACGCAGCCCTGATTTAAATCCACTGGATTTTTGCTTTTGGGGCCATATGAAGGAACTTGTTTATGCTGAGTCCGTAAATAATGTGGACGAATTGACGCCGAAGATTTTAAATGCTGCCAATACCATAAAGGCCAATGTGCATGTGTGTGAACGAGAGCGACGAAACTGGGTTCGCCGTAATGAAGCATGTATAGAAGCGAATGGTGGTCATTTCGAACATTTATTGTAGTATTGGTGTAAGAGGAAACGAAGTAATGGGTTTTCTTTTCGTTACGATGTTGTTGTACAGAAGAGAAATAATGTGAATTTAGTTTTCGTTATGGCATTGCCGTAAAAAGGTGAAACAGTTGATTGTAATTAATGCACAACTATCTACTTGGTGATTGACTGAATTTGTACTAATGGAAATACATTGTATTTGATATTAGCTTGTCATTACTACTACGACCTTCGTTATCGACTTGTTGAGAAACAGACTGATTGTATTCAATTCACGTAAAGCGAATTACACATTCTTGACAACCCAAAAACCGTTTACATTCCTTTTTTCGGTACCACCTGATTATCACACCAGATCGTCGTACACGTCTAATGATTTCAATCCTCTGGTCGGTTCGTTGCCTTTCTCTGGCCGCCCCGTCATTGTAGGCAATAAGCTCGGTACGCCGTGTAATGTCGGTTGACTACGTAAACAGAAATGCGTATACTATCTATCCTACGAACATTAGGTTTTAATAATACAAAAATAAAGTACATGATACAAGAAAATGTCATTAGACTTTTTTGTCAAGCACACCGAGATGTACTATCTGTATAATTCTGACGCCTTATACCGTTTACACCCTGTATATATTACCGGGTCCTGCTGCTTTCTTGTTCTTGTTCTTCAGTGCTTTTATTACTTATATTACATCTTGTTGATTTGATTTGAAGGGTGGTTACAGGCTGCTGTGCTGGGAGACGCCGTGTGCCCGTCTGCGGTGGAGGGGAGGACGCGAGGCGCCGGTGGTGGGGGCAGCGGGACCCCGACAAGCGAATCGGCCGCAGTCGCGCGCCGGCCGCCGAGCGGGGAGGTCGAGCCGAAGTTGCTCGCGGGCGAGGGGATACGTGGCGAGGCGAAGCGGCCTTCCGCGCCGCGTTCGGTGGACAGGACAGGCACGGCCGGGACACGTGCGCACACGTGGTTCCGTAGTATCCTCTGAAATGCAGTGCAGTGCTTCGAATTTTTCGCCCTATACTTAATGTCAAAAATTCATTAATTTCGCCATAAATAAGCACACACCCCTTTTAATAAATGCAACAATATTCAACCAATATTGGGCTTCATGTAGGATTCAGATGAACAAAAGAAGAAGCAAGTGATGTTAATTATCGATACTGAATAACCACTTTCCTTCTAAATTCATTAGGCTTGGAAGATTAATTGTACATGTACCTTTTTATGGGAACTCTATTCGCTGACATCAATAAAGTCGTGTGATGACTGGGGGCAGTGCCTTTCAATTTCAAGGAAGTCGTCACAGTCATAAAATTTGCGAAGTCTCTGTCAGGGTGGGATAAACAAGAAACTACTGGCCTACTGAGACGCGCGTCTTAGCAAACTACCGGAATCAATGCAGTGAGAAACTTAGTGTATGTTTTCCGTAACTGCAGCAATGCGTTTATTCTGCATCATAGTTAATGAGAGTTCGTTTCCAGCGACGAGAACTATTCACTAAGAGAAGACGTTGTCAAGAAGCTAAGGAATCTGTTCTGTGTGTTTTTCATTTAGATTATACGTTTAGAATTGTGGTCCAATGTCAAAGTACGAAACTGGCTGGAAAGATGCTCGTTCGCTCAAAGCTGCCACTTTTGCAGTCGAGTGTGCTGGGAAACTGTCCATTGGATGGTGAGTTCGGCTTAGCCAGTGGAAGTGGTATTGCCTGACACAAAATTCTTCAAGGGAATTCGATGTAACTCTCACTTAGCAATAATGAGAGCGTAGTAAAACTGCCGATTAGAAAACAGCACTCTGTCCTGTCGCAGGGTTCACTCATATAAACTGGGGCTTCGAAAACCTGTGAATGTGTCAAGAGTCACTGACGATAATCGTAAAGTGTGGTACACTTTAAAGAAAAGTCCGCCCCCGGTAGCTGAGTGATCAGCGCGACAGACTGTCAATCCTAAGGACCCGGGTTCGATTCCCGGCTGGGTCGGAGATTTTCTCCGCTCAGGGACTGGGTGTTGTGTTGTCATAATCATCATTTCATCCCCATCGACGTGCAAGTCACCGAAGTGGCGTCAAATCGAAAGACTAGCACCGGGCCAGCGGTCTACCCGACGGGAGGCCCTCGTCACACGCCATTATTATTATTATTATTATTATTACTTCAAAGAAATATGCTGTAAGGCAGATTCGGAATGTGAGCGTCCACGCAGGTCGGTATTTGATGTTCAGAGTCTATGGGATATGGTTTATACAGAAGAAATGCCAGTGAAGGACAGGAAAAAGTGATTCGTGCGTAGTGCACTTACTCGCAGCAGAGCGAAAAGTGAATTAAAAGGGAAAATAAGTGATTGTTGTCAAAAACGTATTAGCAAAAGAACCAAACCTTCGTTCGTCGTGCCTGAATAAGTCGGTCGAGAAGTGTATTGCTCGTGACTAGCAAGGTACCAGGTTCGAATCCCGGTGTCGATCTGCCAGTAAGTTTTCTATCGAGAGGAGTGTGCTGACTGGGCGTGTTTACAGTGTCTGTAGCGACGCGGAAACTGTCGGCGGCGGCCAGGTAGCCCAGCGGGGCCAAGGGCGGCTACTGTGGGGGAGCGCGGCACTGCGCATGCGCGCCGGCCGGCCCGGCTGCGTTCCGGCGGCGACCACTGCGCTCGCAGCAGTCCGTCCTCCGCGAAAGTCGCGCCTCCCCCGCCGGCCCGACGTGACGCTGCGAAAGTCACCGCGGCTCGGGCGCGTCCTAGTTAGCCGCTAGCTCCCGTTTATCGCCAGTCCCTCGCGGTCCACACGGGACAACACTCGTACTCGCGCGCGCGCGGACACCACCGCTCCTCCAGCGTCGACGCGTTCGGACACCTGCTGCAGACCGGTGCAGCAGATACGGTTAAAGGTTACTGGAGGATTCGTCAGTACCATTCCGGTGAAGTCGCACCGGTAGCGAACAGGCATCCCTGTGACAGATGCCACAGTTCAAGTCTTGGACGGCGTTCCTTATTCTTGGAGGACAGCTCGAACAGACTCCGACATTACGTCGCTACGACGACACCAAAACAAGTGTTACGAAGAATTCTTATCATTGCTTGATTTCACAGTGATCCCCTAGTGGTCTTACTAGTAACTACTACACGATTCTATAGCATTATGATAAAACTGCGGACAGACTCTGCTTTGCATCTATCACAATCACGATTGTACACAGCGTGAATTACTAACTGCTGAGTGAATCAACAGGTGCCAACGACTGGGTGCTTCTGCATTCGATAAGCACCACGGTGGCAACATTTCAATTGTAGAACCTGAATCGAACATAAGTGCTCAAATTTTGAATGCGGATGTAAAGAAGAACTGACATCTGTAGTTGACGCTGAGTCTTACGTGACCGAGCCACTGACAAAGTCGCTAAGTGTGGTGCAAGAAGTCTGGCCAGACTTCATTTCTTCACTGAAGTTTTTCACCGCAGCCCTCTGAACTAAATAGGCAAAGTGTACGTATTAGCGTCACTTAATTCGTTTAAACACCTTCCACAGGGTTGAGTTTCGGGGCCAATTTTACCTGGGCGCTTCGCGTGTACAGGTGCTGTGCATGGGTATGACCGCAGCAAAATTCTCTCGCTGCACTATTGGCGCGACGAAGAGCAGTTCCGTTTGTCGAGTGGCGCGCTGTGCCGAACTGAGTAACTGTAGAACGCTCGTCGAAGAGTTATAGCACACGGACCGGCAGTGGAGTCGGACGGGATCGCGGTCGTGGGTGATGCTGGGGTCGGTACCCTGACGAGCGCAGTGTGTGGCACGCGATGGCCTTCCTGGGAGAGAACTTGACGGAGGTGGCGTCGACGGCGGCGGCGGCGGCGGCAGGGGCGGCGGGGGCGGCGGCGGCGGCGGCTGGGGACGGCTCGCTGTGGGGCGGCAAGCTGACGGCGATGCTGGGCCTCTGGCTGGGCTCGTTTCTGGCGGGGGTGCTGCCGCAGCTGCTGCGCGCCACGGTGGCGCCGCCCCCGCAGCTGCAGCCGGCCAAGGGGCTGGGCTTCTGCGCCCGCAACGAGGAGCTGCTCGTCTCGCTGCTGCTCTGCTTCGGCGGCGGCGTCCTACTCTTCACCACCTTCATTCACCTGCAGCCAGAGGTACCAACACCTGCACAACTCCATAATTAACTTTTCACTCCAGTGCTATTATACTACGTCCCCATCATCGCTACGTTCATACACCTGCAGCCAGAGGTACCAACACCTGCAAACTTCATAATTAACCTCTCACCACCAATGCTATTATACTGCGCCCCCCCCCTCATCGCCACGTTCATACACCTGCAGCCAGAAGTACCAACAGCTGCGCAATTTCAAATAAACATCCCTCACTACAGGTTGCTAATATACTGCGTCCTCCTCATCACTACCTCCATACTCTTCCAGCCAGAGATATCAACACCTGCACAACTTCAAAATAAAGATGTCTCACTACCACAGCTATTATACTGAGTCTTCCTCTTCACGAGCTTCATACACCTACAGCCAGAGGCACCGACACCTGGGCAACTTCCAAATAAACATCTCTCACTACCGCTCCTATTATACAGCGTCCTTCTCTTCACTGCCACCTTCATACACCTGCAGCCAGAGGTGCATGACATCTAAATAAACATCTCTCGCAACCATTACTATTATATATGAAGATAATAACTGTTCTCGAAAGAACAAATACCATTGATGAGCCTGCAGCTTCTTTACAATAAATGATAATTAATTGAAACCCTCAGCTGCCGACAGGTGTTCTTGACATACCTCGATGGGGACAGCTGAAAATGTGTGCACCGACCGGGACTCGAACCTGGGATCTTATTACATGGCAGACGCTCTACTCATCTGAGCCACCGAGGACACAGATGAATAACGCGTCTGCAGGGACTTATCCCTTGCACGCTTCCCGGGAGATCCACATTCCCAACTGTCTACAATCTACATACGTAATATTCCTAATAGATACTTTCCTCATCAACTCATTACTCGCTCCCACTAAGGTGACGATTCCCTTGAGAGTTCGGGCAACCTGTGCGGATTAGCACAGACGAAGGTTAAATGGCATATAGTTAAATGGCTACCTGCAGCCAGAGGTATCAACCCCTGCACGAATTCAGAATAAACACCTCTCACAAGTAGTGATACTGTACTGACTACTAACAATACAATGTATTCTAATAAACAGTTTCCGTTTCTTGAGGCAAGTCATTTTTCGATGTAAAGTGATTTTTTAAAATGAACCCTTTAATTTACGGTTTAGCAAGTATCGAATTTATCCCGCTTGGGCATTGTAAAGCTACATCACACCAAAAATTATGGTGTCTGTAGCAACAAGTCATGTCTGTAATAAGGGCTTCGCATAACCACAACTATCATATACTAGAAGTGCATATGAAAAATGGAAAACAAAACTGCAATCCTTAAGAGGGTTTTGTCTCTGTACCAGAATACAAGACATAAAGATGCCTCAATTATGCTTTATCATATAGATTAGAAAAGTCCTATCTTTTGCAACTGAAGGCTTTAACTGCATGTACCAAATATGTATCGCCTGTTCCTGTTAGGCACTTTCACTGGTCTGTAATATAAATGAAATTATTTAATTATACTTATTTTGCTAGGGTATCTATAGTGATGCTTGACTAACTATTTAATTATCTGTTTGCGAATACAGGGTATCCTAGGAGAATTCGTCAGTATTCGAGGATATGACAGAAACCATCATTTGAAACAAAAACTTCATATGGAATATGCCCCGTACAAATGGTTTCCGAGATAGAACACATTTAATGCATATTGTCATTTATTTTCTGTATTATTCAATACGTTGCCTGACTTACACACCTGTACACATCTATAGCTTTTAGTAAACATAACAACATTTGTTTTACAAACTATCAGTTGAAAAACACGTATTTTTAATGCATTCACCACTAAACAAAATCGGACACGTCACATTACAGCTGTTCTACAGTTCACAATAGATATTCGAATATCCCACTGTCAACTGCAGTGCACTTGTGCACTCTTGGGAGAACATGTTGTGTTGGTTGTCTGAGTGTTTGTACATGTTCACTAATGAGGGCAGGAGCGCCCATGGCGCGATCGTGCATTCGTCTCGCGTATTCACCTTTCGTTTGCACACGCCATAGTTCACACAAACCCATAAACAAAGACATCCAGAGCAAAGAGGCTGAAAGCAATGAGGTATGTTGGGCTAGAATAAAACCTCAAAGAGGTTGGGTGGGTAAGACATATACGTGCGCACCACTAGCTCAAAAACAAATACATGTTAAATGTATTCTGTCTCGGAAAATATTCGGAACTGGGAACTTGTCCATATGAAGCTTTCTACTTCAAATTAGCGTTTTTCTCACATCCCTGAATATTAAACATTTCTCCTGGGACACCCTGCATTTGATAGTGTTTTTTTTACACTTATATTCATTTTATGTCGTTTTCATGTATTTCTGTGTCTCACTGTATGTACTACGTGAACCCAGTACAGATTTTCGATACATAGATCACATTTTATCATAGGAGGTTGGTTGATGGGGCACTATGTGTGTGTGTGTGTGTGTGTGTGTGTGTGTGTGTTTATGAAAAGTTATGATAGCTGCAAAGAACTGATACAGATCTCATATCAAAATATGTATAAATATTTCCTTTATATCATAAGCCACTGAAAAAGTCTAGCATGGGTGGGCAATACACATTTGATAGACACAAATAGAATATTCATTTGCGAAATATGGTATTTTTTTCTTATCTGCGTGATAAATCACAACTGAAGTAGCATCTACAAATACTAACTACAAACGTGTGTTAGCCTAACTATTAAAATGGGAACAGATATAGTTACACCAACGTTTCACTATGCACTGTATGCTGGCGTAGTGACAAAACCTGCACAAGGTTGCTTTTTTTCCTATTTTACTTGTGGACATCACGTCTGAAATAGTTGTTCCCTTACCAACTATATTTGTGCGAAATCCTTGTTAAGGATACCATCCCAAGTTCCTATTTGCCGTATAATTCTTGCTGTGATGCAACATGATAATGACCAAGGGTTCGTAGTTAGCTAATCGCTAAATTAGGAAATAAAATGTTTATTTCGAAATGTAATAACAGCCTACATAGGAAAACGACTTCCCTCAGGAAATTCACAACGACCCCACACCCTGCTGAGACCCTTCCCTCTATTATTGCACAAAACATTTAAATTTGCAGTTTGAGAAATTTCCTTAGTTATTGTTTAAAAAAGTCCACTTTTTTTAGCAATAACAGTGTTTGGGTAGTGCAAACATAATGAGTAAGAAAGAAGGTTGTAAAATAAAAAAAATACTGCTCATCTATTTGTTGTGACTCCTCGACGAACACGTAGCTCGTGGAAAGAATAATTTTGCGTCTAGTTAATGTGATCCCGGTTTCGATTTCAGCTAAGAACAGTGAGTGGTTAAAACATATTCACTTGCTGATTTGTTGCCTTCACATACCAAACTTTTGATGTTTCGACATTGCCTTCAAACTTATAACTTTTTCATTATAGTCGGTCACAACTTTTCCACAGATCACAATCTTATTTTCTCTTCAAAAATAATGTTTACACAAGGGAAACAGTAAATCAATGCGTAAACTCACAAATTTCATCAGATAGAATAAGTTGAAGTAATTTCCAAGCATACAATGTAATTGCAACTGTTCAACATGGCAGCTTGTACCAACAACTACTTCTCACGCTCGCCAACATCATATGATTTGCGATTACCCACCAAGAAGAATGAAAATCGTGTACAAACCAACGAAAATTTGTCACCTAACGAATGACTTACTTATTAATGATCTTTTTGGACTTATTTTCAAAGTTTATGAGTATCAATTTTGTAATGTTGATGACTTCAAATGGAAATAACATTAAATACATTTCAAAATAAATGTAATATATGATAAATAATCAGGTTATTTAAAAAAATAAAACACATATTATACACATTATTAAAACTGTACTAAACTTGAAATAATATTTTGAGCTTGTTGGTATCGTGTAATAAATATATAAAATGTGTCAGGTAATCCTTTTCATAACTCTATCGAAAGATACTATACGTGATGAAAGATAAGCCAGTGATCAGTTTGAAAATCAAGCGAGTGAAGGCTTCTGCAGCAGCTGTCGCTTAGATACCCTTCTTATTTCGTGATTTCGGTTCACGGAGTTGTAATTTTCGGCAGTTGATAGTACGCCGATGCGTATGTACTTCTGTGTTTAATATTCTTAACTTTTGTTAGGTTTAAGTAGTTCTAAGTTCTAGGGGACTGATGACCTCAGCAGTTAAGTCCCATAGTGCTCAGAGCCATTTGAACCGCTTTAAAGCTGTCTCTCTACCGTTCCACTCTCGAACGGTGCGCGAGAAAAACAAGCACTTAAATTTTTTTGTGCGAGCCTTGCTTTCTCTAAATTTAATTGTGATGATCATTGCTCCCTATGTAGGTGGGTGGCAACAGAATGTTTTCGCAGTCGGAGAAGAAAACTGGTGATTGAAATTTCATGAGAAGATCCCGTCGCAACGAAAAACGCCTTTGTTTTAATGATTGCCTCTCCAATTCACCTACTAATGTCTGTGACACTATCTCCCCTATAAAACGAGCTGCCCTTCTTTGTACTTTTTCGATGTCATTCGTCAGTCCCACCTGATGCGGATCTCACACCGCACAGCAATACTCCAGAATAGGGCGGACAAGCGTGGTGTAATCAGTCTCTTTAGTAGACCTGTTGCACCTTCTAAGTGTTCTGCCAATGAATCGCAGTCTTTGGTTTGCTCTACCCACAATATTATCTATGTGATCGTTCCTATTTAGGTTATCTGTAATTGTAATCCTTAAGTATTTAGTTGAATTTACAGCCTTCAGATTTGTGTAACTTATCACGTAATCGAAATTTAGCTGATTTCCTTTAGTACTCATGTGAATAACTTCACACTTTTCTTTATTCAGAATCAATTGACACTTTTCGCACCATGCAGATATCTTATCTAAATCATTTTGCAAGTCGTTTTGATCATCTGATGACTTTACAAGACGGTAAATGACAGCATCATCTGCAAACAATCTAGGACGGCTACTCAGATTGTCTCCTATGTCGTTAATATAGACCAGGAACAATAGAGGGCCTTTAACACTTCCTTGGGGAACGCCGGATATTACTTGTGTTTTACTCGATGACTTTCCGTCTATTTCTACGAACTGTGGCCTTTCCGACAGGAAATCACGAATCCAGTCGCACAACTGAGGCGATACTCCGTAGGCACGCAGTTTGGTTAGAAGACGCTTGTGAGGAAGGGTGTCGAAAGCCTTCTGGAAATCTAAAAATATGCAATCAATTTGACATCCCCTGTCGATATCACTCATTACTTCATGAGTATAAAGAGCTAGTTGTGTTTCAAAAGAACGATATTTTCTGAATCCTTGCTGACTATATGTCAATAAATCGTTTTCTTCGAGGTACTTTATAGTGTTCGAATACAGCATATGTTCCAAAACCCTACTGCAAATTGACGTTAGTGGTATAGGCCTGTAATTCAGCGGATTACTCCTACTTCCCTTTTTGGGTATCGGTGTGAGCAATTTTCCAGTGTTTGGTCGTTCCTTCCCTTCTCCTGCACTTTACGCCGCATTCTCACTGATCACATCGCCTATTTTCGCCTGGTGTCACAAAGTGGAAATATCATTTTTTCAGCATACACCGTGAGCTCTCCGATTAACGAACATATGTACGATGTTTCAGCGTCCTGCGATGTATACAGCCCGTACTGCAGCACTCGTAACACTGTTTAATTTTAACCACACGGCAGTAGTGCACAATGGCAGGAAATAAAGTCCAAGCCGGAACGTTTCTGCAGACTTGTACGAGTATGTACACAAACTGAACATCACTGAATTACAGGAATATCCCACACCTATTGTACTACTGCCAGCACAAAAGGAATAGGAGAGACACGCGCTTTATTTAGAACAAACGCGCTCGGGTGTTCACGACGGGCAAACGCTCGCATCTGAGAAGTCACCGCCAGCAGCAGGCACGAGTGAAATGACAGAATTAAAACGCCTTCCACGCGCGCCCAGCAGCATTGGAAATACAGATTGACGATCCATCGTATGACCTGTCGCTACTTGCCTATGCACTGAAAAACACCTCCAGAGACGAAAATGTGTGCAGTGGACGCCATATGTAACCAGTCTTTTACTTTTTTTTTTTTGCGTCATCTGTCTTCTGACTGGTTTGAAGCGGCCCTCCTCGAATTCCTCTCCTGTGTCGACCTCTTCATCACAGGGTAGCACTTGCAACATACGTCCTCAATTATTTGCTGGATGTATTCCAATTCTGTCTACTTCTACAGTTTTTGCCCTTTACAGCTCCCTCTAGAACCATGGAAGTCATTCTCTGATGTCTTAACGGATCCTTTTATCCTGTCCCTTCTCCTCGTCAGTGTTTTCCGCAAATACCTTATTTTCCGACTCTGCGCAGAACCTCCTCATTCCTCGCATGATCAGTCCACCTAATTTTAAACAATCGTCTGTAGCCCTACATCCCAAATGCTTCGATTCTATTCTGTTCCGGTTTTCCCACAGTCCATATTTCACTATCATACAATACTGTGCTCCAGACGTACAGTCTCAGACATTTCTACCTCAAATTAAGGCCAATATTTGATACTAGGAGACTTCTCTTGGCCGTGAATGACGTTTTTGCCATTGCTAGTCTGCTTTTGATGTCCTCCTTGATCCGTCCGTCACTGGTTATTTTACGGCCTAGATCGTAGAATTCGTGAACTTCATCTACTTCGTGGCAATCAATCCTGATGTTAATTTTCTAACTGTTCTCATTTCTGCTACTTCTCATTACTTTCGTCTTTCTTCGATATACTCTCAGTCCATAATCTGTACTCATTAGACTATTCATTCCATTGAGCAGATCATGTGATTCTTCTTCACCATCACTCAGGATAGCAATGTCATCAGTGTATCGTATCACTGATATCCTTTCAACTTGAATTTTAATTCCACTCCTGAGCATTTCTTTTATTTCCATCATTGCTGCCTCGATGTACAGATTGAACGGTAGGGGCGAAAGGCTACTCCCCTGTCTTACACCCTTTTTGTTTCGAACACTTCGTTCTTGGTCGTCCACTCTTATTATTCCTTCTTGGCTCTTGTACGTATTGTATCTACATCTACATCTACGTGGATACTCTGAAAATCACATTTAAGTGCCTGGCAAAGGGTTCATCGAACCAACTTCACAATTCTCTATTATTCCAATCTCGAATAGCGCGCGGAAAGAATGAACACCTCTATCTTTCCGTAAGTGCTTTGATTTCCCTTCTTTTATCGTGGTGATCGTTCCGCCCTAAGTAGGTCGGTGTCAACAAAATATTTTCGCATTCGGAGGAGAGAGTTGGTGATTGGAATTTCGTGAGAAGATTCCGTCGCAACGAAAAACGTCTTCTTTTAATGATTTTCAGCCCAAATCCTGTTTTATTTCTTTGACACTCTCTCCCATATTTCGCGACAATACAAAACGTGCTGCCTTTATTTGAACTTTTTCGATGTACTCCGTCAGTCCTATCTGGCAAGGATCCCAAACCACGCAGCAGTATTCTAAAAGACGACGGACAAGCGTAGTGTAGGCAGTCTCCTTAGTAGGTCTGTTACATTTTCTAAGTGTCCTGCCAATAAAACGCAGCCTTTGGTTAGCCTTCCCCACAACATTTTCCATGTGTTCCTTCCAATTTAAGTTGTTCGTAATTGTAATACCTAGGTATTTAGTTGAATTTACGGCTTTTAGATTAGTCTGATTTATCGTGCAACCGAAGTTTAACGAGTTCCTTTTAGCACTCATGTGGATGACCTCACACTTTTCGTTATTTAGGGGCAGCTGCCACTTTTCGCACCATTCAGATATTTTTTCTAAATCATTTTGCAGTTTGTTTTGATCTTCTGATGACTTTATTAGTCGATAAACGACAGCGTCATCTGCAGACAACCGAAGACGGCTGCTCAGATTGTCTCCCGAATCGTTTATATAGATGAGGAACAGAAAAGGGCCTATAACACTATCTTTGGGAACGCCTGAAATCACTTCTGTTTTACTCGATGGGTGTATTACCCATCTCTCCATATAGTTTACCCCTGTTTTTCCAAGACTTTTGTAACTGTAATATTCCCAGAAACGAGGCGTTATTGACATTCCATCAGCCTGACATACGTATTTCTACCCGTAGCAATACCTGTACAGTAACCATTGTTGCGTAGGATGCACTCTATTTAATGTCAAAGTCAATGTCACTACAGCAGTGCATTGCACGATGCAAGGTATGACCTGCCTTCGCACATTACAGTATGTGTTATCTTCTTAAAATTCATCTTTCGTCAACACAGGAATGTGTTCCCCGTATAGAGCTCCGCACATGCGCTTTGGTTGTGACCTTTTAAAAAAATATGATGAAACTCCTGTACAGTAACAATACAGGAACTATAACAACCACCGACAAGGTCATGGATATTCAGCAGAGATGTTAGCTGTGCTTTACCTCCCGTGTTAAACATATCTTTTACTACCCCTAAGCACCGAAAAAAAGTTATTTTATGAACAAGCCCATGACCAAAGGTGTTTCCGCTACTAAAAACCCTAACAGTTGCAGCCGTTGTCATTTAAAAGTTGGTGGCAACTACAGACCATGGTTAAATGGATTTCAGAAAGTCCGAAGAAGATACTTTGCTTTCCCGTTACTTGGATTTCTTCCTGATGATTTTGGGTAAACGCTACAAAATTCTGTGTATTGGGAAATTCTCGAAAGGCATCCATTCAGCCTTGTGAGAAAAACAGCTTTTTCGTCTGTCTTCTGACTACATTGATGCGGCTCGCCACAATTTCCTGTGTCAGCCTCTTCGTCTCTTGTGTAACACTTACACTTAAACACTTCAATCATTTGTTGGATGTATTCCAATCTTCCCCTTCATTTTTTATAGTCTACGGTTCTCTCCAGTACAGTGGAATCAGTTCCATGATGTTTCAACACCTAACCTATCATCCTGTCCCTTTATTCTAGCCGGTGTTTTCCACTAATATCTTTCCTCGAGGAATCTACGCAGCACCTCTTTTCTTCTATCATCAGTCCACTTAATTTTCACTCTCCCTCTGTGGCTCCACATCTTAAACTCTTCGATTCTCTTTTTTTCCGATTTCCCCATCGAATCACAACCTGCTGAATGCGTCTTCCCTTTGGCTCTGGAAAACCTCCTCCACCGTAGAATCATCTATCCGTCAGTGGTGTTGTCCACGCAGAGGTTCGTAAGCTTTTCGAAAAAGCTTGAAAACGCTAGACTCTAGATCTGGCGAGTAAGGAAGATACGGCGAGGTTTTGAATCCTGGAAGTGAAGAAAAAGGACAAGGTGCCTTGAGCATTGCGATCGGACGCATGCATTCGTCGCATTACTTTCGAAGTCTTTCGTCGCCTCTTTGCTTAATCTCAGATTTCAAACGGGGTGGAAGAAATTGATAAGGACAATCTAAAAATAAAGTCAGTATAGCCTTCACAGAACAGTAGTGCTTCATTGTTGAAGGGAAATGAATCTACGTGTAAGGTCCGTTTCCCGGAAGTAAGCCGGCCGGTGTGGCCGTGCGGGTCTAGGCGCTTCAGTTTGGAACCGCGTGACCGCTACGGTCGCAGGTTCGAATCCTGCCTCGGGCATGGATGTGTGTGATGTCCTTAGGCTAGTTAGGTTTAAGTAGTTCTAAGTTCTAGGGGACTGATGACCACAGATGTTAAGTCCCATAGTGCTCAGAGCCATTTGAACCATTTGAACCGGAAATAATAGTGAATCCAACAATCTTCCACTGCGATCAGATGGCTGAAGTCTCATCTCCCTTACCCGTGCACATTCTAAACATTTTCGTCGCGTAATACATGTGCTGCTTCCTTCGAACTGTCTTTGACATACGAGAAGCGGGAAATATGACGTATCTTGTGTACTGACCCTACACTAATTCCAGCTTCTCTGTCAACTACCCAATGTTCTCGATTATTTGCCAGATATATTACAATCCCTCTCTTCCCCCATTTATTTTTTCTTCTATGGTTCCTTCTTGTACCACGGAAGTTATCCCCTGACGTCTTAAAGTACCGGGTGATCAAAAAGTCTGTATAAATTTGAAAACTGAATAAATCACGGAATAATGTAGATAGAGAGGTACAAATTGACACACGTGCTTGGAATGACATGGAGTTTTATTAGAACAAAAAAATAAATAAATAAAAACGTTCAAAAAAGCCCGACAGATGGCGCTCCATCTGATCAGAATAGCAATAATTAGCATAACAAAGTAAGACAAAGCAAAGATCATATTCTTTACAGGAAATGCTCAATATGTCCACCATCATTCCTCAACAATAGCTGTAGTCGACGAATAGTGTTGTGAACAGAACTGTAAAGCATGTCCGGAGTTATGGTGAGGCATTGGCGTTGGATGTTGTCTTTCAGCATCCCTAGAGATGTCGGTCGATTACGATACACTTGCGACTTCAGGTAACCCCAAATCCAATAATCGCACGGACTGAGGTCTGGGGACCTGGGAGGCCAAGCATGACGAAATTGGCTGCTGAGTACACGATCATCACCAAACGACGCGCGCAAGAGATCTTTCACGCGTCTAGCAATATGGGGTGATTTTTTTTGGTTCTAATAAAATCCTATGTCATTCCAAGCATGTGTGTCAATTTTTACCTTTCTATCTGCATTATTCCGTGATTTATTAAGTTTTCAAATTTATACTGACTTTTTGATCACCCGGTATGTCCAGCCGTCCTTTCTCTTCTTCTAGTCAGTGTTCCCAATGTATTTCCTTCTCATTTCTTATCATTCCACCTACTTTTCACCAGCCTTCTGTAGCACTGCGCTTTAAACTCTTTTAGTTTCTCGTTTTCCGGATTTCTCACAGTCCAAATATATGTTCTCAAAAAATTTTCCGTAAGTCGAGGCTTACGGTTGATACTAGTACAATTCTTTTAGTGAGGAATGCTGTCTCAGCCTTCGCTAGTCTATCATGCGTTGCTTTGCTTCCAAGGTAGTATAATTCCATCATTTTGTCAATTTCGTACTACGTAGGGTGACCAGAGGTCCGGATTAATCCGGACATGTCCTCCTTTTTAGCTCTTTGTCCGGGGTCCGGGCGGAGTTTTACAGTGTCCGGCTTTTTCGGAAAGTTGAGCGTAATACAGTTAAATTTACAATTCGTCCCGTTCTATTGCTCTTTTTTTAAATATTTTAAGTATTGGCACAGATTTCGCGATAAACACGCGCGAATGCGGTGTTAGTAGGTGGCACCAGGATCGTCGATGTTACCGTTGATCTACCTGTAAGCGAATGCAAATATCGATTATTTAAAATTTTCGTTCCGTATCTTCGCTTTGTATTGGCTTGGCTTCCTGTAGTGCAAGTGTGATTTGTGAGTGTAATTTTTAACCGAGTGAGTTACGTAAAATATTTGGCTATGCCTAAACGAAAGAGTACATTTTCCGATGTCCTTTCCTGCAAATATCCGGCTTTAAGAAAGGGAGAAATGAATTTGAAGCGGAATGTAAGATATGTGGAGCTGATTCGTACGTCTCAGTGGACAATAAAGGTAAGAAATAACTCGACAGATTAACTGTCACGCTTTTATTTCATTGTTTCATAGTCATTCAATTTATTTGTATTCGGAAGGTTAAAGTGCAGTTTACATGTCGTCAGCTGCTGCTTGAATTGTAGATGTTGGTAGCGGTGCGTCGAATGAAGGGAGGTAAATGGTCTTACGGTTTTCGCTTTGTAAACAATTCCGTGTTGCTGACATAACAAAACAATTGACGCCACACTGTCACCACAATGAATGTTTTTAATTTTTTTTATATTGCTCATTTAACCACCAGCTGACCATCAGGAACAATCAACTACTAGTTTTACCGGTAATGCCCGGCAGTCACGTGACTTGTCCAAAGCTAACGGGTGGTATCGTCAACTGCAGGTGACCCGTTTGATGTGTCCTCTTTTTTCTTCCTTTGTCCTCCTTTTTGAAGCTGTTTGTCCTCCTTTTTAAACAATTGCATCTGGTCACCCAAGTACTACGTAATTTTGATAATTTTATCGCTAATATCATTTATCCTAGAAAATCATCCCATTCGTTTTTCTTTCAACAAGCGCATATTCGTCACTTAAACGCAAAAAGAGTAAGCCGCCAGAATAAGAAACCAACGAACTGAGGCGCAAGACGCCGAAGGCCATTGAAGACGAAAGCCCTGTTACCAGGTTGTGGGCCACACAACGTACATTCTGTTAATGGAAACACAAAGCCGCAGCCAAGCGTCCTGCGGCGTATTCTGCGCTCAGTCGGGCAAACAAGTAAATCACTCAGTTTAAACGGCTTACGGTCCGCAGGACTTTTAGGACGCAGTCGATTGAGCCGGCCATTACCAGCCGGCAGCTGCGCGAAGCTGGGGACATGCATTAGTGGTGTTCGATATGCGTATCAGATGGCGCGCTGCACTCTGTGGCCTAGGTCAGTTGGCGGTGGTGCGTTGTTGTGGCGCTCGATAGGGAGGACGCACCCACGTAATGCGAGTTGTTCACATCGCTGCAGTTTTACTGGTGAGCGTAGGTGGCAGGGAACAGAGTTTTGCGTGTATCTCAACTGCCTAGACGTCTAGGCAGTTCAGGCACACGGAAAACTCTGTTTTCTTTGAACTAAGATTCGTGAATTTCTTAAATAACACCATGTAGCCTACAACTGATAATTTTTAGTTCTTTTTCGCAATGAAGCACTACTTCGATCATATACCATTTTCAAACACCCTGTTAACACTCTTCTTACAAAAACAATATTTGATATTCAACATGGTGTTATTAGTTAAAGGGCAATGTCTAAACAGAACATACATTACTTTGTACACTATTGGCCATTAAAATTGCTAAACCAAGAAGAAATACAGATGATAAACGGGTATTCATTGGACAGTTATATTATACTAGAACTGACATGTGATTACATTTTCACGCAATTTGAGTGCATAGATCCTGAGAAATCAGTACCCAGAACAACCACCTCTGGCCGTAATAACGGCCTTGATACGCCTGGGCATTAAGTCAAACAGAGCTTGGATGGCGTGTACAGGTACAGCTGCCCATGGAGCTTCAACACGATACCACAGTTCATCAAGAGTAGTGACTGGCGTATTGTGACGAGCCAGTTGCTCGGCCACCATTGACCAGACGTTTTCAGTTGGTGAGAGATCTGGAGAATGTGCTGGCCAGGGCAGCAGTTGAAAATTTTCTGTATCCAGAAAGGCCCGTACAGGACCTACAACATGCGGTCGTGCATTATCCTGCCGAAATGTAGAGTTTCGCAGGGATCGAATGAAGGGTAGAGCCACGGGTCGTAACACATCTCAGATGTAACGTCCACTGTTCAAAGTGCCGTCAGTGCGAACATCACACGGAATCAGCAACGACGAACGAAAAGATGTACCGGACCGGAATTCGAACTTGGGATCTCCTGCTTACTAGGCAGGTGCGTTTACCACTGCGCCACCCGGGACACCGTGGTATCCCAACTGCGCGGACTATCTCGCCACGTCTGACGGCCGATCCACATTGCCATCCCGCTGTCCCTATTCATTCTCTCCATGTTCGCTACTCTGAGTTTGTTAATTTCTGGTAAGATCTTATGGGACCAAACTGCTGAGGTCATCGGTCCCCAAGCTTACACACTGCTTAATTTAACTTAGACTAACTTACGCTAAGGACAACACACACACCCCTCACGAGGGAGGACTCGAACCTCCGTGAGAGGGAGCCGCGTGGTCCGTGACAAGGAGCCGAAGACCACGCGGCTACCCGGCGCAGCTTCGCTACTCTCAGATCGATATAGGAAGTCGAACGTATTTGTACATCCGCAATGATGGAGGTGAATCCATTTCCCAGCTAGGAAAATCAGTCAGTTATATGAAAACGTGGTGTCTGTCCTTTCGGACATGACTCAAAGAACAGACACCACGCCTTCCTATAATTGTTATCTGAGATGGTTTTTCCAAAGATGAGTACTTGCAACATGAATGGATAGTTCGAGGCAAAAGCGCGGAAAGTGAATATGAATACTGCACGTGTGTGTTCATTTCGTTTTCGTTCCGAAGACTGTGAACGAGATTTGAGAAACGAACTTCTAGGGTTACCTTCAAGAAAAAAGTTACTACCCACAGCAGTCTCCAGCGTAAACATTACGAACTGGAGTTTGGAAGACATTACAGATAGCAGAGATGTAAGCGGAAAGACAAGAAGTCAGTACGTAGATAACACTCAGAATAGTTATAACAAAAAACCACCTTAAAATAAATTAATTCATATAAATTTAATACTTTTTCACGCGGAATTGGATTACGGAGCGTTAGTGAATGACTCGTTACATCGTGTAGGAAGTAACTAAATTATATTGCTCAGGTTTATTAGCTGTTGCTACCGAATACTTCATTTCTCGTGTAATTAGCCGATATTTTTTCCGTGTTCTCAAGAAGTGTTAACTATTTCAATGTAAGAATATAGTACAACTAGCAACTGAGCTCTTAAATCTGTACATTTCACGTGCTATTCTAAGTAATTAAGAATAATACTTGATAAGATCTGTCCTTGACAGGCTGAAGGCTGTCAGATCAAAACCTCTCCATTAGTGGCAAATTTATCTTTAAACTGTATTGGAGTAAGCTATTGCTACGATTTGTGTCACTTATATCACTTTTTCTATTATTTATTTGATTAATAATGAGGAAATAAAATTCATGCCTTAGAGATCTGGAAATCATGGACAACAACACTGCGAAGCAAGAAATTTGCAAAATCGAGCTTTGACGACTTTACAAAATGCGTTACCGAAAAAGAATGAAAGTCGACCAGACCACACACATCTGATGATCCCGTTCATGAACTCAGTAAAACAGTTATTAAGGATTTAGAACTTAAGGAACTGAGGGTCCAGATTTAACTTAGTCTTACGTAGTGAAGCAAATGCTCTTCACCGTGTTCTGTCATTAAAGTGGGCAAAAAGGTCATCTGACGCTGAGGAAAAGAACCAAATTACACAGAAGTGTGAGCAATGTGTTGACAAAATGTCTGTTGAACGGAAGCAAAAAGGCAAAGTGGAATTCAGAGAACATTGTCCATTCATTATTCCAAGATCTCAATCGCCAAAACCTTGTTTGCAAAAGCGAAAAGTACCTTTGTTGTGCAGCATTTCAGAAATGGACAAAGGAATTTAAATGCAGACCACATGCGCTCGAAGATATTCTATGTTTATTGAAGGCTAGGTCAAAACCTTTTACTACCCAAGAGACACTAGCAGTTTTGACATTTGACGAAATGAATGGTGATGTTAGCATATGTTACGATACGTCGAAGGACATAGTGTAGCAGCCGGTCCACAATTCAGCGTTCAAGTTTGAATGACCCGTTGGTTGTGTAAGTTGTGGAAGCAACCGGTTTATTACGACTTCGACAATGTTATGATTAGTATTTTGCTTCAGATTATCATTAAGACAGTAGAGGAATCGGGAATAAATGCTGTAGCTGTGACATATGACACGGGTTGAAAAAATGTAAAAGTTTGAAAGGAACTGCGCGTCGATACAGATAAAACATATTTCGCAAATCCAGAGGACGATACCAGGAATGCACGAGTTTCCTTCGCTGTATCACATCTGTTAAAGTTATTGAGGAATCGTCTCATTATGCTACCCAATTTCGTCCGGACAGGTCTTGGATGGTCCAACGGTATCGACCAGTCGCCGTGTCATCCTCACCTCACAGGTGTCACTGGATGCGGATGTGGAGGGGCACACCGCTCTCCCGGCTGTATGTCAGTTTACGAACATCATGAATAGCGACAACGTTGTTCTCGTGAAAGCTCAATATAGAATCGGTAGCCAACATAGAGGAATCAATAATTCTGCTGCCACAGTCACACAACCACGGCAGTAGGATGAGAGAGGACGCATACATGAGCATAGACAGTCATTTCCCCCTCTGTCCATACGTGCTTGGAACAGAAGAGTGTGTGGATTGTACTACTCAGGGTGTAGCAGAGATATATGTAGATGCAAATAAGAGGAGACGGCGTGCACACATTCCTTTTTTAGCAGAAAATGACGATTTGTGTTGTCAGCGGCGGCGTGGAGTTATCGAGAAATATTTCATCTGTCGCTGACTGCAGTGATGGAACCGCTGCAATGCGGTCCCTAGCAGTGTCTCGCGTGAGTTCCGCTGCAACAAGAGCGGCGGAAAGTCGCAAGCTATTGCGCCGCTCGCGAAAAAAATTACGACGTTTTTCACCTGCTTAACGCGCAAAGCTATTACCTCCCTCCTACTTAACACCTGAAACGTCAAGTTACCTGCATCGTTTTTTATCGCGAGGGGGAACAACGTGAAATTTCAAAAGAAAGTGTCTTCAGCTTCTTAAATCCAAAAAAGTAAAGCAAATTGCTTGAACATGGCGGTGCCCTACACTTGATATACAATGGCGGAAAAGAATGACAACACCAAGAGGGAGTTGTGCGACATCAAAGAAAGGTGGCAGGCGTTGTTTCTATATTTGAAATTTGATGTCATTCACATTTCGTGTCAGTCGCATATGAGGATGCAAATCATATTCACTTTAAATACACGCTGTGACGGTCGTGAGTGTTAATCACATTTGAGATGGGACGCGATGGGTTGTTGTTAGCGAGAAATTTCTTTAAGGCGATAAATCCGCCATTATCAACACATTACTGAGTTTGAACGAGGTCGTGTTATAGGCCCACGTGGAACTACCAAGATGGAAGACCATTGTGTTCGGCATACGGGTCTGGCGCATGGTACTGCATCTACAGCAGCAATTTCAGCAGCAGTTGGCACTACAGTGACACAGTGAACCGTTACAAATCGGTTACTTCAAGGATAGCTTGCAGCCAGAAGCATTTTACCTTGCATTCCACTGAGCCCAAACCACCGCCATTTCCGACTTCAGTGGTATAAGGCGAGAGGTCATTGGATTGCAAAAATGGTTCAAATGGCTCTGAGCACTATGGGACTTAACTTCTGAGGTCATCAGTCTCCTAGAACTTAGAGCTACTTAAACCTAACTAACCTAAGGACATCACACACAACACCCAGCCATCACGAGGCAGAGAAAATCCCTGACCCCGCCGGGAATCGAACCCGGGAACCCGGGCGTGGGAAGCGAGAACGCTACCGCACGACCACGAGATGCGGGCTCATTGGATTGCAGGGTGGAGGCCTGCCGTGTTTTCTGATGAAAGCCAGTTCTTCTTCGGTGCCAGTGACGGCCGTAGATTGGTTAGGAGGAGTCCAGCTCAGGGCCTGCAACCAACCTGTATAGGTACTAGACACATTGGACGTACACTTGGAGTTATGGTCTGGGGTGCGACTTCGTGACAGTAGGAGCACTCTGGTCGTAATCCCGCGCATCCTGTCCACAAATCTCTACATCAATTCGACCTATTGTACTGCCATTCACGGACAACATTGCAGGGGGTGTTTTTCAACAGGATAACGCTTGCCCATAAACCGCTGTTGTAAACCAACATTCTCTGCAGAGTGTCGACGTGTTGCCTTGTCCTGCTCGATCACCAGATCGGTTTCCATTATGGGACGTCATCGGACGACAACTTCAGCGTCATCCACAAACAGCATTAACGGTACATGTATTGACCGACGAAGTACAACCTAACATACGGCACCTGCGCAACGCAATGCATGAACGTTTGCTTGCATGCTTACATTCTGTCGGAAACACCGGTTATTAATGTATCAGCATTTCACATCTGCATTAGCTTATTTCACCCTTACGTTAACCTGTGATCTTGGAGTGGGCCATATGTTACGTAGACAAATGTATTCCGGAAATGTCAGTACTCTAGACCAATTACTTTTTGGTGTTATGATTTTTTCCGTCATTGAAAAAGTGACGTAAGACTGGAAAGTATGCCAGAAAATGCAGAATGACAGCTGTGGTTCTCTTTTCCAGAGGGTTTGTTGACCATACAATACGTAATTACAGGCCTACGTCATTTACTTCAATCTGTTGTACTATTTTGGTATAAGTATTATGCACGATTAGACGAAAATCTGTGTTATAGGAATGAATGTGGGTTCCTCAAACAATTCTTGTGGAGCGTAGTTAGGTGAACACTTACTGAATGAGATGATCCATTAGTAATATGCTTGAATCATGTTATAGGCGAGAACGGATGTTCAGATTCCTGTTAAGTGACATAGGTTTAGGATTCCAGTTGCTTTCTAAAATTGGTTATTCGTGCCTTATTCGACCGGAAGACCTGGACAACAGCGATTAAATGTGCCCCAATTTATGCCTTATATCTCGGCTCTCGGAATGCAGTTGATGGAGCTACGTACTGTCACGTAGTGGACAAAATACGAACTTACGGGGTATCGGAACAGTTTTGTGATTAGACTCAGGACTTCCATGTATTTCTTATCTGTGTGTAATTGTCGGATGTAAAAGTTACTTCGGGAATACCTTAAGAGGTTGTGTACAGCCTTTAGTGTTCATCATATAGAGGATGTTTCACAGTTCATGTTACAAACTTCTAGAGGTTATGTAGGGGAGTTAATAGATCAAGTTATACATCGGAACCGTGTCCGCAAACGATTCGTTTCCTTGTTACAAGGAAACTACTCAGTCGCGCTATATATGTTTCTTACGCAGTTCGCCTATCCACATTCATGAACGGTACGATGAGGTGACGTCACGTAATGTCCTCTGTTTCCATTTTCCTCGATTTCATGCTTCCTCGTGATGCGTCAGCTGACATTACGGTGACTAGTACTGCAGCAACAGGATGCCTGAGTACACGTTCGCAAAGTACACCGATACGTGCTTAATTTGCGGTGAAGTTCACCGTCATAGATGAGAAGCTCAACATCTATGTCACGAGTACTTTCCTCATCCCATGTTGGAGGGAGTAGAACAGTGGCTGCAGGGAAGTAGGAAGTTCACAACTGATGTTGCAAACTATGGTGGTCCAAGAAGGTAGCGCACTGTTGTAGTTGAAGACGAACTTCATCCACTTGAAGAACACCCACCAACGAGTACTCGAGTCATTGCGCGTGAGTCACATGTGTCTCATTCGGCTGCCTGGCGTGAGCGGCATGAACAGCAGCTCCACCCATATCATCCTCATGTATCTACATGCCATGCTCCCGGGGGGATTTTGTGCACGTGTCAATTTCTGTACTTGATTTTTAAACCGTTGCCTGGATTTTCCTCAGTTTCTAAGCTGAGTTTTTTCGTCGACGAAGCGCATTTCAACGGGGAAAGTGCTTCGAACACTCTAAGTAGCCACATTTGGGATCAAGAAAAACCCAAAAGCCACATGTACACGAAAATTTCAGGACACCTTCGGCTTAAATATCCGACGATGGTCGTGTGACAGGGCCATACATCCATCCTCCCCACCTAACGAGTGCCACTTACTTGATATTTCTGCAGCAAGCGCTGGCGGAGTTTTAGGAAGATGTGCCATTGGACATTCGGCACGAATTGTGGTTCCAGCATGATGGAACCATACTGACAGGTTTCAGACAGATTATTTCCAGGGGCAGATGTGGACTCTGACCACAATCTATTGGTTATGAACTGTAGATTAAAACTGAAGAAACTGCAAAAAGGTGGGAATTTAAGGAGGTGGGATGTGGATGAACTGACTAAACTAGAGGTTTTACAGAGTTTCAGGGAGAGCATAAGGGAACAATTGACAGGAATGGGGGAAAGAAATACAGTAGAAGAAGAATGGGTAGCTTTGAGGGATGAAGTAGTGAAGGCAGCAGAGGATCAAGTAGGTAAAAAGACGAGGGCTAGTAGAAATCCTTGGGTAACAGAAGAAATATTGAATTTAATTGACGAAAGGAGAAAATATAAAAATGCAGTAAATGAAGCAGGCAAAAAGGAATACAAACGTCTCAAAAATGAGATCGACAGGAAGTGCAAAATGGCTAAGCGGGCATGGCTAGAGGACAAATGTAAGGATGTAGAGGCTTATCTCACTAGGGGTAAGATAGATACTGCCTACCGTAAAATTAAAGAGACCTTTGGAGAAAAGAGAGCGACTTGTATGAATATCAAGAGCTCAGATGGGAACCCAGTTGTAATCAAAGAAGGGAAAGCAGAAAGGTGGAAGGAGTATATAGAGGGTCTATACAAGGGCGATGTACTTAAGGGCAATGTTATAGAAATGGAAGAGGAGGTAGATGAAGATGAAATGGGAGATATGATACTGCGTGAAGAGTTTTGTAGAGCACTGAAAGACCTAAGTCGAAACAAGGCCCCGGAAGTAGACAACATTCCATCAGAACTAATGACAGCCTCGGGAGAGCCAGTCCTGGCAAAACTCTATCATCTGGTGAGCACAATGTATGAGACAGGCGAAATACCCTCAGACGTCAAGAAGAATATAATAATTCCAATCCCAAAGAAAGCAGGTGTTGACAGATGTGAAAATTACCGAACTATCAGTTTAATAAGTCACGGCTCCAAATACTAACGCGAATTCTTTACATACGAATGGAAAAACTGATAGAAGCCGACCTTGGGGAAGATCAGTTTGGATTCCGTAGAAATATGGGAACACGTGAGGCAATACTGACCCTACGACTTATTTTAGAAGCTAGATTAAGAAAAGGCAAACCTACGTTTCTAGTATTTGTAGACTTAGGGAAAGCTTTTGACAATGTTGACTGGAATTCTCTCTTTCAAATTCTGAAGGTGGCAGGGGTAAAATACAGGGAGCAAAAGGCTATTTACAATTTGTACAGAAACCAGACGGCAGTTATAAGAGTCGAGGGGCATGAAAGGGAAGCAGTGGATGGGAAAGGAGTGAGACAGGGTTGTAGCCTCTCCCCGATGTTATTCAATCTGTATATTGAGCAAGCAGTAAAGGAAACAAAAGAAAAATTCGGAGTAGGTATTAAAATCCATGGAGAAGAGATAAAAACTTTGAGGTTCGCCGCTGACATTGTAATTCTATCAGAGACAGCAAAGGACCTGGAAGAGCAGCTGAACGGAATGGACAGTTTCTTGAAAGGAGGATATAAGATGAACATCAACAAAAGCAAAACGAGGATAATGGAATGTAGTCGAATTAAGTCGGGTGATGCTGAGGGAGTTAGATTTGGAAATGAGACACATAAAATAGTAAAGGAGTTTTGCTATTTGGGGAGCAAACTAACTGATGATGGTCGAAGTAGAGAGGATATAAAATGTAGACTGGCAATGACAAGGAAAGCGTTTCTGAAGAAGAGAAATGTGTTAACATCGAGTATAGATTTAAGTATCAGGAAGTCGTTTCTGAAAGTCGATGTATGGAGTGTAGCCTTGTATGGGAGTGAAACATGGACGATAACTAGTTTGGACAAGAAGAGAATAGAAGCTTTCGAAATGTGGTGCTACAGAAGAATGCTGAAGATTAGATGGGTAGATCATATAACTAATGAGGAGGTAATGAATAGGATTGGGGAGAAGAGGTGTTCGTGGCACAACTTGACTAGAAGAAGGGATCGGTTGGTAGGACATGTTCTGAGGCATCAAGGGATCACAAATTTAGCATTGGATGGCAGCGTGGAGGGTAAAAATCGTAGAGGGAGACCAAGCGATGAATATACTAAGCAGATTCAGAGGGATGTAGGCTGCAGTACGTACTGGGAGATGAAGAAGCTTGCGCAGGATAGAATAGCATGGAGAACTGCATCAAACCAGTCTCAGGAGTGAAGACCACAACAACAACAACAACATGATATAACGGCAGTACATTTTGCAGCCTGCGTCCGAATCCATCTGAACATAGTCTACGTGGACAGGTGGCCACCAAGATCCTCAGATTTAACCCCTTTGGACTTTTTCTTGAGAGGCCACATGAAGATTCTTGTTTACGAATCCTCTATCCAGTCAGAGGTAGATCTGGTTGCACGGATCATGGCTGCGGCAGAAGTGATTAACCATGCACCACGCAGGTTGGACAGGGTTTGTGTGAACTTACGTCGCAGATACACTGTGTGCACAGAACATGGTGGTTGCCTAATCGAACAGCTGTTGTAATATCACAGTAAATATGAATAAAATCTGTACTTCTTTTACATGTGTTCTTATTGTAATTTTCGCGTTACAATGTCTTTCAGATATGCGTGCATGTATGAAGGTTCAGATACTGTTCTGACGATTAAAGCTGTGGTAAACGCTAAAAAATTGATACTCATTTTGCGAATCCGGATTGATGTCACCTGTTACTGACAAATGAAAGTCTGTGCTGGGCCAGCACTCGGACCCAGATTTCCCGCTCATCTCGAGCGGTCGCTCAAAGCTCTTCTGTTGAGCACGGCTCCATGACCGACCCAAACTTTCATGTGTCACGGGGTCCACAAACCTGTATCTGTTCCTCCAGACACGCACGCGTGTCTAAAGGTCATTGTAATGTGAGGAGACGGGCACTGCATAAAGAGAGGCATTGTAACAGTCAGTGATGTATCCAAGCCTCGGCGGCCGAAATGACGGTAAAAATATTTAATAATACTAGAAAAGATAAAACTTCCTAATGTTCTGCAAAATTATATTTATTTGGTCAAGAACCGGCTTTGGGATTCTCAGTCCATCGTCAGGTGATAACTGAATATCACGAACACTGATAAACAAGACTTTTGTTTGTTTGGTTTTTTTTTTTTTAAATTTGCCTCCACAGACTGTACTCTGTTCAGCCATCGAGTACACATGTTTACACAAAATACATAACTGTACAAAGAAAATACAAAAATGCATATTTACAGAATGGAAATCTCAAGCTTTTACCACAACAAACGTTTAAAAAGCAGACTGATAAGTAAACTAGATATATTTATGTAATCAATTCATACTACTTCTTAAATTTAATAATAACTGATACAGATAAAAAAAATATGAATCCTAGAGAATTTTCCCTTTACTCTTAACAAAATTGACAATCACTTTATACAGACGAATATCTTTAGAAACATGGTGCGCGATTTACACAGATCTTATTTGTACAGAAGATACAAAAATGACAGTGTTTGCATAGGAAACCATTACAATAATTACATTACACTCTGTGCCCAGGTCTGCAATTTGTCTTTATTACTGAATAAAACTGATATGTTACTGACACTATAAAATACCGGACTGTAGTTGAGAGACCTCAACTTTTTTGCAAGATTGTCTGAAATGTTGACAATATGCACCAGGTTTTGTAACTACTGAGTGCTGTTGGCCAGCGTACAGAAGCGGTGTAATTTTATTAATTTTCTTTTTTCTCAGGATATTATTAATGAATCTGAAAGCCTGAGTCAGATAATGGAACAGATATAGATAGACAATTAAATACATCACTGCAACATTTAATCTCACAGCATAAGAAAATTCAGTTCTCAATGGACCTGGGAGGCTCTTCTATAAATTTCTTGGACCTCAATATTGATATTGGTATAAGAAAACACATATTTAACATTTAAAGAAAAAACTTAGCTAGCTTCCAGCATCCAAACAGCTACAAAAATGTAGCTTTCCACTGAATGGTGCATCGCCTCAAATCTGTTCCATTATCCAAATCAGCCTTTCAAACAGAACTACAAACCATCAAATAAATCGTTTATAGCTATGGCTATAGCTCTGCCTTGATTCCTAATATTCTAGGAAAAAAGGGAATAAATAAAATTACACCACTTCTATACTTTGGCTAACAGCAATAACTCAGTAGTTACAAAACCTGGTGCAGAATTCCATATATTGGTAACATTTCAGACAATCTTGCAAAACGTTAAGGTATCACAACTACAGACCTGCATTTTACAATACTGATAACGTTTCATAATTTTTATTCAATAGTAAAGACGTAGTGTAACCCTTGGAACGGAATGCTGTGCAAAAAATTAATTGCAAACAATATGAAACAGTGTGTGTTGGTCAGTCAAGCTGAGCTGTGGCAATCGGGCTACGTGAACATGAGAGAAGATGGCGGTTATGGAAGAATCGTTTAACCTTTGCTGATCATCTTTTGGCAGAAAGTTATTTATCTGATGTAAAATGTGAAGTTTTACGTTGTGTCAAGGAAAGCAGAAAGATGACCCTCCTGGAAATAATGGAAAACAACAAATATACGATACAGAATGCCCATCTAGTGTTAAATGTTCCTTTCTATTTTCCTCCTTGTTAAATTAAGTTTTCGTTACAAATACCAGATTCAAATTGTAAATTCATCTTTGTTTTCATCATCCGTTAAATGTAAAGCCACATAAAAAATTTGATTACCCATTTTTTAGTTACTGTAGTTATTGTAATGTTTTCCTGTGTAAACGCTGTCGTTTTTGTATCTTCTGTATTAACAAATTCTATGTAAGTCGCAGATAATGTTTATCTGTGTTCGCGACGCCTAAAGGTGACCTGAGAAGCCGAAAGTCTGTTAGTGACCAAATAAACATAATTTTGCAGAACGTTAGGAAGAGTTTCCCTTTATAATATTATTACCATGTTCTACCAAGCACGGACGGAAAATTCAGTTAATGTTATCAAAATATTCGTCTCTCCGTATGCGGGAATCACGCAATGTACGAGTGTAGGGGTTGTGAACCGCGTGATATTTGGAAGTTTGCGTCGGTCCCGGAGGCGCCCTTGGAGATAGCCGAAGGGCTCAGGCCGACCGCCCTCGACAAGAAAGAAATCCTGTTTCGAGTCCCGGTGTGGTACAAATTTTGATCAATCATATACAGTTGACTTCAATCCGCAGTAGTTAATTGCGAAGCGCTTTTGTAGCACTGACGTAGCGCCGGATAGGTGAATCCTGACATGATGATATTTGTCATAAAATAGGCCTCTATAGTCTACGCAATGTCACGTGGTTTTTGCGTGGGGACTGCGTTTCTCTATTACAGCAGTCACTGGGCACCATCCTTCTCTCCCAGAAATCCTCCCGACGGTCTCCCATAAGATTGTAATTTTAGTCAGCAATGAATAAATTTTCGACTGCCAAGATCGGTAAAATCACTTACTCAGGCAGATTACCGTTTTCGGTAATCCTCTGTTGCCATCTTCGGATCTGTAAAAGATGAGACCGAAAAGCTAGGTTACAGCAGCTAACAAAACAGCACACAAATTATATCCATGATTTTCAATACAGGAAGTAACAACATACCTGTGTTTACATCATTATGGAATCTTCTCCTTCAGTACAGCAAGTGGTTCTGTACAATGTATGTCCATCGTGAGCTATACCAGAAGTCGACATGTCAGTTTTAACATAACAGCTATGTACACACATGCTATTATGTCGATTACAAGTGCTGCCATTCATCAATACTTCACAACCAACAGATCCCAGCAGTGGTAGTACGAATCGATATTTTAATCTCACATTGGATTATGGCTAGCCTAAATTATTATTATTATAAAAAAATAATGTGCAAAATTCATAAAACATAATTTATACATAAAATTCTTTGAACTTTTTTCATTTTAGAATTTTTTGATTTTTTTGTAAAAACGTAAGGAAATGTTTACAAATTCTTTACCAAATTGTTCTTTACGCAAAATCATATACAATACGACAACATATAACCACTTAAACACTTTCTGTGTTCATTTAATGGTGTCATTATCACACATATGTTACAACTAGAAGTACATAGAGCTTTTAAGTCGTTATAGGTTGTCATATTGTCAATGATTTTGTGTAAAGATAAATTTGGTACAATTTTTTTAAGAATTTTTATAAAATGTTAATAAAAAACTCTAAAATAGTTTTCTAACAATTTTCTAAAATGATATAAAAAGCTTTTTGTCTAAATTATGTTGTATGGATGTTGCAAAGGATTTTACGGACAGTTTTGTAAAAATGTAGAACACTGATTTGGCTTACAGTAAATGTTATTGTACGACAATAATTTAGGGATATGTAATTATGTGGAATAGTAGACCCATGCCTTACTCCAATGATGATAATATCGATTAGTGGTACAGTTGCGCCATCTGATATTTTTATGTATCATTAAGAATATTTACCCTGCTATATGTCAGTTGTAAAATGGCGATGAATGTGAGCACTTGTAATGGCGCAGTAACGTATGTGTACATCGCTGGTATTTTAAAATTGACATGCTGACTTCAAGTATAGCTCACGATACCAACATGGACATACATTATAACACCACTAACTGCAATGAAGGATAAAATTGTGTAATGATGTAAACATAGGCATATTGTTATTCCTTGTACTGAAAATCATGGATATAATTATCATGTGTGCTGCTATGTTAATTGCTGTGCACTAGAATTTTGGTCTCTCCTTTGGCAGATCCGAAGATGGCAACAGGTAGTTACCAAAACCGGTAATCTATATGAATAAAAGATTTTAGCGATCTTGATTGCTCGAAATTTATTCAGTGTTCATAATACTACAGGTCGCCCCCGCGCCGACGATGTCGGTAGTGTATAAGTGTATGTAAGTTTTGTGGAATGGTGGTCAGGAACTGTTGCCACTATCTGTTTCTGCAGTCTCTAGTAATTCGGCGGCACTTCGTCCTCGCTACCCGAAAGTCAGCGAGATTACCATCAGTTGGTCGACGCTTGAACCCACGCAGAGCTGTCCAGGTGCTGCTCGCTGCGCAGCAGTATTCGTCGCACCATCAAGGGACAGGCTGCCTTCTGCAGCTGGCTCGAAGACGGTAGAGCGGGTGCTCCATTGGTGTGGAGGATTACACTACAGGCCATTAAAATTGCTACACCATGAGGATGACGTGCTACAGACGCGAAATTTAACCGACAGGATGGAGATGCTGTGTTATGCAAATGATTAGCTTTTCAGAGCATTCACACAAGGTTGGCGCCGGTGGCGATACCTACCACGTGCTGACATGAGGAAAGTTTCCAACCGATTTCTCATACACAAACAGCAGTTCACCGGCGTTGCCTGCTGAAACGTTGTTGTCATGCCTCGTGTAAGGAGGAGAAATGCGTACCATCACGTTTCCGACTTTGATAAAGGTCGGATTGTAGCCTATAGCGATTGCGGTTTATCGTATCGCGACATTGCTGCTCGCGTTGGTCGAGATCCAATGACTGTTAGCAGAATATGGAATCGGTGGGTTCAGGAGGGTAATACGGAACGCCGTGCTGGATCCCAACGGCCTCGTATCGCTAGCAGTCGAGATGACAGGCATATTATCCGCATGGCTTTAACGGATCGTGCAGGCACGTCTCGATCCCTGAGTCAACAGATGCGGACGTTTCCAAGACAACAACCACCTGCACGAACAGTTCGACGACCTTTGCACCAGCACGGACTATCAGCTCGGAGACCATGGCTGCGGTTACCCTTGACGCTGCATCACAGACAAGAGCGCCTGCGATGGTGAACTCAACGACGTACCTGGGCGCACGAATGGCAAAACGTCATTTTTTCGGATGAATCCAGGTTTTGTTTACATCATCATGATGGTCACATTCGTGTTGGCGACATCGCGGTGAACGCACATTGGAAGCGTGTATTCGTCATCGCCATACTGGCGTATCACACGGCGTGATGGTATGGGGTGCATTGGTTACACGTCTGGGTCACCTCTTGTTCGCATTGACGGCACTTTGAACAGTGGACGTTACATTTCAGATGTGTTACGACCCGTGGCTCTACCCTTCATTCGATCCCTGCGAAACCCTACATTTCAGCAGGATAATGCACGACCGCATGTTGCAGGTCCTGTACGGGCCTTTCTGGATACAGAAAATGTTCGACTGCTGCCCTGGTCAGCACATTCTCCAGATCTCTCACCAATTGAAAACGTCTTGTCAATGGTGGCCGAGCAACTGGCTCGTCACAATACGCCAGTCACTACTCTTGATGAACTGTGGTATCGTGTTGAAGCTGCATGGGCAGCTGCATCTGTACACGCCATCCAAACTCTGTTTGACTCAGTGCCCAGGCGTATCATTGCCGTTATTACGGCCAGAGGTGGTTGTTCTGGGTACTGATTTCTCAAGATATATGCACCCAAATTGCTTGACAATCCAGTCACATGTCAGTTCTAGTATAATATATTTGTCCAATGAATACCCGTTTATCATCTGCATTTCTTCTTGGTGCAGCAATTTTAATGGCCAGTAGTGTATTTCGGGAACATGACCCGTCCACTCCTGAACGCCGTCGCTGTTCAAAGACAGCACGGTTTACGGTGAGCGTCCGTTCTGCATACTGACCACCCACCGTGACGGCTTCCTTTCGGGACTCGGGCACCACTCCGTCAGATGAATCCAGATCGGTAAGTGATCACTTGAGTGGACGCCACTGACCCTTCCCCATGGACCGGTGTGTTCGAGAAAGCACACCGAGAGGTCGATAGCGGCGGACGATCCTGTTACACTGCGGGAGTGCGTGCTGTGCGCCGTGTTCAACAAACACGGTCATGAGAAGGCTCTCAGCTGTTCTACTCTTGCGGTAGATGATTGCAGAGCCGAAAAACACACTGCGTGCATTACAATCACCGTAGATGAGGAAGGGGCGGAGGATCTGAGTAAGGAAGTCACAGAGAGCCTCTACTTGTAGCACGGGGGTAGTCATCCTTTCTTTACTCACCGTCCACTTTTGTATCTCTGTAAAATTTTCTAACCGCCCACCGGTTTCATAGTAATGGTGATTTATAAAGTAGGGAGAAACTTTACTTAATTACGAGGGTTGCCCAGAAAGTAATGCACCGCATTTTTTTCTTCAACAATTCTTTATTGAACACAATGAGAACTACACAAACAAAAGAATGGTATTGGTTGAATACAGTCTTGGTTGCAATTTTAGTCTTCTATTTTTCAACTACGCGTCTCACCTTATTCAGGCATCTTCAGGTTGATATACATAGAAAACAGAGAACAAATACATCTTGTGCAGACTTGGATAACCTAAAAGCATGTATAAACAGACAGATACTGAAAGAGCAACTACCTTATTTTGATATTTCTTAGAACGATCCTTTAGACAGTGTAGCCAAAGGGAATCGTCGAATACATCAGGCCAACACCGCAACACCGACTTCGTTAAACTCAGTAAAAAATAGAAATATAAAATAGTAAAAACAGATAAGAGAAATCACCAGTGATCGGACACTCATAAATACAATCATATTGCCGAAGCCTTATGATAAGGCCTTACCTTCCGAGATGGACGTGAGTGACTCCAAGATCTGCATAACGCGTTTCCGTTCACAGGAGCGAGTAATAGGATAAGATGGGGCTTAAGTAGTAAGCATAATGCACCACAGCGTCGTGTGCTAGTACTGGCACCAAATACAGAATCACCTCAATAGGTGGCGCTGCTGCGCAGTTGCGGTACGAATGAGAGATCGTAAACTGGATATACATAGCCACTAAAACTTTATAAATGTAATGTACAGATGTACTACCTAAACAGATTTTACGTATCATATATAACTAGAAAGAGGCAGCGCCATCTATTCAGGTGATTCTGTATTAGGTGACAGTATATCACGGTGTAAGTGTACATTTTTATTTTTATAATTCTATATTTTATGATTTTGGTTGGAGTGGCTTTAAATATTGTGGGACAGCATGAGACTTTTAACTAACGTATACCGCGATAACACTCGTACGGACATCGGCTGCCCTGAAGTACGTACGATATAATATTCTTTAAACACACCGCGAGACTCACCGCCATCTAATAAATAGTTTGTGTGAGTTGTGTGAGCGCTGCTATTTAGAAAAGAAAATATGCGCATTCTTACGCAAACTGTAATTATTAATATGGGTCTCAGGGGCTACTGGTTGTTTATGTACCAAATTACACAAAGATTAACTGAGATATTGCGGAATGTAATGCTTTTCAATATTTCTTGTTCACTATTTGCAAGGCAAAACTGGAGAGAATCTCGTCTGCCGTTAGCCGGCCAAAATGAAACATACTGAACTCATTCAGTGCTGTGAATTTTGGTAACTGAAATTAATTTTAACTTCGAAATTAATGAAAGATCAAAACTGAGAAGTCTCTCGCATTTACATTTAATATCATGACTTGAAATTTTAATTAAATAATACAATCAGCGTAATGGCCGACTAAATCCTGCTAGGGGAGATGAATTCCCCCCACTACGAAGTTCTGTAAAAATTTTGTTAATTATAATTAATGGTTGCAGTCATGAGAGGTGACAACTAAGTCAATAATACACACTTTCTAATAACAATTTTTATTATATTTTTCAAAAATACAGGTAAAACTTACGTTAATTATCAGACAGCAATACAATGGCGGCCTACCGCTAGACGAAACAAAATAGGAGAGCTCGTTCAGTCAAAGCACTGTCTCTGATCTTCATGGCCTATGTTACACAGAGATTATACCAAAAAAATTGTGTTTTGTTAATTACATCGATATTTGTGTTTTCATAGTAATAACTTACGTTCTGTACTATTTGTTATACATCACGCACACGTACACAGTCTTCAAATAATTTATAATTCACACGTCTCACAACAAAAACTTCTTTTCCCCTTCAAATGTCTATTTATGTGACGTACCGTCACAAGTACTAGCACACAACGCTGTGGTGCATAATGCTTATTACCTGAGCCCCAGCTTGTTCTGTTACTATCTCCTGTGAACGGGAACGCGTTATGCGGGAATTGGACTCACTCGCGTCCATCTAGGAAGGTAAGGCCTTATCATAAGGCTTCGGCAATATGATTGCATTTCTGAGTGTCCGATTTGCATTTCTGAGTGTCCGATCACTGGTGAATTCTCTTATCTGTTTTTACTATTCTATATTTCTAGTTTTTACTGAGTTCAACGAAGGCGGTGTTGGCCTGATGTATTCGACGATGCCCTTTGGCTACACTGTCTAAAGGATCGTTCTAAGAATTACCAAAATAAGGTATTTGCTCTTTCAGTGTTGTTGTTGTGGTCTTCAGTCCTGAGACTGGTTTGATGCAGCTCTCCATGCTACTCTATCCTGTGCAAGCTTCTTCATCTCCCGGTACCCACTGCAACCCACATCCTTCTGAACCTGTTTAGTGTATTCATCTCTTGGTCTCCCTCTACGATTTTTAGCCTCCACGCTGCCCTCCGATACTAAATTGGTGATCCCCCTTTCAGTATCTGTCTTTTTATACATGCCTTTAGGTTATCCAAGTCTGCACAAGGCGATCGCGATTCTTAAACAGATGTATTTGTTCTCTGTTTTCTATGTAGATCCACATCAAGATGCCTAAATAAGGTGATACGCGTAGTTGAAAAATAAAAAACTAAAATTGCAATCAAGACTGTTTTCAACCAATACTGTGAAGCACTGGTTTTCTGTATGGCACAGCTGGATTGGACAAAGAATGGTATTTTATCTACACACCCCTTTTTCCCACGCAATCTCCATCCCGTTTTACGACTTTCCTATAACGTGAAACAAGACCAGCCCTTGGCCTTGTGAACCATCTTCTCATCGTCTTCAAAATGTCCTTCACGAATGGCATCCTTTAATGGCCCATGTATGGGCCGAGGGGGCCATGTCAGGACTGTAAGGTGGATAGGACAACACTGTCCAACCCCATCTTGCAGTGGGTTCACCAGTCCTCAGACTTGTGTGGGGCCGAGTGTTATCGTGCTGCAGAAAAATATCTCCTGGGTTGCTGTGGCGCCAAAGTCGCCGGAAGCGCGTCTTGATTTTGTTAATGTGTTGACATATGCTTGTGAATTAATGGTACTGCCTCTTGGAATCAGATCAATGAGAATCACACCTTCACAGTCCCAGAACACGGTGATCATGACCTTACCGGTGGAAGCAGTCGCCGGCCGCTGTGGCCGAGCGGTTCTAGGGCCTTCAGTCCAGAACCACATTGCTGCTACTGTCGAAGGTTCGAATCCTGCCTCGGGCATGGACGTATGTGATGTCCTTAGGTTAGTTAGGTTTAAGTAGTTCTAAGTCAAAGGGGCTGATGACCTCAGATGTTAATTCCTATAGTGCTTCGAGCCATTTCAACATTTTTGGTAGCAGTCACTTGGAGTTTTTTCTTCTGTGGGAAGCGGAAATGGAGCCATTCCATCGACTGTCGTTATGTTTCGGGCTCAAAAATGGTGAATCCAGGTTTCATCACCTGTCGCAATACGGGACAAGAATGTCTCGCCCTCAGCTTCAAAACGTTGTAACAAAACAAGCAAATGTTTTTTCTGTGCTTTTTGATCCAACGTTAGACAACGCGGGACCCATTTTGCACACAATTTTGAATATCCAAGAGTGCGGATAACTGCACCCACACTTCCTTTGCTGATGGACAGACGCAACGCCATCTGCCGAGTCATATTGCGTCTGTCCTCGCGAATGACAACATCAGCTCTCTGCAACATGTCAGGTGTGATAGCCATGGATGGTCTCCCCGACCGCTGCAAATCGTGGAGCTCCGTCGAGCCGCCTTCTGATGACCTCACCCTCCGTGCCCAGCGACTAACTGTACTTTTGTCGACGGCAGATGCTCCACAGACTTTGCACAAGCGTTTGTGAATGTTCCCCACCGTTCTTTTCTCTGCAATGAGAAGTTCAATTGCTTGTAACGTACGTAACCCAAAGACGCCATTTTGAAACTGTCCTGCAGTTACGCTATCTATCGGAAGTGACGGAAACTTGGTGCGCTCACTCCCCGGAGACTTCAAATAAACATACGTAACGTTTCGCATTAGTAGCATTGTTTTCAGCGGAGAAAAAAATTGGGTGCATATTGTCTGCGCAACCCTTGTAAATTAATAAAGTAGAGTTAATGAAAGTTAAACCATATAATAATAATCACTTGTCAAATACTGTGTCAAAATTTTACTAAAATCTAGTTGACATGACCACTAAGGCTAGGCGCAAATCGAGACGCGTATAGCGCGTGTGGCGCGACGCAGCGCAGCGCGCGTTTTTGTAACATCACAGGTTCAAATGGGACCGCGCAAATTGCGACGCGACGCGACTGGGAAGCGACACGCGCCTGCGCCAGGCTGCGCGGCGTTGTGGTTGAGGCACAATTTCCCGCGCCGCGCGTCGCGCTTGCCTCGCTAGCACCGTGGGAAATTTGAGGCGGGGAGCGGAGAAGTAGCCCGGCCATATGCTCACATCGGAACGGCGCATATCAGCAGTGGTAGTATTGCCAATACGATAAATTTTGCCTTACTGTGTACTGAACTTTATTGCCTTTGGGTTGTTTTTCGTTTTTCGCTATTTAAACGCTCCAGCTTTCTTCGTTAGCACGTTATACCTTTCTGTTATTTATATCTGCATAGTTTTGTTTTGTTTTTCTTCTGTCAAGAAAAATGTATACTTCACTGAACTGATGAGCCATTGGCCGCTGGAATTGCACCATATGCCTCCGTGATGTTTTCAGATCGCAAGAAGGGACAGAGGGTAGTGAATAACAAAGCAAGGAATATTATAAAATCATGTGATTAAGAATCAAGGCAGGAAAGTAAAGCAAGGTTATATTCTCGCTGCCTAGTAAGCTAGCGTATCTGTACGATCTGTTACAAAAATTTAGAAAGGGATAATCTCCACAGGTGTGATCCCCTTGTGCTTGTGGTAAAAAGCGTCCAAGATCTGAAGTATAGAAGTTTCACGGCGATTACTCTGATATGGATGTAATAAAGTAATACGACACACTGTACTACATGCATGTGAACAACATATTTCCACTTCAAGCTAGAAACAGTCGAAAAGCAGTCACAAATAACAACGTTTTAATTGGTTCGCCGTGATGAGAAAAAGCATTTCAATTGTTGCATGGACATTATCAGCATTTATAAACTAATTATACAACAACAGGCTACACAAATGAAGAAAATGGTCGGTATTATTACTAAAGTAGGAATATCCTAAAAGAGTGTTATGATTAGATATATTTAATTAGTTGAAATGTGCTGCTGACGAAGGCAGATCTACTTTCATGACAACGTTTTTCGAACTCCATCTCACAAGGCACACATGGCTAACTTGTGCATTCCTGTCGCGCGCATTATCCTTCGCTGCTGACAATACACTGACCATTGTGTTGTGCGACAAATCAATTGTTTATTTTTCTCAATAACAACTATTTTATTCGCGATCACGGATTGTCAGTTTGGCAAGCCCTAGGTGAGTAAACAGTATCTGGCATGTGCCTATCATTCCGCCTGAAGGAACGATCGTCATTATTTTAATACTGCTCAGATCAAGAGAAGGAATAAAATCCTTCGGTAAGTTTCCATTCCAGTCGCTCAGTGTTAAAAATAAGATGGGTTACGGGGATTCCACCATAATTCCAACAGAATTGCCAATCTGTTTTTGTGTGAGTTGTTAACCTTTTATCATTCGAAGAAGCATCACCATTTATGAGTAAAGGCCACATTTTTTCTTGGTGACTGGTTTAATTGTACCTCCTTTGTCACAATGTAATTTGCCAAACTCATCTCACAGCAGATATTGAGACAGAATTCCGAAACGGAGGGCCTCATTAAACAAGTAATTGGCAATGACAGAGCTCAATTGCTTACGAAAAACCTGATAGTATCGGTTTGCAGTAACATAAAAGAAGAAATTTCATGTTTATTTTCATACTGGGAAGCTCTTATTTCGCTAGCTGTCGATAACTCTTAAAAAATTACAGTCACTGGAGTGAAATAAATAAAAAAGAAGTATAAGTAGTGATATATCGCCATAGATAAGAAAGTTCCGTGTGTTTAATAATTGGAAAAACACTCTCCTCCTTGTGTGCTATCATTCGCCAAACTTTCGTTTCGATGTCTCGAGCGGTTTAGGAGATACGAGAGATGTTGCGAGTATTTCATTCTCGCGGGCGTGAGATCGGAAGTGAGCGCACTACATGGGATCCATTTTCTCGAGATAGGAGGCAGACAGAGATCTCCTCCCACGTCTAAACAAAAATTCAGCTTGTTAGCTAAATTTCATACGCAGCAACATATGGTGTAACACGCACGAAAAGCAAAATCATAGTGACCCCTAATTTTCGTTGCAAACTTTTTGAGTTTTGCGTAGTGTCTTACTAAAATGTGTACATCACAATAAGAATGGTCATTAGCGAGGTGATGGGCACTTCGTCACGAAGCTGACATATAACGCTACAAGTAAGGCAAAAATCATATATTTTCAGAGAATAGTTTCAGTAAAATCGTTTGAGAAAGATAAGAGGTTGCGCGCTTCGGTTCAGTCAGTGCAGAGCGTCGCCAGTCGCCGTGTACGAAGTATGGTGTACGCGTCGCAATATGCGCTGGACCCGCGCGACCCGTGCGGCGAGTGCGTGTAGCGCTATAGTGTCGTGTCACGTCACACGTGCTATACGCTTCTCAATTTGCGCCTAGCCTAACACCGGCCGCGCACCATGCAATCTGGAACCCCTACTAGTGAGCAGTGGGAACCAGGTTGACTGCCATTGGTGCAGCACATCGTATGGGGCGCAGGTAGAGGGAACATATGGTCAATATGTGACACACGTGCTCTGATACAACGACTGCTTGTTGGCCAGTTGTGATGGAGGGAAGTGACGAGTGGAAGGCGTTGTTTACTAACACAGCCACCTTCTCTCTGCGGAGGTCCTCTTATATCTGAAAATGTAGCCTCGTAGTTCAGCGGCGACAGGGAATTTGAAATGTGTCTGCTGCAGACATAATCACATTGGTCTACCCTGTAGAAAGACGGAGTTCTTCCACACGTGTCATGAGCCTACTCAAGTTCCACTAAAGTATGGAAGCCATTTGAATGGTGAGGTTTTCCTGAATTGTTCCCCTGCGGTGGGGTGACTGTAAGCAAGGGGGCGAGGGGTTGATCTAACAGAAATATCTTGTTAGTGCTCTCCTACTGTGGGCGTTAGGTTCCGCTTCCGCTGTTATTTCAGTGGTAGGAAACCACGGTTGTGGGACTAGTTGTGCAGTTCGGAAGCACCCACATTTTCAGGTGCAGGCTGAAGTGCTCGGCTCTGATGTCGAAGTCTGGGTGCCAACTTTACCCTTCTGTAGGGGGTGCCTCGATGCTGACATAAGAGACTGCGCGGAAGTGGGTAGCTGTGTGGCCTCAAGAGCCTTCTTTTCGCCAGAGTGCGAAATGCGCTGGACGACGTTAATCTCCTGAATTTTCTTTTTTTCTGCGAAAATAGGACATTGTTTGTTCCAAACTGGTAGAACGTGAAAGCCACTCTCACTGAATAGTAAGTTCGTGGACTATGGTGTCTTATCGTCCAAACATAGCCCAAGGTTGCAAGCCAAGAGGGCTTGGCCGAAGCGTCGACACGTAAAGCAGCGCATAGGATGTAGCGTTCGTGTAAATAAATAAGATAAAATTTTCTAAATTAAAATTCGGTTTGCCCAAGGCTGTACAGTAATAACAATGCATTAATTAAATGATGTCATGTTTATAACGTTAAGTTAAATTGCAAAGAGTTTGTTATTAAATAAAGGCTTTAATTCTCATAACAAATATTGGCCTCACCGAATACTGTATATCAGGCTCTCTACAATTATAACAGTCAAAAATGTGACATCACGGTGGTTTATGTTTCCTGACAATGTTTCTGGATGTCTACACTTTATTTCATTGGTACGAATCAAACAACAACATGGAATCTTGAAGAGTCAAATCAGGTACCAAACTGGTCAGTGCATATTCAGGTATTATCTACGTAAACATCAGCTGTACAGAAAGATTTTTCCCCTCGTTCTTTAATCTTGCTTCTCAGAATGTATTGCGTTATGTATTGACTTATTTTACATTAGTACCTGTGTTCGTGACCTACCCATACAGCGACTCGGATTACATTCTCGTACATGCAGATACACTGAAGTGTCAAAGAAACTGGTATAGGAATGCGTATTCAAATACACAGATGTAAACAGACAGAATACGGCGCTGCGGTAGGCAACGCCTATACAGGGTGTTATAAAAAGGTACGGCCAAACTTTCAGGAAACATTCTTCACACACAAATAAAGAAAAGATGTTATGTGGACATGTGTCCGGAAACGCTTAATTTCCATGTTAGAGCTCATTTTAGTTTCGTCAGTATGTACTGTACTTCCTCGATTTACCGCCATGATTTCATACGGGATACTCTACCTGTGCTGGTAGAACATGTGCCTTTACAAGTACGACACAACATGTGGTTCATGCACGATGGAGCTCCTGCACATTTCAGTCGAAGTGTTCGTACGCTTCTCAACAACAGATTCGGTGACCGATGGATTGGTAGAGGCGGACCAATTCCATGGCCTCCACGCTCTCTTGACCTCAACCCTCTTGACTTTCATTTATGGGGGGATTTGAAAGCTCTTGTCTACGCAATCCCGGTACCAAATGTAGAGACTCTTCGTGCTCTTATTGCGGACGGCTGTGATACAATACGCCATTCCCCAGGGCTGCATCAGCACATCAGGGATTCCATGCGACGGAGGGTGGATGCATGTATCCTCACTAACGGAGGACATTTTGAACATTTCCTGTAACAGTTTGAAGTCACGCTGGTACGTTCTGTTGCTGTGTGTTTCCATTCCATGATTAATATGATTTGAAGAGAAGTAACAAAATGAGCTCTAACATGGAAAGTAAGCGTTTCTGGACACATGTCCACATAACATATTTTCTTTCCTTGTGTGTGAGGAATGTTTCCTGAAAGTTTGGCCGTACCTTTTTGTAACACCCTGTATCAGACAACAAGTGTGAGGCGCAGTTGTTAGATCGGTTACTGCTGCTACAATGGCACGTTATCAAGATTTAAGTGGGTATGAACGTGGTGTTATAGTCGGCGCACGAGCTTTGTGACACAGCATCTCCGAGGTAGCGATGAGGTGGGGATTTTCCCGTATGACCATTTCACGAGTGTACCGTGAATATCAGGAGTCCGGTAAAACGTCAAATCTGCGATATCTCTGCGGCCGAAAAGAACGGGACTAACGACGACTGAAGAGAATCGTTCAACGTGACAGAAGTGCAACCCTTACGTAAGTTGCTGCAGATTTCAATGCTGGGCCATCAACAAGTGCCAGGGAAACATGATCGATATGGGCTTTCGGGAACGAAGGCTCACTCGTGTACCTTGATGACGGCACGACACAAATTTTTACGCCGCGCCTGGGCCCGTCAAAACCATCATTGGACTGTTGATGACTGGATACATGTTGCCTGTTCGGACGAGTCTCGTTTCAAAGTGTGTCGAGCGGATGAACGTGTACGAGTATGGAGACAACTTGATGAATCCATGAACCCTGCATGTCAGCAGGAGACTGTTCAAGCCGGTGAAGTCTCTGTAATGGTGTGAGGCGTGTGCAGTTGGACTTATATGGGATCCTTGATTCGTCTAGATACGACTCTTACAGCAGACACGTAAGTAAGCGTCCTGTCTGATCATCTGCATCCATTCATCTCCATTGAGCATTCCGATGGACTTCGGAAATTCCAGCAAGATAATGCGACACCCCCACGTCCACAACTGCAGAGCGGCTCCAGGAACACTCCTCTGAGTATAAGGCTTCCGCTGGCCACCGAACTCCCCAGACATGAACATTATTGAGCGTATCTGAGATGCCCTGCAACGTGTTTTTCAGAAGAGATCTCCACCCCCTCGTACTCTTACGGGTTTATGGACAGCCCTCCAGGATTCATGATGTCAGTTCCCTCCAGTACTACTTCAGACATTAGTCGCGTCCATGCCATGTCGTGTTGCAGCACTTCTGCGTGATCGCGGGAGCTCTACACGATATTAGGCAGGTGTACCGGTTTCTTTGGTTCTTCAGAGGAAAACATAAGAAGAAGGAACTGAAGCCAGAGTGATACCAACATTGAGAGACATAAATGAGAAACGAAATTCCTGCAGTGATTACGTACAAATCGTATACATGTTGTTTTATTTGAAAATCAGTCTTTGGACACAAAAAATTAACTAATTTTATCGTTGATGTTACAAGGGTTAGGTGCAGAGGGCCTAACTTTAATGCGAGAATGTCCACCGCACTACACCAGGCAACTTCGGTAGACTGAATGTCAGTATGAATTATGGTGGCTTCAGGAGCTCACAGTTGGTTCTTTCCACGAGATTCTGAACTTTAGTGGCACATTCGTTTTTCCATTCCTTCTGGATTTCCTTAGTATCTATTATATCCATAATGGCTGGCAGTTCACAACTCCTTTACTACAGTTTGGCCCAGTGTGCTGCACAATGTTGATAGAATATTCTCCAAGTATTTTGGCATTAACAACTTGTTTATTTGGGTAGCTTTCAGTGTCTCGATCAGCTGTCCAACACTCAGCCTTTTGACAGATTTAACTCGCCTTCTAGAGCCTTTTGAGTATAGAAAGACGACAATTTCTCAGACGGACCCTCTACACATTTAACAACAATGAATACATAATTTACCACACAGTATGGTTTATCATCTTGACTGCCTTCCTGACTCACAGACAGGCGTCTCACGTGGACTAGCCACATGATGTCGTTTTTGGGTCTGGATGTTAATACCACCCAATGCACAATCCGAAAATCTGGGAGTTCAAGAAAGAGATTAAGGTTTCGTGAAAGTTTCATGAGCAGCTGGGGAAGTAAGTAAGGTATGGCAGGTTCCCCAGAGAATGCCCGCTAACGACTGTTCCTCCTCAACTGCCTTGAGTCTCAGCGGCGCGCAGCACATCTTGATGCAGAGTTTTTTTTAAATTTTCTATTTTTTTACCACCCTTGCGATCCGGACAATGACGTCAAGATCCTTGTTCCATGTGACGCACAACTTTCTATCGCCGCGCCGCATGGTGGTCGCTGAAGCACGGCCACAGCTTGCAGTGACGAAGGACCAGCTCAGGAAATGCTACTTCGCCAAGCCCATACCCAACAAACGAAAGTTGAACTCCCTGATGTGGCAACACGGCAGGGAGAATATGTAAGTGGAGGAGAGTCGAATAGCCCACCTCTAGCGACGATACACCGCTACTGGGGAAAAAACAGACACAGTAACTTTGACCAAAGGCAGAGTGTTACGCGCGTCCGCTGGCAACGTGTGTCGTGTAATCGGCGAAGCTAGTTCGCTGTTCGCAGTCTTGATCATCTATGGAAAATGGCTGAAGCACAATGAAAGCACAAACAAGCGACAAAGTGCTGGACGTCCGTGTCTCATTACGGAATGTGCAGATCAGAGGCTAGCCTAATCTGTAAAGTGCCTTACCTTCTTTTTATTCCGAGCACTTTACTCTTGGACTTACATTTTTATTATGCCCTCTGCGGCTATGTACACATTGCACGTTACCAATCTTTACCTCTCCGATGATTACTAGCATCTTGCACCACTTACACTGTCCAAATCGTTTTCTAGGTCGACTGGTTCCCACTTTCCCCAGTTATTTCAGAAATTTTTAACGAAATACTACCCTATCTTGTTTGATCACAAGTCTTCCAAAGCTATGTCATACTTCGATACTGGATCAAGTGAGTCCTCCATATCGACACCCACTTCTTCTCCTATTACGTTAGCAAACATTTCCTTCTTCTGTTAGAGTCTCTTATGCACTCTTTCCACTTATCTGCTCTCCTCTCTGCATTTACAGTAGAAACTTTTTGAACCACAAGGTTGGTGGATATGCTTTTAAATTCTACGAAAGAAATTTGATCTTTCTGTTTGCAAAATGTGCCATTCCAGCAATAATTTTTTTTTTTAATATCGTTAAATTTTTCCTGCTACTATTTCATTTTTGCCCCGTTGATTGCATTTCTAATTCACTTATATTATTGCGTACTTTCTCTTTCTGAACAGTTTTGTTTTACTTTCTGTCGTCGACTAATTGAAATATTCCTTCCGTTATCCGCAGTTTCTTCGCACTTACCTTTATTATGATACCTACATCCAATATATGATTTTCGAAACCTCTGTTGTACTATGACGTAATTCTACTGATATCAGTCCGTGATTCTTGGTCTTTTCCAAGTGCCCTTTCTCCTGCTGTAATTCTTGAACGGTGTACCAACAGCATTTGCTTGTGGCGTCAGCATGTATAACAGAACTACAGTTGATGGCGTTGATTTGGTTTCTGATGAGAATAGTCTTCTCGCTAATCTGTTCACACTAACTCATTATTTACACTACTTTCATATTAATAACGAATGCTACTCCTCTTATATCATTCTCTAATGTTTTTGGTAGTTCCTTATTTTGATTTGATCATAAATCTCAAATCCATTTCACTTCACTGACCTCTGTTAGATACAGTTTCAGCTTTTGCATTTCCCTCTTCAGATTTTGTATAATGGTACCCTTTCGTTGGTGCTTCACTCTTTTTCTTATGCTCAGATCCGTCTTTCTAGTCCCTTCCCGGAGATCCGAATGGAGGACTACGAAATCTTTTGTTAAAGAGAGAACATCGTGACAAAGTTTTAGTTACAGGCCACAGTTCCTGTCAAATCATATACTACGTCTTCAATACAGTATACTTCATAATTGCTTTAGGTATTTACACGTTCTTTATGCACAGTTAATTACTACCGTCAAAATGAGTATATATCAATTGACGAATATTTATTTGTCATATTTCGTTCTTACCCAATATTACAAATACGTATCAAAGATGTATCAACACCCAATCACAAACGGTCACCTGTGACTGTTTTACTGCAGCTTCTCTCTCGAATGCGTAACGATGTGTCCATTCTACTTATGCTGAAGCCGTTTCCCCAAGCACCACAACTATTTGGCTGGTTACTTTAAAATCTAATACGAAACAGGTTCATACTCCTATTATCTTACGTTTTTACGACACGCACTGGACAAAATAGTGCTCTCGTTCTGCATATTAATGATAGCCATGTACAGCCTGAACGGGAAACTGTAATGAGAATGTTATGAGACCGTCATAATAAACAAAGTGTACATGGTCCATGATAAACCTGTAGACGGTGATGGACTACATATTTTGTATGTTTTTATAAACAATTTTAATACAAACAACAAGAAACAAAGAAGGGCAACAAGTATGAAACGCTTTCGGTATGGTCATTAACAGTATGCTGGTTCAAAGCTTTGTACTGATATAAATACACTGGAAATTTCCGAGTATGTGACGGCGCCATGACATTGTCTATAAAACATATCCTGTAACGTTGTATTGAAGATGACGTGACGACAGCATCGAAATTGTTTTTCTCTCGACTGTACTTCATGCCTGTATACGAGATTGCTGCTCGCTCAGTGTGTTAATCCGAATGCGTCAGCTTGCTGTCCGTCCAAACTACCATTTTACCCCAGAGGTAATTCTCTGAAAGGGCTACTGCCAGTTGCAATTGCCTCTGACAGCCATCTAGCTTTTGCGTTATATTCATTCCGTCTGTATTAGAGGATTAGTCATACGTGTGGACGTAATCCTCGGCTCTAGGTAAACAATTTTCCTCGATAGGGCTTTCTTCAGAGATGACTCTGACCAAATTTCAAACATTGTCTAAGCTAAATTTCAGAATAAATAAAAGGTGTGGTTGTCCTGAATCAGAAAGTTTCTCGGACACCACAGTTCTTTACTAGGAGACGGTACCCCCCCTCCTAACTTCGAACTTACTTATGCAGCCAGTTATACGGGAGACTACACTTAGAGACGGATTCCGGACCACGATGCAACTTCACATCCACTGAATATATAGACCTGTATCACTAATTCAATCAAATTCTTCTGGGTTTGATGCAGCATTGTCAACTATAAAATTACGACGTTTCGGCGACTGCTGCAAGACGCCTTCCTCATGGTTGTACTGCTCAGCCTGCGGAAGGTGCCTTGCAACGTCGGAATTTTATAGTTGACAATGTGGCCTCAAACCCAGAAGAATTATATTGAATCTGACAACGGCCGCAGAAGCCTACGTTTGCTGTATCACTGATGTCGATTTGCAGTAGGAGTTCGTTACATATACTGTGTGTCGAACATTAAGAATTACCTCGAAGAAAACGATCTAGTGAAGCATAATCAGCACAGATTCAGGAAATATCGTTCTCGTGAAACGCAACTAGCTCTTTATTTAGACGAAGTAATAAGTGTTATCGACAAATATATCTCAAATTGATCCCATATTTCTAGGTTACCAGAAGGCTTTTGACACCATCCCTCACAAGCACCTTCTAATCAAATTGCGTTTCTAAGCAGTATCGTAGCAGTTATGCGACTGAATAGGCGTTTTTTTGCCAAAAAGGTCACAGTTCGTAGTAACTGACGGAAATTCGTCGACTAAAAGAGAATTAATTCTGGCGTTCCGCAAGAAAGTGTTATAGGCCCTCTGCTGTTCCTGATCTACTGGCAGTTTTCCACGCATCTCAATATTTTTTGGGTCATATCTCCTGGAACATATGTCGCACCACTACATAATTTTACAGATACGTTTGGCTATGGATGTGGACAGTGTCTGCAAAATATTTTGCGAATGCAGTTACTGGTAAACGAGTAAAAATTAAAATGTCATACCTGATGCTGAAATGTTACTGCATAACAGTGAAAATCTACTAAGACACAAACTTTTTTTCTGCCATCGTTTTGTGGGTGCTGTCAGCGAGAAAATTTTCGCACGGATCTGAAATTATGTGTAAAGATTGTTAGCAGGTCACTAACTGTTCTCATTCTCTAATAACGTATGATTACAGTCTGGACATTTGCGTGCAATGAGTTACACTACCTCAATACATATACACAGTTCACAATTGTAATATTGTCTTGCTGTATTGAACCCTTCACGTAATACCTCTTAATCGGTAAATTATATCAGCATTTTAAATTTTAAAATGTGGTCACTATTTGTGTGGAATACTGAATATCAAATTTTTGTTGCCCCTTGAGTCTGTTAGGTAGGCAACCTGCAACTGGTCTGGGTATCGAGATAGTCGCTAAGTACACTACTGGCCATTAAAATTGCTACACCACCAAGATGACGTGCTACAGACCTGAAATTTAACCGACAGGAAGAAGATGCTGTGATATGCAACTGATTAGCTTTTCAGAGCATTCACACAAGGTTGGCGCCGGTGGTGACAACTACAACGTGCTGACATAGCCGGCCGCGGTGGTCTCGCGGTTCTAGGCGCGCAGTCCGGAACCGTGAGGCTGCTACGGTCGCAGGTTTGAATCCTGCCTCGGGCATGGATGTTTGTGATGTCCTTAGGTTAGTTAAGTTTAAGTAGTTCTAAGTTCTAGGGGACTAATGACCTGAGAAGTTGAGTCCCATAGTGCTCAGAGCCATTTGAACCATTTCGTGCTGACATGAGGAAAGTTTCCAACCGATTTCTCATACACAAACAGCAGTTGACTGGCGTTGCCTGGAGACACGTTGTTGTGATGCCTCGTGTAAGGAGGAGGAATGCGTACCATCACATTTCCGACTTTGATAAAGGTCGGATTGTAGCCTATCGCGATTGCGGTTTATCGTATCGCAACATTGCTGCTCGCGTTGATCGTGATCCAATGACTGTTAGCAGAATATGGAATCGTTGGGTTCAGGAGGGTAATACGGAACGCCGTGCTGGATCCCAACGGCCTCGTATCACTAACAATCGAGATGACAGGCATCTTATCCGCGTGGCTGTAACGGATCGTGCAGCCACGTCTCGATCCCTGAGTCAACAGATGGGGACGTTTGCAAGACAACAACCATCTGCACGAACAGTTCGGCGCCCTTTGCAGCAGCATGGACTAGCAGCTCGGAGCCCATGGCTGTGGTCAACCTTGACGCTGCATCACAGACAGGAGCGCCTGCGATAGTATACTCAACGACGAATCTGGGTGCACGAACGGCAAAACGTCATTTTTTCGGATGAATCTAGGTTCTCTTCACAGCATCATGATGGTCGCATCCGTGTTTGGCGACATCGCGATGAACGCACATTGGAAACGTGTATTCGTCATCGCCATACTGGCGTATCACCCGGCGTGGTGGTATGGGGTGCCATTGGTTACACGTCTCGGTCACCTCTTGTTCGCATTGACGGCACGTTGAACAGTGGACGTTGCATTTTAGATGTGTTAGGAACCGTGGCTCTATACTTCATTCGATCCCTGCGAAACCCTACATTTCAGCAGGATAATGCACGACCGCATGTTTCAGGTCCTGTAAGGGAGTTTCTGGATCAGAAAATGTCCGACTGCTGCCCTGGCCAGCACATTCTCCAGATCTCTCACCAATTGAAAAAATTTGGTCACTGGTGGCCGAGCAACTGGCTCGTCACAATACGCCAGTCACTACTCTAGATGAACTGTGGTATCGTGTTGAAGCTGCATGGGCAGCTGTACCTGTACACACCATCTAAGCTCTGTTTGACTCAATGCCCAGGCGTATCAAGGCCGTTATTACGGTCAGAGGTGGTTTTTTCTGGGTACTTATTGCTCAGGATCTATGCACCCAAATTGCGTGAAAATGTAATTACATGTCAGTTCCAGTATATTTTTCCAATGAATACCCGTTTATCATCTGCATTTCTTCTTGGTGTAGAAATTTTAATGGCCAGTAGTGTAATACAGAGGACTGGACAAAACATGGAAAAACCAAAAAACGAGACACTAAATACGGTGTAAGCAACCCTCTTGCGCTCGAAATAGCTCCCAATTGTCTCAGAATGTATACATACAGGTCTTGTACGATTTTCAAGAGAATGTAATAACATTCTTCTTTCAATATAGCTTCAAGTTCAGGTAAGGATGATGGAGGTGCTTAGTGGACACGTAACATTCTCTCCAAAGTAGACCACAAGGTCTCGTGAATATGGTGGCCAGGGGAGATGCTAAATTCATCCTCGTGCTCAAAAAACCAGTTCTGGACGATGCGAACTGTATGAACCGGGCCTCTGTATCCTTGGAACACAGCGTCACCATTCGGAGACGAAAGTTGTGTCAGAATTGTCCTTATCGGGCAAATGGCCGTATAATCCTTAGTAGAAATGCATCCTTGCGGAGATACATTGGGGCTCATGGAATACCACGATGTGGCTGTCGAAATCATCACTGAACCCCGCCTTGTTTCACTCTTGAGAGATAAGCTCGACCAGAAGTTGGAAACTGTGTGAAGCATGATTTATCCGACCGTATGACTTTCTTCACTTACTCGATAGTCTAGGTTTTAGGGCTTTGGCACCACGTTTGTCTCTTATGGACATTTGCATCGCTGATGAGTCCAGATAGCTCTCCAGACAGTTCAAGATTCGACTGTACAAAAACCTGACCCAGCATATAATTCTATATGGCTGCGAGACATGGAGTATTCGGAAACAGGACTTCCATATGCTCCTTGTTTTTAAGAGAAAAGTGCTTCGGAAGATCTTCGCTCCCATTCTGGATGCAGATACAGAGGAATGGAGGATAAGATGCAACCGAGAGCTTGAGGAGCTGTACCAGCAGCCCAACATAGCAGGAACTGTCAAAGCCAAACGAATGCAGTGGGCCGGACATGTGGCCCGGATGGAGGATCACAGATGGCCTCGGAAGCTCCTGGATTTCACACCTACAGGAAAGAGACCGCCAGGGAGACCGAAGAAGCGTTGGAGGGATGGACTCCATGAAGATTTAAACCAAGTGTCAATAGATGTGAATGGATGGCGGATAGCAGCAATGGACAGAATACAGTGGAGGAGGAAACTTGTAGCCGGCCGGTGTGGCCAAGCGGTTAAAGGCGCTACAGTCCGGAACCGCGTGACCGCTACGGTCGCAGGTTCGAATCCTGCCTCGGGCATGGATGTGTGTGATGTTCTTAGGTTAGTTAGGTTTAAGTAGTTCTAAGTTCTAGGAGACTGATGACCTTAGACGTTAAGTCCCATAGTGCTCAGAGCCATTTGAACCATTTTTGAGGAAACTTGTAGATGCGTGCGGTCGACTGGGCCTGATCACGTAGTAGTAGTAGTAGTAGTAGTAGTAGTAGATGAGTGCCCCATCCTTGTCAAACTTGACCTGCTTGGCCTGTAAGATCTTCTTCTATACACTGTATATACGAATTACGTCATTTCTATTGTACTTAAATTGTAATACCACGACATGTCCAGTATTCTTGTAAAAGTGATTTTTTTCGGATGAATGATACTCCAATGTAGAGTCTTGCAGTATTGTACTGGAAAATGCCAATTGGTATCCTGGTCGTAGAAATTACGGCATAGAAGCTTTCCATTCTCGACATATGCTGATCAGGATTTAGTCTCCCTTTATCAGTTACCAAAGCAGTCCTTTCGTCATATACCTTAGTTCCCTAGATAGTGATTGCAGGACTTGGAGAGATACAAGTCTCGATAATGGCTAATTCCTGTGACCTTCCGCCTGGTCTACGTCGGTGATGATCTGGTCACCACAGACAGAAGACAGAGTCACCGTTGGACGCCACGGAAGGCCGCCCATTGTCCCAACTGGCTCTGTATCATGGACGTCTCTGTTGTCTGTGGTATACTGTCACGGGTAAATGACGTAGGGAAAGTCGAGAATTAAATTCAGTTTCCAGTAATCTGTTACTGACGGGGCCGTGGCGAGGCTCTGCCTGTAACCCCTTCCCAGATCCGAGCTGTTGCCTTTCGACTGTTGGTCAGAATTCGTCCAGTAACCCTACACTCTTCCCGTCGTCTAGGTTCTCCTCATCTTTTCTCACAGTTGTCCATCTCTCTTTTGTTTTTCTTTATTTTTTCTCCAGTTCAGTGGAGCCAAATGGGGGAGCGAATCTCCATGGTCATGGAACGATTTAGTTCGTGAAATTAACGTCAGAACTGTAACAATAGATAAAATAAAACGTACACGAATCCTATGCGGACGACAAGCTGGGAGTATAAGTTAGTATTAATCAACGATATAACATTTACATCTACCTCTGTAGTCTGCGAAGTGTGTGGCAGAGGATACGCCACACTGTGCCTGTGATTAGGCTTTTTATTAACCGTTCCATTCACGCACGGAGCTTATATGGACAACGTGACATGTGGAGATTAGGGTGGGCTTGGGAGGCGTGCACGGGTAGCCGAAGTGATTAACGCGACAGCTCGTGATAAGCGGAAAATCCGAGTCGTGGTCTGGCAGAAATTTTCATCTGTCACCAATAAACTGTACAGCGTATTCGCAATTTGCGAATCCATTTAGTAATATTTACAACAGCTGTAATCGTCAAAACAGTTTCAGTCCCTACAGACATGCATCCATATCTGAAGGACATTGTAATGAAAGGTACAGACATTTTAAAAACACAACCATTCTAATAATCAATAATCAAACACTTTAGCTAAATCACTGAAGACACCTTGTGTTCGCAACTTTCTGTTTAATACGACAGTGCCTTACAGAGAAAAGACAATAAAAAATTGTCGGTTGTTAAACCTTGTCTGAAACAAAACTGCTTTACTGTACTGTATCTGTAGCTTCACTCTACATGCTCTTATAGTAGGAGTAGGAACAGTCCCGGCGCTTGTCTGAAGTAATTTAGAGAAACCGAGGAAAATTTAAATGAGGATGGCCATATTCGGTTTATCCCAAGTATACAATGTTGTTTTAGAAAGAAGTTACTTCATAATATAAAAGGCTAATGCTACAGAATGAAATTTTCACTCTGCAGCGGAGTGTGCGCTGATTTGAAACTTCCTGGCAGATTAAAACTGTGTGACGGACCGAGACTCGAACTCGCTTTCATCCATATCGCAACTTCTAGTCACTACACACACTACACATAATAAGTACACATTATTTCAGAATGTATGATTACTTCACACACTGAATTCGACAACATGGACGATGTTTTGGGTATTGAAACCTCCCATTTGTTAGTCTGAAAAATTAACTCACCTCATATTTGAAAAATGTCATGATTACCGCTTTGAGCTGGTCAAAGAATCTTTAGCTGAACAATCAGTTTCGGTCGACTAATCATTACATTAGTAACAGCAAGACTTTGAACTCCTTTAATGATAATGGTATTTTGGAGGTTGTTAAAAATCCGCTACCTAAATTCATAAGTGTGATGATATCTGTAGTTAATAATGCCGACGTTTTGTTGAAAACCAAAAGAGAGAAGAGTAGTGTGCTAATGATGAGTCCCAAAATGCCTACTTTAACGCCACTGGTTAAGTTACATAAAAAAGAAAAATGTATCCGCCCGGTGGTTAGCAACAGCTTCAGTCAAAATAAAATTGAAGAACTATGTACATTGGACACTGTCCATTACTTAAAAAACATTACGTTAATGACCTTTGGCTACCGAGTGAGTGTATTTTGTTGTCCTTGGATATCAATGATTAATACACTATCAGACAACAGAAGCTTTAGAGCTGGTTCGGAATAATCTTGTTTTCCTAACAAAGCAGAATGAGCTAGTTAATAAAACTGTACTACAAAAATATTATAACAACGATATAATCGTCGCTTTTAGCGGGACTAAGGACGAGAAACTCAGGCTACAAGGAATTTTTAACTCTTTACACCATAATTTAAACTACACTATGGAGTTTGAAGTAAGGGTTCTCTTAACTTTTTGTATTTATGGATAAGTAGGAATGCCTAGTGTTTAGAATACGAGGTTTTTCGTAAGACGACAACAGCAGATGTCATTATTGCTGCGAATTCTAATCAACCCCCATCGCAGAAGAAAGCCTTTTTGCCTTTAATGTTCCACAGGTTAAAAGAATTTGCGCTTGACCAGAAGGCCACCGCTAGCTAAATAGCCACCACTGTACAGACAGGGATTGGAAATGGACTCAGAGAAAGTGATATTAGGGAAATGGCTGAAAAAATTTTGTCGCAGACTCATGAAGGGCTCGGAGTAGAGAACAAAGAAGTTAGATATGCTGCTTGTGAAGTATGTTGGCCCACCCTCTCTTAAGATTAGTAATGAGTTTAAAATGCATAACGTGGTGGTAGGTTTTAACGCTGTTACCAAATTAGGGAAGCCTCTCAGTCATAGTACAGAGCAGCCGATTAGGGGGGAGGGGGTCTATAAGATTAAGTGTGAAGCTTGTGACAAGTTTAACATCGGACACACTGGGATGGAGTTCAGAACGCAATACAGAGAACACGGTTATCTTGGCTGTTGTAGTGCATTAGGAGCTTATTTACGTTAGTGCAACCATTAGCTCTGTGATATGTAAAACAATTTACGGTTTCTTCATTGTAGGAATAAAGGTGTTTATGCTTTTAAACTCATTACTTATCTTCAGAGAGGGTGGCCCAACATACATCATAGCAGCATCTCTAACTTCTTCGTTCTTTCCTGCGGCCCCTTCACGAGCCTGTAACATTTTTTTTTAAGACCTAGAAATTTTCGTACATGGACGGTGCTTCCATGACCGATTACTTAATGAGCAGGTCAGTGGAACAAGAGATCGGTTTTTTCACAATTCTGATAATTTCTTCAATTCCCATTGGAAGTAAAACCGGTGCGCTCTTCGCGGCCACTGTTTAATACACCAAACGTTCGGTGACGTTTGCCGGAATCTGGAGTTTATTCTTTTAATATGCTGTAATTTTCAAATATGTACAGTAACAGTTGCTGCCGTATCATGCACACGTTTATGTCTTTGGGCTTTACTTTCTTCTTACTACTCTTGATACACAACTTTTCTTAAATTTTCGTATGATACCGGCGGTTCCGCCATCTGGCACTCTGCTAGCCCAGGCTAACGGCGACGGCACACATTACCTGCCACTCTGTCGCTGGTACATTTTGCTTCTGTACGTGCGAGTGAATGGTTATTGCACCTGATACACCACACGCATTTCTTGATGTGCGGCATTTATAGCTGCCTCGTGAGCTTTTGCAACTGTGCATGATACATACATTTTTTGCCTGTTTCGACAACTTCTATTTTTTATTATTTTTGTACGTTTTTTAACCTCGCTATTGTGTATACTTGCATTTGTATTACGGGAAGAGTTTTTAATCGCAAATTTTGATTACTGATAGGTTGCCAGATGATGGGCTGGGCACGAAACATGTTGTGATTGTGGAAATAAAAGATCACCAAAAAAGGCTACGAGAGTTTTTCAACAACCAACAAGCATTTTTAGTCATTTTTATATAGTTGTCGTGATGGTTGCCTACCTCTAGCAGGACGTTCAGTCTGAAATAAACTTCATGATGTATTACTTCCTATTTCCGCCGTTCTGTTACAATTTGTGATTGTCCGTCAACGTAATGTAGATTTCTGTACTTGAGAAGCTTGTAAATTTATGAAACTAAAAAGCAAGGAAAGAAAATTAATTTTTAAATGCATAGTTTTAGATAAAATTGGCCTGCATAATACTGGGCTAGTCAGATACAGCTCATTTTAAGGAAACAAAGCGAAACTGGAATGAAATTCACCGCAGCCGTTAGAGCAACTGTCTGATTTAGCATTCTCCCTGCAGTAAAATAATGAAGGAAGCAGATGGAAGGTGAACAAAGGACCGAGCAGACGGGCCGGCAGTCGGGGGCAAAATTACTGCAGACGTGGCATGAATTAATCGCCAGTCCGAAAGTCCGATTCGAGCTGCCGTCGAATGCGCGGACAATGGCGGACCCGTAAGTGGTGAACGGAGCTGGCGGATGGACTGCACCTGCGAAGACTGTATCGTGCAGATCGATGTTCAGTGAGCGGCCGAGGGTACTTTTGACGTTGTCTTAACTAAATACGCTTCTCAATTTAAAAAAAAAAAAAAAGTGAAGCACAATAAGAAACGACAGGAAGTCAATGTAAATCCGTACACGCACGGACACGCTGTTGTATATGTATATAAGAGGCCTGAATAGCGTCAGATGTTGGGTGATCACTATAAAGGCCGTGGAGATGCCGAGTCCTCGTGTGAGCGTTAACGAGAGTACGAGCATGTGGAATAACTTCACAGATATGTGAGTGGCTCGAAGACCTCTTAGAAATAGAACCCACTATGTTGACTTCGACGGCGAGTGTCCATCAGAGACAAGTATATCGTCAGGAGTGCCCCAGGGAAGTGCGACAGAACCGCCGTTGTTCTCTACGGGGTGCTTCCGTGAGAGCGTGACATTTAGGGAGACATAGAGGATGCTCCATTTAACAATTTGAAGTAGGAAACATGGGATCGCCGAAGGGGATAATGGCAATAAAATCACACTACTGGTTACCTTTTTTTTTTACATTAGTTATAGTTAACTGCAAATACCATCACTGATGCAATAAACCAGGCATTTGTACTGTATCTTACGAAATATGCTGAAACTTGCGGGCTTTCTAATAACTACGCACCCTCCGACTCAACGTTGCAATATTAAAAGTTTTGGTTGGTTTCGTTGTCTAGGGGCTGGGATGCGTAGTAGCCGCATTACAGGACAAATACTGCTGAGTCTACAGTACGCGGTAGGAATACACACATGAGTCGAATGTGCAATTGCGAGTTATGAATGTAACACATAAATTTATAAATGACAGATTGCAATTACATAAAATCTGCAGGTATTATCTTAACGACTTTAAATTATGAGTGCGATAGTAGAAGTACTTCTGAGAATGCGGTATATTTCTGGAAAACTCTTACTGGTGTCGGTGGTCCAGCAATTAAATAAAATATAAGCTGAATAACAGGGAAACAATACATTCCTACTTCACATAATTAGTTATGAACAACAACAGCCGGCCGCGGTGGTCTAGCGGTTCTAGGCGCGCAGTCAGGAACAGCGCGACTGCTACGGTCGCAGGTTCAAATCCTGCCTCGGGCATGGATGTGTGTGATGTCCTTAGGTTAGTTAGGTTTAAGTAGTTCTAAGTTCTAGGGGACTGATGACCACAGATGTTCAGTCCCATAGTGCTCAGAGCCATTTGAACCATTTGAACAACAACATAGCTCGCGAGATATTCACTTCCGAACGCGTACTACGTCTTCACTGTAGAAACCACGGGAATCTCACAAGTGCACAAGTCGGCACTCAGAAGTACCTTTCTATGTCTCGCGACCACGCGCAAACCGCTCCACTCTCCAAGTCCTTCCGCCGACTCCGCGTCCGTCGCCGTCGCGTCCAGCACTTCCCGTGTCGTGTGTCGTCCTCCCCCGAACTACCGCACAGCTCATAACTGCCTCGTGTCCTCCCCGGAGACGATCGCTGTGATTGGCTATAGCGCTGCCGCCCTGTCTTCAAACCAACGCCCACTCACAAACATAATGAAACACATTCAAAATTCTGGATTTACATTTAGATAACTTGAAATTAAATAAATATTCCCACAACTGCACCATCAACACGCTCTAACTCACATTATTAAATACATAAACAGTTAAATAAACATTTATCAAAAGAAAAGAAGCAAAAGGTACGCCAGGAGCCTAAGGTCTCTGTGCTTTCTAACACACAGTAAATATTTAACCAATTTCTTCATGAATAGTATATATCGGATATAAACAAAGACATATACGAATAAAATACAGGGTGATTCAAAAAGAATACCACAACTTTAAAAATGTGTATTTAATGAAAGAAACATAATATAACCTTCTGTTATACATCATTACAAAGAGTATTTAAAAAGGTTTTTTTTCACTCAAAAACAAGTTCAGAGATGTTCAATATGGCCCCCTCCAGACACTCGAGCAATATCAACCCGATACTCCAACTCGTTCCACACTCTCTGTAGCATATCAGGCGTAACAGTTTGGATAGCTGCTGTTATTTCTCGTTTCAAATCATCAATGGTGGCTGGGAGAGGTGGCCGAAACACCATATCCTTAACATACCCACATAAGAAAAAATCGCAAGCGGTAAGGTCAGGGCTTCTTGGAGGCCAGTGATGAAGTGCTCTGGCACGGGCTGCCTGGCGGCCGATCCATCGCCTCGGGTGGTTGACGTTCAGGTTTCATAACTAACCTTTTTCGTAGGACTCTCCATACAGTTGATTGTGGAATTTGCAGCTCTCTGCTAGCTCTGCGAGTCGATTTTCCTGGGCTGCGAACAAATGCTTGCTGGATGCGTGCTACATTTTCATCACTCGTTCTCGGCCGTCCAGAACTTTTCCCTTTGCACAAACACCCATTCTCTGTAAACTGTTTATACCAACGTTTAATACACCACCTATCAGAAGGTTTAACACCATACTTCGTTCGAAATGCACGCTGAACAACTGTCGTCGATTCACTTCTGCCGTACTCAATAACACAAAAAGCTTTCTGTTGAGCGGTCGCCATCTTAGCATCAACTGACGCTGACGCCTAGTCAACAGCGCCTCAAGCGAACAAATGTACAACTAAATGAAACTTTATAGCTCCCTTAATTCGCCGACAGATAGTGCTTAGCTCTGCCTTTTGTCGTTGCAGAGTTTTAAATTCCTAAAGTTGTGGTATTCTTTTTGAATCACCCTGTATATTTACAAGCATGCTGCTACCGTTTTTTCGTGTTAACTGTGGAGTACTTATGGCCTGACGCGATCGATAGTAATCGGCCACTTTGACCTCCAATAACTCATGTACTATTTAAGTTACATGCCTGCAATTGATACCAATTCAGGTTTACACTAATAGCTTTCTAAATACACGTAGATCGACGAAATCGGATGACCCGTTTAGATTTGAAAATTTGCTTGTATAATTTACCATCAGCTACTAAACTTTAAACTAATAAAGATATTGAAAATCTGATTACACCATCAGAATCGTCGTGCAAATAATGGTAATGTACATTTTTCTTTTTGAGGCATCATGATTCATCTGGCTACTGTTAATTTCTGTACGAACTGTGAAATGTCTGCCATTAAGGTTTCACGAAGCCCGCCATCTTTGGCACTCCCGGCATGTCTCCTTCATCAACATAGCGTCAACATGGAATTCCCAGCCACGTGGCTGGACCCTTCTTGCTTCGGCCAACGTCCGGCACCACGTGGTCGGCCTTCGGAGCGGTCCGCGCCCGCCAAGCGGCGCGTGCGGCCACGCCAACTCCGAATTTGTTGTCAACCGCAACGCAAGCACGACATTGGCGAACAAAATCCTGACGCACCTTGACAAATATCCCTGGTTTGTTTCGAATCACATCACAGGCAGCCAGAATTCTGGCAACTAATTCCATCTCCTTATCCAATGGGGTCTAATTCACGAGTGACTTTAGGTATCCACATAGGAAATAATCAAGGGGATTTAGGTCAGGTGTCCTTACAGGCAATTAAATAGGATCTTCCCTTTCTATCCAACGGCCAGGAAATACCGCATTGAGATGGTTGCGGACATCCACACTGAAGTGAGGCGGTGCACCGTCAAGTTGTACCCACATCCTCTCACGAACAGCCAAGGGTATTTTCTCCAACAACTCAGGTAGAACTCTTTGTACAAATGTCAAGTACAGGTGGCCATTTAGACGGCCGAGTAGAAGGTATGGCCCCATGACATCCTCACCTACAATGCCGGGCCAGATATTCATAGCAAAACGTACTTGATAGCGTGACTCAACTACGGCGTGGGGCTTTTACTCATCCCATATATGGCTATTCTTCCTGTTCGAAATATCATCACGATCAAATGAGGCCTCGGCAGTAAATAGCACGATTTGCAGGAAGTCTTGTCGAAGAATCCTGCAAGCACAGACACAATGCGACCCTTGATGCAAAGTTAGTCACAAACACTACATGGACTCATTGTGGATGATGTGGGTATAATTGTTATTCGCGGAGTACTCGCCACATGCTAGTATGTGCAGGACCCATTTCACTTGCAATACGACGAGTACTTGTAGTGGGGTCCGCTGCAAAACGTGCAGCACCTCCTCTTCAAAATCGGGTGTGCGAGCGGTCCTCACGTTGCCACGTCCTCGTTTCTACTCTCCAGTGAGCCAGTCTACCGCATTCGTCGATCAAGAGAAATAAACTCGTCGTGATGCATGATGCCTTTTAGGACATCGTTCCCTGTACAGCCTATCAGCATTGAGAGCATTGAATCGTAATTCCCCATCCACAAGATGCATGTCATTGAGTTCTGCGAAACTGTACTGTACTCCTCCATCGTATTGTACTGCCTGTCTTTGAATAACACTCACTAATGAATGGGTCTATCGATGATTCATAGCACGGTCGGTCATGGGACAATATAAATTCGATACAACAGACCCACCTTATGGACAAGTAAAGTAAAGAAAACCTGCATATCATGACTTCCTAGTAAACAGGTTCGTATTCCTTATTTCCTTGTAGGAAGGAAATAATGTACGTGTAAATAAACTGCGCAGTACACATAAACATGTAAGCAAGTTAGTTGTAAATAAGCTGGAAAACAGTAATGCTGGACAAAGCGGTAGGCAAGTTTACTTCCATATCTCTTTAAGCTGGCTTCTCCGACCCCAGATTCCCTACCTCAAATGGTTCGGTGGAGCATTCTCTACGTCCTGTTACATTTTTGCACGCTCCCACGGAAACACCCTGTATATACATAAATGGTTTAACGGATTGGGTGGGCAACAGTCTGTGGTTGTTTGTTGATGATGCTGTGGTCTACGGTAAGGTGTCGAAGCTGAGTGACTGTAGGAAGATACAAGACGACTTAGACAATATTTCTTGTTGGTGTAATGCATGGCAGATAGCTCTAAATGTGGTAAAATGTTAGTGAATACAAATCAGCCGGAAAAATAAAACTGTAATATCCGAGTACAGCAGTAGTATTGTACTGCTTACCACAGTCACGTAGTTTAAATATCTGGGCGTAGCTTTGCAAAGCGATATGAAACGGAACGAGCGTGTGAGAACTGTATAGGAAAGGCGGATGGCCGACATCGTTTTAGTGGGAGAATTCTGGAGAATTTTAGTTCGTCTGTAAAGGAGACCCCATATAGGACTCTGGAACTCCCTATTCTTGCATACTTCTCAAGTGTTTGGGATCCGTACGAGGTCTGATTGAAGGAGGATGTCGAAGCAGTGTAAGTAGGCTGTTTATGTTTTCTTATTGGCAACGTTACGTAGCGCTCTGTATGAAAATCACTGGCTGTGCTGTTTTATGTTTTCTTATTGGCAACGTTACGTAGCGCTCTGTATGAAAATCACTGGCTGTGCTGTTTTATGTTTCCTTATTGGCAAAGTTACGTAGCGCTCTGTATGAAAATCACTGGCTGTGCTGTGTGCAGTCTGTGGCTAGTTTGCATTGTTGTCTGCCATTGTAGTGTTGGGCAGCGGCAGCTGGGTGTGAACAGCGCGTAGCGTTGCGCAGTTGGAGGTGAGCCGCCAGCAGTGGTGGATGTGGGGAGAGAAATGGCGGAGTTTTGATATTTGTAAGATTTTTGTGAGGTAAGTGATTTGTGAAAGGTATAGGTTAATGTTAGTCAGGGCCATTCTTTTGTAGGGATTATTGAGAGTCAGATTGCGTTGCGCTAAAAATATTGTGTCAGTTTAAGCATAGTCTTGTATAATTGTTTAAAGGGGACGTTTCAGCAGTTCAAAGGCGGGTTGCTAGATTTGTCAGCGGTAGGTCCGAATGGTTCAAATGGCTCTGAGCACTATGGGACTTAACATCTGAGGTCTTCAGTCCCCTAGAACTTAGAACTATTTAAACCTAACTAAAGGACATCACACACATCCATGCCCGAGGCAGGATTCGAACATGCGACCGTAGAAGTTGCGCGGTTCCGGACTGCGCGCCTAGAACCGCTAGACCACCACGACCGGCTTCAATAGGTTCGATCAACATGTAAATGTTACGTAGATTCTTTAGGAACTCAAATGGGAATCCTTGGAGCGAAGGCGACATTCTTTTCGAAGAACACCATTGACAAAATTTTGGGAACCGGCATCCGAAGGTGACTGCCGAACGGTTCTATTGCCGCCAACATACATCGCGCGTAAGGACCACGAAGATCAGATGACAGAAATTAGGGCTCATACGGAGGCATGTAGACTGCCGTTTTTTCCTCACCTTGCTTTCGAGTGGAACAGGAAACGAGATGACTACTAGTGGTACGGTCTACCTTCCATAGTATGACAGATTGGGGAGTATTTGTGTAGATGTAGATGTAGACGTAGCGCTACCACCATGTGATATAGTCTCAAAGTGACAAGTTTGTGGGGCGTTCAGATGTGACAGTGCCCGATGTTGGACAGCGTGGGAACGTGAGAGCAGTCATACTCGTCATCAAGTTTCCGCACGAACGTGTCTGACCACCACAAGGGTGGATCGCCGTACTGCGCCCCAAGAGCATCGTAACCGCTTCACATTTGGGCCTGCTATGCGAGACATATTTGTAGACATAGAGAAAGCTTTTGACAATGTTGACTGGAATACTCTCTTTCAAATTCTGAAGGTGGCAGGGGTAAAATACAGGGAGCGAAAGGCTATTTACAATTTGTACAGAAAGCAGATGGCAGTTATAAGAGTCGAGGGGCATGAAGGGGAAGCAGTGGTTGGGAAAGGAGTGAGACAGGGTTGTAGCCTCTCCCCGATGTTATTCAATCTGTATATTGAGCAAGCAGTAAAGGAAATAAAAGAAAAATTCGGAGTAGGTATTAAAATCCATGGAGAAGAAACAAAAACTTTGAGGTTCGCCGATGACATTGTAATTCTGTCAGAGACAGCAAAGGACTTGGAAGAGCAGTTGAACGGAATGGATGGTGTCTTGAAGGGAGGATATAAGATGAACATCAACAAAAGCAAAACGAGGATAATGGAATGTAGTCGAATTAAGTCGGGTGATGTTGAGGGTATTAGATTAGGAAACGAGACACTTAAAGTAGTAAAGGAGTTTTGCTATTTGGGGAGCAAAATAACTGATGATGGTCGAAGTAGAGAGGATATAAAATGTAGACTGGCAATGGCAAGGAAAGCGTTTCTGAAGAAGAGAAATTTGTTAACATCGAGTATAGATTTAAGTGTCAGGAAGTCATTTCTGAAAGTATTTGTATGGAGTGTAGCCATGTATGGAAGTGAAACATGGACGGTAAATAGTTTGGACAAGAAGAGAATAGAAGCTTTCGAAATGTGGTGCTACAGAAGAATGCTGAAGATTAGATGGGTAGATCACATAACTAATGAGGAGGTACTGAATAGGATTGGGGAGAAGAGGAGTTTGTGGAACAACTTGGCCAGAAGAAGGGATCGGTTGGTAGGACATGTTCTGAGGCATCAAGGGATCACCAATTTAGTATTGGAGGGCAGCGTGGAGGGTAAAAATCGTAGGGGGAGACCAAGAGATGAATACACTAAGCAGATTCAGAAGGATGTAGGTTGCAGTAGGTACTGGGAGATGAAGAAGCTTGCACAGGATAGAGTAGCATGGAGAGCTGCATCAAACCAGTCTCAGGACTGAAGACCACAACAACAACAACAACAACATGCGAGAACTAATTGATTCCCTGCAACGTTCTGTGTCATGCCACACGTCTGGTGGGAGACTGGCAGCAGGCGGACTACGCAATTACTGCCCCGTGTGTAGGCTGCCGTGAATGCCACAACACAAACGGCTGCGTCTAGAGAGGGCACTGGAAAAGGCTGGACTGCTGATGAAAAATGTAGCATCACATACAATGGTGAACCGCAGTTCTGCACTACCGCAGGTGACCGTAGTCGGGAAGGTGTGGTGATGACTTGGGGACAGATTGCATTCTTTCACCGTTTTGGGACAGGATAGCTGTGTCACTGCTGGCCTCATGGTATCCGGAGTCGTCAGGTGTGGCGCGGTGGTAGTGGCTGAGGAAACTCAGACGGCCCGTCGGCCCATCACAGACACCCTGCGTCCTTAAGCGGTACCTCTCACGCCAGAGTAACGTGGTACCTGTTTTCATTAGCACAATGCTCATATTTGTGATGAGGTGGGGCTTTACAGCTGACAGACTGATAATGGTAGCACTAAGCATAAAAATAAACAGCTGATGGTTATCTACGGTGAAGTTTCACAGCACAGTGCTCGTCCAGACGTGCAACGTATCTCTATGAACTGTCTGCGTTATGCTGAGGTATTCCCGTGGCCAGTAATATCATCATATGGCCGCAGTAGAATGCCTGGGACGATTTTCGAGATCAAATCCGTCCCAGTGCCAAAATCCGAGGATCTGTTACAAGAATTGTCGGTCAGACTGTCTCTGAGGAGAATACGCTGGCTCTATGTCCCCCGTCGCTACCGAACCAGTGCATGCATCCACGCCACAGTGTGTGCAAATCCCATACTGATAAGTGGGTTCACGCTGCCCAATTCTTTGTAAATTTATCTAAATTGCGGACCACTGGACAGGCAGTTGTAACTTCTTATCTGCTAGTTGAATACAGAGGTACTCAGAAGCCGCGACACAGTCTGCATCCTATTCAGCTCTGTAGGGGTACCACTGCATATTAAAGACACATAATGTGTATCTTTTGGACTTGTGGCCTGTAATTTAAAACGTGTCATGATGATTTCTCCATTGGCAAAAGATTCCGGAATAGACCCCATTCGGATCTCCGAGAGGGGACAGCCAAGGGGGAAATTACCATGAGAAAAAGACTGAACAATCAACGAAAGTATATCGTCCTAAGAGTCGGGGCTTGGAATGTCAGAAGCTTGAAAGTGCTAGGGCAGCTAGAAAATCTGAAAAGGGAAATGGAAAAGCTCAGTCTAGATATAGTAGCGATCAGTGAAGTGAAATGGAAAGAAGACAAGGATTTATGATCAGATGAGTATAGTGTAAGATCAACAGCAGCAGAAAATGGTAAACAGGAGTACGATTCGTTATGAATAGGAAGGTACGGCAGAGAGTGCGTTTGTATGAACAGTTCAGCGACAGGGTCATTCTTATCAGAATCGACGGCAAACCGACACCGACAACGATACTTCAGGTATACATGCCGACGTCGCAAGCTGAAGATGAAGAGACAGAGAAAGTGTATGAGGATATTGAAAGAGTAATCCAGAACATAAAGGGAGATGCAAGTGTAATAGTCATGGGGAGCTGGAATGCAATTGTAGGGGAAGGAGTAGAAGAAAAGGTTACAGGAGGATATGGGTTTGGAACAAGGAATGAAAAGACTAATTGAGTTCTGTAATAAATTTCACCTAGTAAAACCGAATACTCTGTTCAAGAATCACAAGAGGAGGTGGTATACTTGGAAAAGGCCGGATGATACGGGAAAATTTCATTTACATTACCTCATGGTTAGACAGAGATTCCGAAATCAGATACTTGATTGTAAGACGTACCCAGGAGCAGATATAGACTCAGATCACAATGTAGTAGTGATGAAGAGTAGGCTGAAGTCCAAGAGATTAGTCAGGAAGAATTAATACACAAAGAAGTGAGATGCGGAAGTACGAAATGATGACGAGACACTCTTCAAGTTCTCGACGGCTGTAGATACCGCAATGAGGAAAAGCTCAGTAGGTATTACAGCTGAAGAAGAATGGACGTCTCTAAAAACGTAAATCACATACTATGGAAAGAAAAACAGATACAAGCAAGGTAACTGTGAAGAGAACATGGGCAACGGAAGAAATACTTCAGTTCATCGACGAAAGAAGAAAGCACAAAAATGTCCCGGGAAACTCAGGAGTACAGAAATACACGTCGCTGAGAAATGAAATAAATAGGAAGTGCAGGGAAGCTAAGACGATATGGCTGCACCAAAAAGTTAGGAAATCGAAAAAGATGTGATTGTCGGAAGGACTGACTCTGCATACAGAAAAGTCACAACAAGCTCCAGTGACACTAAAAGTAAGGGTGGTAACATTAAGAGTGCAATGGGAATTCCACTGTTAAATGTAGACGAGAGTGTGGATAGTTGGGAAGGGTACATTGAAGGGCTCTATGAGGGGGAAGATTTGCCTGATGTGATAGAAGAAGAAACAGGATTCGATTTAGAAGAGATAGGGGATCCAGTATTAGAACCAGAATTTAAGACAGCTTTTGAGGACTTAAGATCAAATAAGGCAAAAGGGATGGATAACATTCAATCAGAATTTTTAAAATCATTGGGAGAAGTGGCAACAAAATGACTATTCACGTTGGTGTGTAGAATGTATGAGTCTGGCGACATCCCATCTTAAATTCGGAAAAATATCATCTACAGAATTCAGAAGACAGGAAGAGCTGACAAGTGCGAGAATTATCGCAGAATCAGCTTAACAGCTCATGCACCCAAGCTGCTGAGAGGAATAATATACAGGAGAACGGAAAAGAAAACTGAGGATATGTTAGATGACGATCAGTTTGGCTTTAGGAAAGGTAAAGGCACAAGAGAGGGATTTCTGACCTTTCGGTTGACAATGGAAGCAAGACTAATAAAATATCAAGACTCGTTCATAGGATTTGACGACCTAGAAGAAGCGTTAGACAGTGAAAAATGGGTCAAGATGTTCGAAATTCTGAGAAAGATAGGGATAAGCTATAGGGAGAGACGAGTAATATACAATATGTACAAGGGTCAAGACGGAATAATAAGAGTGGACGACCAAGAACGAAATGCTCGGTTTAAAAAGGATGCAAGACAGGGATGTAGTCTTTCGCTTCTAGTGGTAAATCTGTACATCGAAGAAGCAATGATAGAAATAAAATACAGGTTCAAGAGTGGAATTAAAATTCAAGGTGAAGGGAGAACTACGATGCGATTCCCTGATGACATTACTATCCTGAGCGAAAGTGAAGAATAATTACATGATCTTCTGAATAAAATGGACAGTTTAATGAGTACAGAATATGGACTGAGAGTAAATCGAAGATAGACGAAAATAATGAGAAACAGCAGAAATGAGAGCAGCGAGAAACTTAACATCAGGATTGATGGTCACGAAGTAGATGAAGTTAAATAATTCTTCTACCTAGGCAGCAAAATAACCCATTACGGACGGAGCAAGGAGGATATCAAAAGCAGACTAGCACTGGCAAAAGGGACATTCCTAGCCAAAGGAAATCTACTGTTATCAAATATAGCCCTTAATTTGAGGAAGAAATTTCTGATAATGTACGTTTGGAGGTAAGCATTGTGTATCAGTGAAACATGGAATGTCGAAAAATCGTAACAGAAGAGAATCGAAGCAGTTGAGATGTGGTGCTGCAGACGAATATTGAAAATTAGGTGGGCTGATTAGGTAAGGAATGAGGAGGTTCTGCGCAGAATCGGAGAGGAAAGGAGTATGTGGAAAACACTGATAAGGAGAAGGGACAAGATAATAGGCCATCTGTTGAGACATCAGCGAATGACTTTCATGGTATTAGAGGGCAAAAACTGTACAGGAAAACAGAGACTGCATTACATCTAGCTGATAATTGAGGTCGTAGGTTGCAAGTGTTACTCAGGGATGAAGAGGTTGGCACAGGAGAGGAATTCGTGGCGGTCCGCATCAAACCAATCAGAAGACTTATGACAAAAAAAATTTTTAGAAAAAGACGTGCACTTACCTGCCACAGAGAGGGAGGCTCAATTTGAGTAGGCAGTAAGTAGAAGTAAATCAATTAGTGCCAGTTATGAGACGTGTGGTATGGTTCAGTTGTGTGTCAACAAGTCATATGTGACTAGTATACATCGAGACAGGGGAGCAAAATCCCGCAACAGTGTCACCAACGTCAGAGCTGAAATGCTGCGGGGCGATGCAGATGATGCGCCACGTAGCTTCTGGAGAACGTTATATCGGGTTTTTATTTTGGTAGCTGTTCTTAATAGTTGTTGTTTGTAGCTGAGCGGTCTGTTAAGAGTGAGCCGACCAGAGTGACCGTGCGGTTCTACGCGCTGCAGTCTGGAGCCGAGCGACCGCTACGGTCGCAGGTTCGAATCCTGCCTCGGGCATGGATGTATGTGATGCCTTTAGGTTAGTTAGGTTTAAGTAGTTCTAAGTTCTAGGCGACTGATGACCTTAGAAGTTAAGTCGCATAGTGCTCAGAGCCATTTGGATCATTTGTTAAGGGTGATTCCCTGGACACTTGGGGGTCTTGCTATGTCTGAGTAACCTTCCTTCAATGTAGCCTGTGAGCTCTTTGTTGGCCAGCTTGTTGTTTAGGTAAAACGTTGAGGCTTCTGTCTTAGCTTCACGGCTGCAACCGCCAATTGCGGAAATATTCAGCAGTAGTTGGTAAATTATTGATCAACAGGCTCGGTAACTTCAAGATCTTTATATCTCATTGCGAATGCTCAGCAGTCACCACACCCAAACGTTCTTGACATGGTTTCAGACGTATATGATGTGTACAAACTGAACAGGAGAGGGGTCGGAACAGATCCTTGTGACAGTCCACTGTTTAGCTTCATATGCGAAGTTATTTTATTGCGCGTTAGTATTTAGAAACATTGGTCATTCAGCGTTTTATTGACGAGACTGCCAATTTTTACTCTTGGGATGACTCCAGTATGACACGTTGCCACCTAACAGCATCATTCGCAGCCATCAGATCAACGAATACGACCCCTGGCTTCTGTCATTTCTGAAAACCAGCTTCAACGAAGAGTGCTGGGAGAATCTTGATTCCTGCGGATGTGGTTTGGTCTGAATTCTGCCTCTTCAACAGGTATATTTTCATAGACACTTTTGGTGGTGCGTGCTCTTGCGTAGTTCTTAACTGAAATCCAAACTTCGACAAGAAAGACCATTTAACATTTCATGACGCTTTTCAGTCATACGCAGACTGCAGTAGACAGTAGTCGTACGAAAGTCGGGCAAAAGTGTCTGAATAGGTCAGTCACTGCACTGCAGCTGGAGTTTTTGCACTGCTTCAAATGGTTCAAATGGCTCTAAGCACTATGGGACTTATCATCTGAGGTCATTAGTCCCGTAGAGTTAGAACTACTTAAACCTAGCTAACCTAAGGACAACACACTCATCCATACCCGAGGCAGGATTCGAACCTGCGACCGTAGCAGCAGCGCGGTTCTGGACTGAAGCGCCTAGAACCGCTCGGCCACATCGTCCGGCTGTGCACTGCTCTCCGATCAAACTGCCACACTAGTTTCAAATGAAAAATGGCGCAATAATTTTCTTAGACTTCTTTCCAAAACCGTTTCTATATTTTCTTGTTCGGCTGACGCCGATCCGCCACCTGCCACGCGGGCAACGCTAAATATGGAACTCCACCGCTCAGAACGGCATGCAATAGATCGTACTCTCCTGAGAGAAGCCTTCCGCCTGAAGTGTAGCGTGCCTAAATACATCGAACTAAATCCGATTCTAAATTAAGCCAGTGCTTTCGTGAGTATTTATAGAGGACGATAAAGTAAAAATACGTTAATACCAATACCGTTCGGTAATTATTCTCAGTTCCCATCTGTTTCTGTTTGGCCCTGTAACGACATTACTTGTATCAGAGCATATAAACTAATTTGAGTCGTTTGTAATCAATTAACCCAGATGTTTTCTAGCACATTCCCGTGGTAGTAACGAACACACATTTGCGAAATCGGACTAAGGACTTGAAAGTTTTATTTCAACTACAGGACAATGATTACACAAAATTGATAGTCTCTAACTTCATAACATTGTATCTCGTTGTCTAGCGGCAAAGGGCGTGTATGGTAAGTGAGAGTTGGAGGGATCGAACACAGGTCGGATTACGGACATTTTCCGTCTGCTTTTGATCTAGCCTTCAGCTCTCAATGCTTTGAAGAGTGGTTCGTACTCCACAATAAAACTATGTGTCTTCGTCCCTGGCTAGATACTGGGGTAAATTAGGGGACACCCAACTAGACGAAGTGGATTGTAACTGAAAGACTTGCTCAGGCCCACAGAGGACACGAAATTATTATAACCTTATCACACAAGATTTTCAATCGTTACTTGAGTAAGAATACAATGCACTTCTGCGTGGACCAGATAAAGAAATTCTTGCCTATAATGGGATGGAAATTGAAGAGATGCATGAAAAACTTCTTTTTCTTCCTTTCTACTTCCTCGCTTAACTTCTTCTTCTTCTTCTTCTTCTTCTTCTCCTCCTTCTCACATTTACTTCAGGAGTAACACAACAACCTTTCGCAGAACCCATCTGTTGCATTGTCTTCCCAGTCTTCTTTTGTTTTCAGGAATAATCTTTCATACTCTACAAACGAGGATAATGGAATGTAGTCGAATTAAGTCGGGTGATGTTGAGGGTATTAGATTAGGAAATGAGACACTTAAAGTAGTAAAGGAGTTTTGCTATTTGGGGAGCAAAATAACTGATGATGGTAGAAGTAGAGAGGATATAAAATGTAGACTGGCAATGGCAAGGAAAGCGTTTCTGAAGAAGAGAAATTTGTTAACATCGAATATAGATTTAAGTGTCAGGAAGTCATTTCTGAAAGTATTTGTATGGAGTGTAGCCATGTATGGAAGTGAAACATGGACGGTACATAGTTTGGACAAGAAGAGAATAGAAGCTTTCGAAATGTGGTGCTACAGAAGAATGCTGAAGATTAGATGGGTAGATCACATAACTAATGAGGAGGTACTGAATAGGATTGGGGAGAAGAGGAGTTTGTGGCACAACTTGACCAGAAGAAGGGATCGGTTGGTAGGACATGTTCTGAGGCATCAAGGGATCACCAATTTAGTATTGGAGGGCAGCGTGGAGGGTAAAAATCGTAGAGGGAGACCAAGAGATGAATACACTAAGCAGATTCAGAAGCATGTAGGTTGCAGTAAGTACTGGGAGATGAAGAAGCTTGCACAGGATAGAGTAGCATGGAGAGCTGCATCAAACCAGTCTCAGGACTGAAGACCACAACAACAACAACTCTCCATGTGTCCTTCTGCTTCGACGGATAAGGTCTATTCTTTCACATATTCTATTCGTCTCTCCTTGTCCTCGTTTCCAATCGTGTTGCGCACCACTCTTAATGTTTGCCAAGTGTAGGGTACCATCGTCATTGGCATATTCAAATAAGACAGTGCTGGATTGCTAGAACGCTTTCTCGTGTTGTTTTGTACACGAAATTTTCGATGCTATTTACATACACACACAGTACATACAACTAGCATTACAAGTATTTCGAAGACCAAGATCATCTTTAACAGATCATTGGGACATGCAGTCTACAGGAAACGCACTCACACCGACTTGTGCTTACAGGCTAATAGTTGTCACCATCCGGCTCAGCGTGAAGGGGTACTTCGTACCTTGGTACACAGGGCGCGTGTCGTTTCTGACGCTGAGACTTTGCCAGCTGAGCTGTCCCATCTTGAGGTTACATTTCGTCAAAATGGTTATAGTGATAGACAGATTGAACGTTCGTTGCGCTATCGACCAACTGTACATCGGGTGATCGATGGTAATTCTGAGTCGACACCTAAGTCTACTGCCTTTTCGCCTTACGTAGGAAACACTTCCAACAAGATCGGTCGTATTTTACGGAAATACGATGTGAAATGTGTTTTCCGACCTCCATCTAAAATTAGAGCGCTTTTGAGTTCTGTTAAAGATGGTCTTGGTCTGCGTAAGGCGGATATATATCGTATTCCTTGTAGCTGCGTCATGGCATATATTGGTCAAATTATCAGGACCGTGGATGACCGATGTACTGAGCATAAACGGCACACACGATTACAGCAACCAAGTAGATCTGCTATTGCCGAACATTGCTTGGATACTGGTCACCCCATGTTGTATAATAACACCGAGATATTGACATGCACGTCCAGCTATTGGGACAGTTTTATTAAGGAGGCAGTTGAGATTAAATTAGCGAGCAGCCTCGTTAACAGGGATGGAAGGTTTTGTTTAAACTCTGTTTGGAAACCGGCTCTCTCTCTTGTGAAAAAACAGAGGGACAGAGTCAATGCTACCTCACCTGCGAGATCGTAGTCTCACTATCGATAGCTCTGACGTTGGTCATCTTTGGTGGCACTAGTGTTCAGTGTGTGTGTTATCTCTCCTGCTTCAGTCCGAGAACCGAGGCTTTAAATTTGCATGTACGCCGCCTGTCCGTTGCAGTTTGTCTTGAAAATGGCGGGGTGTTCTCCCGCCGAAATATCGGCGGTCGCTGAAAGTGTTACCTGGCTGAATTCCCGGAAGTTATTTGAAAACGAATGGTTGTTCAGGAATGAAGTATCAACACGTATCCCTCTACCTTCTTTTACCCACTTTAATACCGTTGTACTTTCTAGTAATTAATCGAGTTTTCTACTGTCGCCTTGTTTTTCAGTAATACTACTAAAAATATTAGACGGGTTCCTATCCAGTCTAGGGGCTACAGCTTAACATTTCTGAGAGCAGAACACCAAAAGCTCACAAATTTCCAAATCAGATGAAACTATTGGGACACACAGAGGGGAAAATTGTGGTAGGGGGAAAATTTCAGTAGTAGCCTAAGACAGAAACGATAAGGGTAGTCGCAATAATCCTAAATGCAGTCGCAATCAGTGTAGATATGTCTGACCCTCTCCACCAACGAGTCGGCCGGAGTGGCCGAGCGGCTCTAGGCACTACAGTCTGGAACCGCGCGACCGCTACGGTCGTAGGTTCGAATCCTGCCTCGGGCATGGATGTGTGTGATGTCATTAGGTTGGTTAGGTTTAAGTAGTTCTAAGTTCTATGGGACTGATGACCTCAGAAGTTAAGTTCCATAGTGGTGAGAGCCATTTGAACCATTTTCCACCAACGACATCGAACGGAGCTAGGTTGCTGGGCCTCGTTGTCTCTGCAGAAACTGAATTCATTATTGTTGCTGTTGTTGTTTCCTATTGCCGCTTCTCGTAGTTTCCTTGGTGTTTTTGTTATTCAGGCAGACACTGCTACTGCTGGAGGAGGGCAAGTTGAGATCCATCTATTTTTTTGCCGTACGACATCGCAGTGCCTGTGTTCAAATGGTTCAAATTGTTCTGAGCACTATGGGACTCAACATCTGAGGTCATCTAGACTTACAACTACTTAAAACTAAGGACATAACACACATCCATGCCCGAGGCAGGATTCGAACCTACGACCGTAGCAGCAGTGCGGTTCCGGACTGGAGCGCCTAGAACCGCTCGGCCACACCGGCCGGCAGTGCCTGCGTTGTTAAGAAGTACATTGCATTGTACTTCTTAACACGACATAGACACTGCAATATCCCATTCATCTGCCTATACCAAGCAGCGACTTTCAATTAAAGTACTACCCCTCCCCCCGCCGCCGCCCCCCCCCCCGCCCCGTATACAACGTGTGTACGCGTGCAGGTTGTAACTCATGAATGACGACATATGCAAGTTTGGGTCTGGGTGAGAGTCTTGCACGGATAGCCAAAGTGGTTAAAGCGACCGCTCGCGTGAAGCGAGTCCTTGTGCGGCACAAATTTTCATTGTCGTTATTCTGTTATACGGCGAAGGTCGCCTGTATTTGCAACTGCTAACACATTTCCTGCATCTCTATTTTTTTTAATCTCCGGAATTTAATCGATCACTCATTAATAGATACTCTGGAGCAATATGCTGGTGGTATCATTATTGGATGTGTAACGCCGTGACGGAGCAGTGGTAGTGCGTGCGGATTCCGTCCCCTTTGGAGTTCACCAGGTGAAGCTACTTTATAAGAATTTGCAACACTTGTACGGAGCGACACTTGTAAAGCCAAGGACACTGTAGGTAGTGGACAGGATGTTCCAGAAGTAGGATACACCGGTCTGTCCGCCGCGACCTGTGACGTGTTCTGGAGGAGGCCACAGCCCATTTCCTGCACACAATTCCTTGTCTCCGCAACAGGTAGTGTGCGTGGCTTTCTCCCAGAGTTCAGTACTGCAGCTGACCTCTGACTGGCAAGTAGTGTTCCGTGTTTTAGTGCTGAGATAATGGAGTTCACTGAGACGACCTAAGCGAAGCATTTGCTGATTTACAAGAGGAATTGGTATTTAATGGGCTGTACAAACAAACGAGAAGTGACTTACTGGCGTTCTTTAAACTTCAAAAACAATAAATGCAAAGGAAAATCATCCACAAAAAGTAACACAGTTTTAGGTCAATGTACCCATGTTTTCATTCCTGAAGAAGCAGCAAATGTAGTGCGAAAACATTTTGTCAGCGCAAAGAAGCGAAGAAAAGAAACGGACGCTACAGTTTCATCAGTATACGTTGAAGAAGTAGGGTGGCTCTTCAATCGAGGATACGACTTGATAAGATCGTTATCGTCACGCAGAAGTGCGAAACAAACGTTACATCGCATTAGGCGAAAATATATGGGAACTGCACAAGGTCCCACCTATTCTGGAGGAATATTCTTCCAAGAAAATAATTTAGTAATGAATGATGCGAGCAATATTTTACTTGCAGGTATTAACAGGACACTGAATGACAGAATACCAGTGTTTGCCACCGAAAAGGGACAAGCGTGTTTATAAAATTGCGAATTTGTGGATGGAACGTTGAAGACTTCGAGCAAGCAGTTTGGACGGTTGTTTGCACTCCACGCCGGCCTTTATAGTTCTTGGGAGGAAACAAAAACCATTCCGGTTGTTTACGCTTTGCTGCCAAATAAAAAGTGAGAAACATATGGACGTTTTTATTCTTATTTTTTAAAGCTATTAAAACTAACGTGCCTGGATGTAACCACGCATCTCTGGTGATGGACTTCGAAATTACCATCGTCCAAGCAGCTAACAGTTTGTTTCCTGGAACAGACGTTACTGGTTGCCGTTATAATTTTAATGAGTGTTTGTGGAAACAAGTTCAATATTGCGGTCTCATTACAGTCTACAAGGAAACCGAGGAAATACACAGTCACATAACAGTGTTTTCTGCTCTAGCACATCTTCCCCCGGAAATGTTGGGTGATGGTTGACTGTGTACTCAGGAGAACACGCCTGAAAACCCAAAGTATCGGGACTTCTATGTGTATTTAGTGGACCAGTGGCTCGACAACGAACACGTGCCAAGAGAGATATAAAAGTGCTGTGGAAGGGGCCATCGCATTGATAACGTCTCAGATGGATGAAACCGTAGAACAAATACATTAATATAAAATGTTCATCGGAATGATTACTCATCAGCGACAAATTTCCGAGAAGGTGCAGAAAACCACGGACACCAGTCTGACCAGCTAATTTTAAACTTTGATGGGAATTGAAGAAATAAGTCAGCAGTGAAGACTGACGAAAGGGTTGAAAAGGCTTTAAAGAAACTTCGAACTGATGGAACCTTAAAGTCATTTCTGACTTGTGTGGTCTACGCACGGAAGTTACGTAGACGACTAAAACGTCAGAATCATTTTATAATGTTGAAAAGTAGTGTAATGTAATCATTGACAATCTTGCAAATATTGTAAATAAATTTAGTGGGGGACGGAAACAGTCGACCTTCTCGTGGTGTTCCCTGGAAACGACACAAAGTCGGTGAAATGTCTTTTGAAATTTCTAAAATATTCTTTAATGAAGATTGTGGAGGCGATTTCAGAAGCCAAACCTTTTGTAAGGAATAATCGCAGCATCCACCTTGAGAGGTTCTTCGAAATAAAATCTGTGTGGACAGACACCGAATACAAAATATTTGTAGCGGGAGCGTAGGCAAATGACAAGCCATTAAATCCATACATTTTCCCTCCGCTAGAAGATAAGCAAACCAGCATGAAACTGGTAAAGATAACGTAAAATGTCATGAGAAGTGACTGGTCGCAGTTTTGCAACCTTTCAACCTGTATTAAAACTAATTCCTAGAAACTGGTGACTACAGCAGGCCTGTTGAGAATGTGGCTAGGCGAGCAACAGCGCTCACGCTTGTTCGCCGTCTGCGTTCAGGCATACGAAGCTGGCACCCGACCTTCAAAAAAAATTCTTCTGAGTTCTTGGTAAGTGTACCACAGTTCTAGAGTCCTATGCATAAATTTTGAGTAGTTATGAAAAAAATCTGGGTAAAATTTTATCTTGTAGAAAAAATAATTGCTACATTTGTGGAAAAAATAATAACCGCAATTGTGAATAGCGCTGCAAGAGCTCTACAGAGAATCGCACGGAAATTTTTTTGGTGCAGATAATACTCTGAGATAACTGCAATAATGAGGAACCCATTTGCACACTTGCGTGAAGCTGTTACCTGGCTTTCCAGAAATACAGTTTTTTTCCAGAGTTCTTGGTCGAACGTGTTCCTCACCCCTCATGGTAATGTACATGTGCGTCAGTGAAAAAGACCAACAAAGAGGTGTTAGCATGTGGACGTAATGTGCTGTTCCAGTCTCTTCTGTACCTAAGGTCCATCACCGTTCCCTTTGCATCCCTTCGTAATTCGGTGCTCTCCGATACACACGATCGAACAGCGGAGGAGTGGTACTCAAGCGTCAACTTTAGGTTACAATATCTCCGGATGTAATTAACATTTTACAATGCAACGAACGGCACTGATTACTTATTTGTTTATATGTTCAGATGTGCTAACAAAACTAACGGTGTTCCATTTAAAAAACATAGGTTTGTGTTAAAAAACATACTTCCGTGAATTTTTTTATGGTTTGTATTAACCAATTACACTAGACCCTCTCCTCACGTTCGGTCTGTGGAATCGATTCGTCTGTATTTGATGTGGTTTACGAAATATATCCAGCGGTAATGTTAGGTGACTCACCCTGTATTTCTCAAAAGGCAGGTGCCAACTTCACCAGACCCGTGGGTTGTGAGCGCTCGCGGTAAAATGGGTCGGTCAGACGTCGTTACGTAGCTCAGCACTGCCGACTGTTAGCGCAGGAGAAGTGCAGACAACGTGTTGCCTCCAGAGGGATGACCGTAATTAGGTTCGGCGCAGCCTTAGGCTAGGCGCAAATTGAGACGCGTATAGCGCGTGTGGCGCGACGCAGCGCAGCGCGCGTTTTTGTAACATCACAGGTTCAAATGGGACCGCGCAAATTGCGACGCGACGCGACTGGGACGCGACACGCGCCTACGCCAGGTCGCGCGGCGTTGTGGTTGAGGCACAGTTTCTCGCGCCGCGCGTCGCGCTTGCCACGTACGAAATTTGAGGAGGGGAGCGGAAAAGTAGCCCAGCCATATGCTCACATCGGAACGGCGCATATCAGCAGTGGTAGTATTGCCAATACCATAAATTTTGCCTTACTGTGTACTGAATTTTATTGCCTATGGGTAGCGTTTCGTTTTTCACCATTTAAACGCTCCAGCTTTGTTCGTTAGCACGTTATACTTCTCTGTTATTTATATCTGCATCGTTTTGTTTTGTTTTTCTTCTGTCAAGAAAAATGTATACTTCAGTAACTGATGAGCCATTGGCTGCTGGAATTTGCACCATATGCCTCCGTGATGTTTTCAGATCACAAGAAGGGACAGAGGGTAGTGAATAAGGAAGCAAGGAATATTATAAAATCATGTGATTAAGAAACAAGGCAGGAAAGTAAAGCAAGGTTATCTTCTCGCTGCCTAGTAAGCTAGCGTATCTGTAAGATCTGTTACAAAAATTTAGAAAGGGATAATCTCCACAGGTGTGATTCCTTTGTTCTTGTGGGAAAAGGCGTCCAAGATCTGAAGTATAGAAGTTTCACTGTGATTACTCTGATATGTATGTAAAAATGTAATACGACACACTGTACTACATGCATTTGAACAACATATTTCCACTGCAAGCTAGAAACAGTCGAAAAGCAGTCACAAATGACGTTTTAATTGGTTCGCCGTGATGAGAAAAAGCATTTTAATTGTTGCATGGACATTATCAGCATTAATAAACTAATTATACAACAACAGGCTACACAAATGAAGAAAATGGTCGGTATTATTACGAAAGTAGGAATATCCTGAAAGAGTGTTATGATTAGATATATTTAATTTGTTGAAATGTGCTGCTGACAAAGGCAGATCTACTTTCATGACAATGTTTTTCGAACTCCATCTCACAAGGCACAGATGGCTAGCTTGTGCATTCCTATCGGGCGCATTATCCTTCGCTGCTGACAACACACTGACCATTGTGTTGTGCGACAGATCAATTGTTTATTTTTCTCAATAACAACTATTTTATTCGCGATCTCGCATTGTCAGTTTGCCAAGCCCTAGGTGAGTAAACAGTATCTGGCATGTGCCTATCATTCCGCCTGAAGGAACGCTTGTCATTATTTTAATACTGCTCAGATCAAGAGAAGGAATAAAATCCTTTGGTAACTTTCCATTCCCGTCGCTCAGTGTTAAAAATACGATGGGTTACTGGGATTCCACCAAAATTCCAACAGAATTGCCAATCGCCGGCCACGGTGGTCTAACGGTTCTGGCGCTGTAGTCCGGAACCGCGGGACTGCTACGGTCGCAGGTTCGAATCCTGCCTCGGGCATGGGTGTGTGTGATGTCCTTAGGTTAGTTAGGTTTAAGTAGTTCTAAGTTCTAGGGGACTTATGACCTAAGATGTTGAGTCCCATAGTGCTCAGAGCCATTTTGAACCAATTGCCAATCTGTTTTGTGTGAGTTGTTAACCCTATTCTCATTCGAAGAAGCATCACCATTTATGAGTAAAGGCCATATTTCTCTTGGTGACTGGTTTAATTGTACTTTCTTTGTCACAATGTTATTTGCCAAACTCATCTCACAGCAGCTATTGAGACAATTCCGAAACGTAGGGCCTCATTAAACAAGTGATTGACAATTACAGAGCTCAATAGCTTACGAAAAACCTCATAGTATCGGTTTGCAGTAACATAAAAGAAGAAACTTCATGTTTATTTTCATACTAGGAAGCTCTTGTTTCGCTAGCTGTCGATAACTCTTAAAAAATTACAGTCACTGGAGTGAAATAAATAAAAAAAGAAGTATAAGTAGTGATATATCGCCATAGATAAGAAAGTTCCGTGTGTTTAATAATTGGCAAAAGTCTCTTCTCCTTGTATGCTATCATTCGCCAAACTTTCGTTTCGATGTCTCGAGCGGTTTAGGAGATACGAGAGATGTTGCGAGTATTTTATTCTCGCGGGCGTGAGATCGGAAGTGAGCGCGCTACATGGGATCCATTTTCTCGAGATCGGAGGCAGATAGAGATCTCCTCCCAAGTCTAAACAAAAATTCAGCATGTTAGCTAAATTTCATACGCAGCAACATATGGTGTAATACGTACCAAACGCAAAATCATAGCTACCCCTAATTTTCGTTGCAAACTTTTTGAAGTTTGCGTAGTGTCTTACTAAAATGCGTACATCACAATAAGAATGGTCATTAGCGAGGTGATGGGCACGAAGCTGACATATAACGCTACAAGTAAGGCAAAAATCATATATTTTCAGAGAATAGTTTCTGTAAAATCGTTTGAGAAAGATGAGAGGTTGAGCGCACTTCCGTTCAGTCAGCGCAGAGCGTCGCCAGTCGGCGCGTGCGAAGTATGGTGTACGCGTCGCAATATGCGCTGGACCCGTGTGACCCGTGCGGCACGTGCGTGTCGCGCTGTAGTGTCGTGTTACGTCACACGTGCTATACGCTTCTCAATTTGCGCCTAGCCTTAGGCTAGTGTGTACAGTGTGTCGTATTACATTATTACATCCATATTAGAGTAATCACAGTGAAACTTCTATACTTCAGATTATGGACTCTTTTTACCACAAGCACAAAGAGATCACACCTGTGGAGATTATCCCTTTATAAATTTTTGTAACAGATAGTACAGATACGCTAGCTTACTAGGCAGCGAGAATATAACCTTGCCTAACTTCCCTGCCTTGATTCTTAATCACATGATTTTATAATATTCCTTGCTTCCTTATTCAAACCTCTGTCCCTTCTTGCGATCTGAAAACATCGCGGAGGCATATGGTGCAATTCCAGCAACCAATGGCTCATCAGTTACTGAAGTATACATTTTTCTTGACAGAAGAAAAACAATACAAAACTGGTCGGCCGCGGTGGTCTCGCGGTTCTAGGCGCGCAGTCCAGAACCGCGCGACTGCTACGGTCGCAGGTTCGAATCCTGCCTCGGGCATGGATGTGTGTGATGTCCTTAGGTTAGTTAGGTTTAAGTAGTTCTAAGTTCTAGGGGACTGATGACCTAAGATGTTGGTTAGACACTGGACTCGCATTCGGGAGGACGACGGTTCAATCCCGCGCCCGGCCATCCTCATTTAGGTTTTCCGTGATTTCCCTAAATCGCTCCAGGCAAATGCCGGGATGGTTCCTTTCAAAGGGCACGGCCGACTTCCTTCCCCGTCCTTCCCTAATCCGATGAGACCGATGACCTCGCTGTCTGGTCTCCTTCCCCAAACCAACCAACCAACCAACCTAAGATGTTAAGTCCCATAGTGCTCAGAGCCATTTGAACCATTTTTGAAAACAAAACTATGCAGATATAAATAACAGAAAAGTATAACGTGCTAACGAAGAAAGCTGGATCGTTTAAATGGTGAAAAACGAAACAGTACCAAAAGGCAGTAAAATTCAGTACACAGTAAGGCAAAATTGATCGTATTGGCAATACTACCACTGCTGATATGCGCCGTTCCGATCTGAGCATATGGCCGGGCTACTTTTCCGCTCCCCGCCTCAAATTTCCCACGGTGCTAGCGAGGCAAGCGCTACGCGCGGCGCGAGAAACTCTGCCTCAATCACAACGCCGCGCGACCTGGCGCAGGCGCGTGTCGCGTCCCAGTCGCGCCGCGTCGCAATTTGCGCGGTCCCATTTGAACCTGTGATGTTACAAAAACACGCGCTGCGCTCAAATAGCGACGCGACGCGACTGGGACGCGACACGCGCCTGCGCCAGGTCGCGCGGCGTTGTGGTTGAGGCACAGTTTCTTACGCCGCACGTAGCACTTGCCTCGCTAGCACCGTGGGAAATCTGAGGCAGGGAGCGGAAAAGTAGCCCGGCCATATGCTCACATCGGAACGGCGCATATGAGCAGTGGTAATACTGCCCATACGATAAATTTTGCCTTACTGTGTACTGAATTTTATTGCCTTTGGGTAGTGTTTCGTTTTTTGCCACTTAAACGCTCCAGCTTTCTTCGTTACCACGTTATACTTTTCTGTTATATATATGTGCATAGTTTTGTTTTGTTTTTCTTCTGTCAAGAAAAATGTATACTTCAGTAACTGATGAGCCATTGGATGCTGGAATTGCACCATATGCCTCCGAGATGTTTTCAGATCGCTAGAAGGGACAGAGGGTAGTGAATAAGGAAGCAAGGAATATTATAAAATCATGTGATTAAGAATCAAGGCAGGAAAGTAAAGCAAGGTTATCTTCTCGCTGCCTAGTAAGCTAGCGTATCTGTACGATCTGTTACAAAAATTTAAAAAGGGATAATCTCCACAGGTGTAATCCCTTTGTGCATCTGGTAAAAAGCGTCCAAGATCTGAAGTATAGACGTTTCACTGTGATTACTCTGATATGGATGTAATAATGTAATACGACACACTGTACTACAATCATGTGAACAACATATTTCCACTGCAAGCTAGAAACAGTCGAAAAGCAGTCACAAATAACAATGTTTTAATTAGTTCACCGTGATGAGAAAAAGCATTTCAATTGTTGCATGGACATTATCAGAATTAATAAACTAATTATACAACAACAGGCTACACAAATGAAGAAAATGGTCGGTATTATTACGAAAGTAGGGATATCCTAAAAGAGTGTTATGATTAGATATATTTAATTTGTTGAAATGTGCTGCTGACGAAGGCAGATCTACTTTCATGACAACGTTTTTCGAACTCCATCTCACAAGGCACACATCGCTAACTTGTGCATTCCTGTCGCGCGCATTATCCTTCGCTGCTGACAATACACTGACCATTGTGTTGTGCGACAAATCAATTGTTTATTTTTCTCAATAACAACTATTTTATTCGCGATCACGCATTGTCAGTTTGGCAAGCACTAGGTGAGTAAACAGTATCTGGCATGTGCCTATCATTCCGCCTGAAGGAACGCTCGTCATTATTTTAATACTGCTCAGATCAAGAGAAGGAATAAAATCCTTTAGTAAGTATCCAGTCCAGTCGCTACGTGTTAAAAATACGATGGGTTACGGGGATTCCACCAAAATTCCAACAGAATTGCCAATCTGTTTTTGTGTGAGTTGTTAACCTTTTCTCATTCGAAGAAGCATCACCATTTATGAGTAAAGGCCATATTTCTCTTGGTGACTGGTTTAATTGTACTTCCTTTGTCACAATGTCATTTGCCAAATCATCTCGCATCAGCTATTGAGACAGAATTCCGAAACGGAGGGCCTCATTAAACAACTAATTGGCAATCACAGAGCTCAATAGCTTACGAAAAACCTCGTAGTATCGGTTTGCAGTAACATAAAAGAAGAAACTTCATGTTTATTTTCATACTAGGAAGCTCTTGTTTCGCTAGCTGTCGATAACTCTTAAAAAATTACAGTCACTGGAGTGAAATAAATAAAAAAAGAAGTATAAGTAGTGGTAAATCGCCATAGATAAGAAAGTTCCGTGTGTTTAATAACTGGCAAAACACTCTCCTCCTTGTGTGCTATCATTCGCCAAACTTTCGTTTCGATGTCTCGAGCGGTTTAGGAGATACGAGAAATGTTGCGAGTATTTCATTCTCGGGGGCGTGAGATCGGAAGTGAGCGCGCTACATGGAATCCATTTTCTCGAGATCGGAGGCAGATAGAGATCTCCTCCCACGTCTAAACAAAAATTGAGCATGTTAGCTAAATTTCATACGCAGCAACATATGTTGTAACACGCGTCAAACGCAAAATCATAGCGACCCCTAATTTTCGTTGCAAACTTTTTGAGTTTTCCGTAGTGTCTTACTAAAATGTGTACATCACAATTAGAATGGTCATTAGCGAGGTGATGGGCTCTTCGTCACGAAGGTGACATATAACGCTACAAGTAAGGCAAGAATCAAATATTTTCAGAGAATAGTTTCTGTAAAATCGTTTGAGAAAGATAAGAGGTTGCTCGCGCTTCGGTTCAGTCAGCGCAGAAGTATTTTGTACGCGTCGCGATATGCGCTGCACCCGCGCGACCCGTGCGGCACGTGCGTGTCGCGCTGTAGTGTCGTGTCACGTTACACGTGCTATACGCTTCTCAATTTGCGCCTAGCCTTAGATACGACATACAGTTACACGACGCGTTGTTAGAGGGAAGACTCCAACCAGAAATTTAATTTATCTTCTCCTTTGCCCATAGCAACCAAGTTTTAAAATAATGTATATTATCAAAAATTGTAGGAACACCCAAGTTTTGAAGTCCATACCTCAATTAGGATTCGAGTTTTAAATTATTTTAATCGCATTCTTAAAAACCAACATTTGGTACTCACACCACAATTTTCACATGCCGGTTTGCGTAGGTACATTTACAAGACATAGTTCAAAGGTTCTGTGCCTCCATTTTATGTGAAATATTAATAATTAGTTTTCAGTGTTTATTTCAAATTTCAGCCTTAAATTTTCTTAAATTATCGATAATCAAATGACAGTACATTGCTCAGGAGACCTTTTACGTCTCAAGAATTGTATATATTTATTTATTTATTGTTCAGCTAATTCAGCTTATTCACGATGTAGCCTCTTTAAGTTATTAAATACATATTTAAGAGCTTTTTCCATGCATCTCTGTCCGCTGCTATCTTCTGCCAGTTGAAGCCCGCAACTTTCCTGAGTTCCTTATCTGAGCGATCAAGTGGTCTCTCTGGTGGTCTTCTTTTTCCTTTGGTACTCCTGCCCACTGCCATTTTAGAGTCTTAACCCGTTCTATAATGTCTTTTACTCCTCTTATTGCTCGAATGTCCTCACTTTTCTGTCGATCTTTCTTAGTGAGACCTAACATTGACCTTTCCTTAGCTCTCTGAGCAGTTCTAAGTTTCCTTTTGAAAAATTCATTTAAAGTCCAAGTTTCACACCTGTACGTTAAAACCGGTAGGACGCACTGATCAAAAACTCTCTTCTTTATGCAGACTGGCACGTTAAATTTGAAAACTGTTGCATTCCTACCGTATGCCCTCCAACCCAGTTTAATTCGACGAAAAATTTCAGGTTTCAAATCCCCATTTCTGTCAATTATACATTTTGTGTCAATTATATATTATATACATTTTGTGTCAAAGTAATTGAGAGAAAGAGAGATTGATTTGAAGGACAGGACCAAACGGTGAAGTCATCCTGCAGCAACGAATGAAAATTTGTATCAAGGCCGGGATTTGAACCCAGATCTCCACTATGGCACCCTGGCGCAGGGCTTCGTCCGACTGCGTGGACTATCCTTGAGGCTGTGGCGTGCATGGGAATGTCGACTGAGGAGCAAGGCATGCTAGAAGTGTGTGCTAGGATGGCCTAGTGGCTAGCGCATATGCCTCGTGAGTTGGGTTCGAATCGTGACCCTCGCTCAAATTTTATTTAGTCGCTGCAGTCTACATGATGTTTGAGACTTGAAAAACGTCTCTGGAATGTTACAGTTTCATTTGCACGTCAGAGGTGCCTTTACAATCGATACAAGAGCAGTGACAGTAGCAACACACCTAGCCGTCGTATCGGGATGCTGCAACACTTTGCAGATCTGGATATTGAATACTGTTATGTTGATCAGTGGTTTTATTGACAAATAATGACATGTGAGATAGTAAGCGAAAGGTGTGCGTTGGGCAGGTGCGCGACAGCTTCAGGGACCTGGAGAGCTGCGGCTACCTGTGGGAGAGCCGCGAGGGCCTGCCGCTGGCGGACCTGGCGTTCTGCGCCGGCTTCTTCACGGTGTACCTGGTGGAGGAGATGGTGCACCTGCTGCTGGACAGCCGGCAGGACCGCAAGCGCCAGCGCCGCCAGCAGCACCAGCAGAGCGCCGAGTGCTCGGCGCACGACAGCGGCGCCATCGCAGACTTCGCCGCCGCCGCCGAGGACGACGAGGAGGAGGAGGCGGACGAGGCGGTGCTCACGCGCACCATGAGCCTGCGCTGCTCGCGCCGCGGCGGCCGGCCCGCCCGCGCCGTGGGCGGCGGGGGCGGGAGCGGCGGCGACGGCACGGTGCCGCCCACGCCGGCGCCCGCGGCGCGCGAGCCGCCGTCGCCGCTGCCCGTGCCGCTGCAGCTGCAGCTGCCGCCCACCGCCGCCGCCAGCGCCACCGCGGGCAGCGGCAGCGGCAGCAACGTCTCCACCCAGGGGCTCATCCGCACCGAGTCCGCTATAGGTGAGTCTCCACTCGCAGCGCCGGCTGCCAGATACAGTGTGCACGAAATAACTTGTCCCGTAGCTACTCAGACATGGGAGGGGACAGCGGTAGTGGTGGGATTTCTCCCTAACGGCAGACGTGTTCATTCGCTTTGGGATACATGAAGTGTTAGTGTAAAACTGCTGTGTGTAGGTGTGATTCGTGCCTATACAGTGCAAGATCCTGCAGTCTGCACACTGTGCACATCTGTGCATGTCTAGCAAACTAGTGGATCGATGACTTACTTCTTTCACCTATAACTTTATTGACAAAGGTCCCGAACGACTATGTTATATAAACCAGAAATTTTGCCGTTCATGGACAATGATCTTACTCTGATACAATCTTCTCGGGTTATGAGTCACGGCATCCCGTTGATACAACGTTTCGACTGGTTTCCTACTTGTCGTTTTCACGCGAGGTGTTGGGATCGTGTCGAATTTGTTCCTTTATAGCTTCTGGACCTTAGATTCCACTGCGAAGGTGAGCCAGTAGTGTGCTCCAGAGGAAATGTAATGGCCTGTAATGAGGTAGCGGGGGCAGCTTTGGCGGGGCCCGGAAGTGGGGTCCTGGTGCTGCCTGTCAATTCCACCCACTCATGAATTCACTGATGCGAAAGTAGTGGAGGCAGTGGAGGGAACAGAAAGGTAAAACCAAGACCCGACGACAAGACGCCCCTGAACCTCCTCTGGGGGTTTCTCCACCAATGCCACCACTGGCGACAACTCTTCTGGGTGCTCGGAGAAGCTCGTAGTGCCAGATCAAGACACCTTGGCGCCACTTGCTTGAGATCGGAAGCCATGAGGTCTAGTGACAGCTGGCTGATGACGCTGGTAGTTGAAGCTGGAGCTACATAGCTGCTTGGCCCGCACGTAGGACCGTGGAGACAGAATCAGCTGTAGTCTGAAGTCTGGAAGCAGTCGTCGTGTGAATGCTAATGGCCGAGTGGCGATTATTTATAGTCGCTGTGCACAGCTATGTCGTGACAGTGTAGCCCCTCTGGTCAAGCAGTTGACCATGGAAGCACAGCGTTGTACAACGTCTTGTGGAAATTCAGCCCACCTCTGCGACGGACTGTGGCCCTGCAGCGCGCTTTGCCAGCAGTATTCCAGTACCAGGCAGCTGCCGCAACGATCGGTCCAGCAACACGACTCGTTATCACAAGAAACAATCAAACTCAAAGTTGGAAGAAGGGAAACCAACAATTCTACAGATCTACTACACAGCATTCTTGGTTCCCCTTCTTCCATCCATGAGTCTGATTACTTCTTGAGGTGGTGAATCGTATTGCTGGACCGGTGGTTGCGGCATTCTTGAAGTGTCACCCAACCTGTGCGAACTGCGTTAACATTTATATCGTCAGTTAAGGCCACATGTTTGTCGGCAATACATGCAAATTTTTGGTTTTCATCCGAGTTGTCACTTTATCTGTACACGATATTTTGACGACTTATCTAGTTGTCGTTATCAGGTGTCCAGGACATTTTCAGTTCTCAGTGACGACTCAGCAAAGTCAAAAACATATAACAACCATTTTCGCTGAGAAAGTCTGCAGGATGGATCGTTTGTTCCAGTTTGAAAGGAACTAGTAGTATAGCATCTGTTCCCACGAAGTATACGTCGTGAACTGTAAAGGTAAATTGAAATAACTAGATCCCTCATTCGAAAACTTTCAGCTGACATGTGATTATATTTTCACGCAATATGGGTGCACAGATCCTGAGAAATCAGTACCCAGAACAACCACCTCTGGCCGTAATAACGGCCTTTATACGCCTGGGCACTGCGTCAAACACAGCTTGGATGGCGTGTACAGGAACAGCTGCCCATGCAGCTTCAACACGATACCACTGATTATCAGGGATAGTCACTGGTATATTGTGAGGAGCCAGTTGCTCGGCTACCATTGACCAGACGTTTACAATTGGTGAGACATCTGGAGAATGTGCTGGCTAGGGCAGCAGTCGAACATTTTCTGTATCCAGAAAGGCCCGTACAGGACCTGCAACATGCGGTTTTGCATTATCCTCCTGAAATGTAGGGTTTCGCAGAGATCGAATGAAGGGTAGAGCCACGAGTCGTAACACATCTGCAATTTAACGTCCACTGTTCAAACTGCCGTCAATGCGAACAAGAGGTGACCCAAACGTGTAACCAATGGCACTCCATACCATCACGCCGGCTGATACGTTAGTATGGCGATGACGAATACACGCTTCCAATGTGCGTTCACCGCGATGTCGCCAAACACGAATGCGACCATCATGATGCTGTAAACAGAACCTGGATACATCCGAAAAAATGACGTTTTGCCATTCGTGTATCCGGGTTCGTCGTTGAGTACACCATCGCAGGCGCTCCTGTCTGTGATGCAGCGTCAAGGGTATCCGCAGCCATGGTCTCCGAGCTGATAGTCCATGCTGCTGCAAACGTCTTCGAACTGTTCGTGCAGATGGTTGTTGTCTTGCAAACGTCCCATCTGTTGACTCGGGGATCGAGACGTGGCTGCACGATGCGTTACATCCATGCGGATAAGATGCCTGTCATCTCGATTGCTAGTGATACGAGGCCGTTGGATGCGTCACGGCGTTCCATATGACCCTCCTGAATCCACCGATTCCATATTCTGCTAACAGTCATTGGATCTCGACCAACGCGAGAAGCAATGTCGCGATACGATAAACCGCAATCGCGATAGGCTACAATCCGACCTTTATCAAAGTCGGAAACGTGATGGTACGCATTGCTCCTCCTTACACGAGTCATCACAACAACGTTTCACCAGGCAACGCCGGTCATCTGCTGTTTGTGTATGAGAAATCGGTTGGAAACTTTCTTCATGTCAGCAAGTTGTAGGTGTCGCCACCGGTGCCAACCTTGTGTGAATGCTCTGAAAAGTTAATCATTTGCATATCACAGCATCTTCTTCCTGTCGGTTAAATTTCACGTCTGTAGCACGTCATCTTCGTGGTGTAGCAATTTTAATGGCCAGTAGTGTATACCACTGCAAGAAAAAAAAAAAAAAAAAGACAACACACCACGAAGGAGTTAAGGAGTTACCCGAGTGGGACGGAAATCAGTAGATGTTCTGTAGATGTACAGACAAACATATGCTTACATTTTCATGAAAATTGAGCAAGTCTGTAACGCGTTGGTCCAGCTCTGGCACTTGTGCAAACTTGGTATTGATTGATTGAGTTTTGGAAGTCCTTCTGAGGGATATCGTGCCAAGTTCTGTCCAACGGGCACGTTAGTTCGTCAAAATCCCGAGCTGGCTGGACGGTCTTGTCCCTAATACTCCAAACAATCTCAGTTGGGGAGAAACCCACCGACTTTGCTGGTCAAGGTAGGGCATGCCAAGCACGAAGGCAATCAGCAGAAATTTTTGCCTGTTCGAGCGAGCGTTATCTTGCACAAATGTAATCCCAGGACTGCTTGCCATGAAAAGCAACAAAACGAGGCGTGGAATGTCGACATAAGGGTGTGCTGTAAAAGTGGCGCGGTCGACAACCGAAGGGGTGCCACTGTAAAAGGAATGGCACCTCAGAACATTACTCCTGATTTTCGGACCATATGTTGGGCTACAGCCGGTTGGAATCCCACCGCTGTCTGGAGCGTCTCCAGACACATCTTTGGCCTGGAATCTCATTGACTGGAGTAGAATTGCTTTCAGGTTGAGTCCCACTTTGAATTGAGTCCCGATGATCACTGAAAAAGTGCCTGGAGAGGGTCTGGATAACGGTGGGATACCAGCCTGATTATCGCCGGTTATGGGGCCCCAACAACCATGATTGATGATATGGGGTGCCATTTTATTTCATTACAGGACCCCTTTGGTTGTCATCCGCAGCACCCTTCCAGCACAGTGGTAAGTCCATGATATTCTACTCCCCATGTTGTTTCCCTTGATGGCAAGCCATCCTTGGATTACATTTCAGCAAGATAATATCCGCCCGCAGACGGGGAGAATTTTTCTATTGTTTGTGTTCGTCTTGCCAACCTCCATCTTGGCCAGAAATATGCCGGATCTAACCACAATTGAGAACGTTTGGAGCATTATACTCAGGGCCCTCCCACAAGCTCAGGATTTCGACGATCTGACGCACCAATTGCAGAGAATTTGGCACGATATTCCTCAGAAGGAAATCTAACAACTCTGTCAATCAATGCCAAGCCGAATAAATGCTGAACCAACACGCTACTGACTTGCTCAATTTGTGACGCTCTTTCTTTTGAATAAATCATTCAATTAGTCTGAAAATGTAATCATTTGTTTGTCTGTGCACGTGATCAGATTATTCTTTCAGGGTGCGTCTTTTTTTTATCTTGCAGCATACATGTTTTTCCCGGCAAATCGCAGCATATTACATACGTGCGGGTTTCATAATAGTCTGAGAACAAAGTGTTATAGTTTCAAGATGAGATAGAAGAATAAGTGATGTCTGAATTTGTGTGGAAAAAATTTCCTAAACCTATTATGAGCTGCGTACAGCTTAATTTCCAAGGCTAGCTCTCCTTTCATTCACGTTGCATTTTAATTACCCACACCGCAAAAGGTTAGCAGCATGGTAATGTGTCCCTGAAGTTTTTCTCAGCCAGAACGGCTTTAGAAAGTCCATGGTAACCTGTTCTCTGCAGAACTTTTAAGAGAGAATTGTTACGCGCTCTCTATTTATACTTAGTTCATAGAGCGTTTATTTACTTAAGGCACATTCCGAAGAATCTCCTTCACTGGTCTCTAGAGACACCGAAAAAAACCGTAGGTAACTTAAGGCTGTGAGACATTCATTGCGCTAAAGCAAGCGAAATAGCCACTAAGACTAAAAATGTTGACTTAAACGCTGATAGAGTGATAATTTATGCACCAGTCAGGTTCCTCTTACAGTATACTGATAAAATAGCTCGATATTTAGCAATTATATACAACCACTAGCTCACAGAAAGATCCGTACCTAAAGGTTGGAAAAGTGCTCAAGTCACACCAATATCCAAAAAAGGAAGTGGGAGTAATGCGCTGAATTACAGGCTTATATCACTAACGTCGATTTCCATTAGGGTTTTAGAACATATACTGTATTCAAACATTGTGAAGTACCTCGAAGAAAGCCGGCCGAAGTGGCCGTGCGGTTAAAGGCGCTGCAGTCTGGAACCGCAAGACCGCTACGGTCGCAGGTTCGAATCCTGCCTCGGGCATGGATGTTTGTGATGTCCTTAGGTTAGTTAGGTTTAACTAGTTCTAAGTTCTAGGGGACTAATGACCTCAGCAGTTGAGTCCCATAGTGCTCAGAGCCATTTGAACCATTTGAACCTCGAAGAAAACGATTTATTGACATGTAATCAGCACGGATTCAGAAAATATCGTTCTTGTGAAACACAACTAGTTCCTTATACTCATGAAGTAATAAGTGCTATCGACAGGGGATGTCAAATTGATTCCATATTTTTAGATTTCCAGAAGGCTTTCGACACCGTTCCTCACAAGCTTCTTCTAATCAAACTGCGTGCCTACGGAGTATCGCCTCAGTTGTGCGACTGGATTCGTGATTTCCTGTCAGAAAGGTCACAGTTCGTAGTAATAAACCGAAAGTCATCGAGTAAAAGAGAAGTCATATCCGGCGCTCCCCAAGGAAGTGTTATAGGCCCTCTATTGTTCCTGATCTATATTAACGACATAGGAGACAATCTGAGTAGTCGTCTTAGATTGTTTGCAGATGATTCTGTCATTTACCGTCTTGTAAAGTCATCAGATGATCAAAACGACTTGCAAAATGATTTGTAGGGTGCGAAAAGTGGCAATTGACCCTGAATAAAGAAAAGTGCGAAGTTATTCACATGAGTACTAAAAGAAATCAGCTAAATTTCGATTACGCGATAAGTTACACAAATCTGAAGGCTGTAAATTCAACTAAATACTTAAGGATTACAATTACAGATAACCTAAATAGGAACGATCACATAGATAATATTGTGGGTATAACAAACCAAAGACTACGATTCATTGGCAGAACACTTAGAAGGTGCAACAGGTCTACTAAAGAGACTGATTACACCACGCTTGTCCGCCCTATTTTGGAGTATTGCTGTGCGGTGTGAGATCCGCATCAGGTGGGACTGACGAATGACATCGAAAAAGTACGAAGAAGGGCAGCTCGTTTTGTATTATCGCGAAATAGGGGAGATTGTGTCACAGACATGGTAGGTGAATTGGAGAGGCAATCATTAAAACAAAGGTGTTTCTCGTTGCGACGGGATCTTCTCATGAAATTTCAATCACCACTTTTCTCCTCCGATTGCGAAAACATTCTGTTGGCACCCACCTACATAGGGAGAAATGATCATCACAATAAAACAATAGAAATCAGGGCTCGCACTGAAAAATTTAAGTGCTCGTTTTTCACGCGTGCCGTTCGAGAGTGGAACGCTAGAGAGACAGCATGAAGGTGGTTTGTTGAACCCTCTGCCAGGCACTTTATTGTGAATAGCAGAGTAATCACGTAGTTGTAGATGTAGATGTAGAAAGCCTGTCAGGTATCCGAATGACGGTGGGAAGTCCGGAATGACTCTATCGCCAGGTTAAGAGCTTTATATTTGACAACGAAGGAACAGCCTTCGGACGGAGCACATACGGACTTTGATGGATACCTGAAACAAGAGGATGAACTGGTGCATCACCCTTGGCCGCCACAGTCACCAGATCTCAATATTTTTGAGCCCTTGTGGTCTACGTTGGACAGAAAGGTGTTTGATCGCTGGCCATAACCATCATCGTTACCTGAACTTGCCACTATCCAGTACGTTGTCCTCGATGGTGAGTGTCCATCGGAGGAGAGGGTATCATCTGGAGTGCCCCGGGGAAGTGTGGTAGGTCCGCTGTTGTTTTCTATCTACATAAATGATGTTTTGGATAGGGTGGATAGCAATGTGCGGCTGTTTGCTGATGATGCTGTGGTGTACGGGAAGGTGTCGTCGTTGAGTGACTGTAGGAGGATACAAGATGACTTGGACAGGATTTGTGATTGTTGTAAAGAATGGCAGCTGACTCTAAATATAGGTAAATGTAAATTAATGCAGAAGAATAGGAAAAAGAATCCCGTAATATTTGAATACTCAATTGTTAGTGTAGCGCTTGACACAGTCACGTCGATTAAATATTTGGGCGTAACATTGCAGAGCGATGTGAAGTGGGACAAGCACGTAATGGCAGTTGTGGGGAAGGCGTATAGTCGTCTTCGGTTCATTGGTAGAATTTTGGGAAGATGTGGTTCATCTATAAACGAGACCGCTTATAAAACACTAATACGACCTATTCTTGAGTACTGCTCGAGGGTTTGGGATCCCTATCAGGTCGGATTGAGGGAGGATATAGAAGCAATTTAGAGGCGGGCTGCTAGATTTGTTACTGGTAGGTTTGATCATCACGCGAGTGTTACGTAAATGCTTCAGGAACTCGGGTGGGAGTCTCTAGAGGAAAGGTGGCGTTCTTTTCATGAATCGCTACTGAGGAAATTTAGAGAACCAGCATATGAGCCTCACTGCAGTACAATTTTACTGCCGCCAACTTATATTTCGCGGAAAGACCACAAAGATAAGATAAGAGAGATTAGGGCTCGTACAGAGGCATATAGGCAGTCATTTTTCCCTCGTTCTGTTTGGGAGTGGAACAGAGAGAGAAGATGCTAGTTGTGGTACGAGGTACCCTCCGCCACGCACCGTATGGTGGATTGTGGAGTATGTATGTAGATGTAGATATCTTGCAGTAAGAATGGTATAAAATTCCCTTGAAAACCATACAGGACCTGTATTTATCAATTACGAGACGTCTGGAAGCTATTTTGAATGCCAACGGGTTTCCTCAACCGTATTAAGCGTAGAAATTCGTTGTGCTTTTGGTGTTTGCATAGTTTTCTCTCAGCGCCCTGTATGTGGCACCCGATATCCGCGAAAAAATCATGCAATTCTCGTGAATTACGAGAAGCAGCTGAATAGCGGGCGCAGATCCGGCGCCCGATAATGTCCTAGATGTGTTCCATCAGGTATAGACAAAGTGAATTTTGCTGCCCAGGTTATCAAAGAGAGTGTATTATTATCCTTCAGTACGATTCTAGCCTTGTGTCACGAACAGTTATCCTGTTGAAAGATGCCTGTACCATCAAGTAAGACATCGACATTGAAGGGATGCGTGTTTCTACAATACTGTTCACGTATTCAGAATGAATTTTCACTAAGTGACCGAGCGAGGTGGCGCAGTGGTTAGCACACTGGACTCGCATTCGGGAGGACGACGGTTCAATCCCGTCTCCGGCCATCCTGATTTAGGTTTTCCGTGATTTCCCTAAATCCTTTCATGCAAATGCCGGGATGGTTCCTTTGAAAGGGCACGGCCGATTTCCTTCCCCGTCATTCCCTAACCCGAGCTTGCGCTCAGTCTCTAATGACCTCGTTGTCGACGGGACGTTAAACACTAATCTCCTCCTCCTCCTTTCACTAAGTCGTGGAGCGTGCGCTGATGGCAAACTTCCTGGAGGTTAAAACTTGTGCCCTATCAGGAGCCGAGGACGGGGACTTCGCTTTTCGCCGTAAGTGATCCACTGACCCGCTGTCACAGCCTTACTTCTGCCTGTACCAGTTCTCTTACATATCAAACTTCACAGAGGTTCTTTTGCATACCTATCTGGACTAGCACTCCTGGAAGCGGTGGTCAGGAGACGGTGGCGTAGCGAATGAGTGGCTGTCTGAAGAGAACTGACTTCTGCCTGTTCTGAATACTATTATTACGGCCATTTTCGAACGCAATCGACCTTCGCTGCCGGCGGTCACGTGACATAGACACAGCTCCCTGCAGCGGACTGGCTAAACCTACTGTCTCCACGATTTCTGACATCCATAAATTTCCACTGATCCCTTGCAGACAAATTAAAGGCATCTAAATATAACTTGGCCCGTATGGGGAATCGATTTCACGTCGCGAGCGCCCATTGTTCCGAAGTTAGACGACTGTGACCGCCGACCTGCACGCTACGAGCATCCTCGTCGCTGTCTTTTTCCGCATAGCGTGCAGACTTTATGCACTGTAGATGCAGAGAACGTTCTTGGTATTCATACATGTGCGATTTTATGAAATATCATTAGATTGTGTATTGGAGGAGGCAAACTAGGAAACAGAAATCCCACTAATCCGGGATTGAATAGGTTGCAAAAACCACTTACTGTTCTAATAGCGCAATGTAGAGAATACAGAAGCAGGGTGAAAACATTGCTAACCAGTGCACTGTACTGACGCAGTATCAATAGTTGCCTCTGTTGCCAGCGAGAACGCCATTGTAGAGCAGTCGCAGTTAGCTTACGTCGTGCGTGTCAGATGCAGTGCCCACGCCGTGGTTGCAAAACTGCGATTTGAGATGTTTTGATGAATTAATTAGACTTTGTACCACGGAAGTCGCGTATATGGTTCAAATGCCTCTGAGCACTATGGGTCTCAACTTCTGAGGTCATTAGTCCCCTAGAACTTAGAACTAGTTACACCTATCTAACCTAAGGACATCACACACATCCATGCCCGAGGCAGGATTCGAAACTGCGACCGTAGCCGGCGCAGTCGCGTATACAACGTCGAAGTTGACAGTCCGGTGTAAGTGAGTTATTTCTACGATTATGGGACAAATAACATGGGCTTGGTTAAGCCTGACAGAACATTCTAAGTGAAGAGGGACATATAATCAGACTGACTAAATGTCATCTGTTTTTCTATGTCCATTCTTGTCACGGGAAGTATGAGGGACTACGGCCGCTCACTGTTGTAATAAAATGAAACACCTACAGCCGTCCTTACCATGTCATTTATTGTACGGTTACCAGTTTCGGTCCTTCAGTGCACCATCTTCAGGCCTTAGCTGATGCTGAACGGGTTAACACCATCCTCATACACGATTAATCAGTGGCCAACATAACTGATTTACGCAGACTACCTGTAACTGTGATGTTATCTCTCCAACCATCAGCTATCAACTATAATATGCTCGAGAGAATAATCGGTAATACTATTAGGATGGATTAATATTAACTGAAAGAAACTGACCACATGTGTAAAGTTTAGCAGCCTCTTTTTACGGTGAATTTTACATCTTTATGCTCCAAGTAACTCAATTCAGTAATTACTACTCTGACAGTATATGTCCATGACTTCAACAGACTACACTAACTGATCAAAAGCATCTGGACACCCCCAAAAACATACGTTTTTTTTTTATTAGGTGCATTGTGCTGCCACCTATTGCCAGGTACTCCATATCAGCGACCTTAGTAGTCATTAGACATCGTGAGAGAGCGGAATGTGGCGCTCCGCGGAACTCCCGACTTCGAACGTGGTCAGGTGATTGGATGTCACTTGTGTCATACGTCTTCACGCGAGATTTCCACACTCCTAAACATCCCTAGGTCGACTGTTTGCGATGTGACAGTGAAGTGGAAACGTGAAGGGACACGTACAGCACGAAACCGTACAGGCCGACCTCGTCTATTGACTGACAGAGACCGCCGGCAGTTGAAGAGGCTCGTAATGTGTAATAGGCTGACATCTATCCAGATCATGACACAGGAATTCCAAACTACATCGGGATCCACTGCAAGTACTAAGTTAGGCGGGAGGTGAGAAAACTTGGATTTCAAGAGCCACACATCACGCCAGTAAATGCCAAACGACGCCTCGCTTGGTGAAAGTAGCGTAAACATTGGATGATTGAACATTGGAAAAGCGTTGTGTGGAGTGACGAATCACGGTATACAATGTGGCGATCCGATGCCAGGTTGTGGGTATGGCGAATGCCCGGTGAACGTCATCTCCCAGCGTGTGTAGTGCCATCAGTAAAATTAGGAGGTGGTGGTGTTATGGTGTGGTCGCATTTTTTATGGAGGGAGCTTGCACCCCTTGTTGTTTTGCGTAGCGCTATCGCAGCACAGGCCGACACTGATGTTTTAAGCACCTTCTTTCTTCCCACTGTTGAAGAGCAATTAGGGGATGGCGATTGATATTTCAACACGATCGAGCACCTGTTCGTAATACACAGCCTGTGGCGGAGTGGTTACACGACAATAACATCCCTGTAATGGAGTGGCCTGCACAGAGTCCTGACCTGAATCCTACAGAACACCTTTGGGATGTTTTCGAACGACGACTTCGTGCCATGCCCCACCGACCGACATCGATACCTCTCCTCAGTGCAGCACTCCGTGACGAATGGGCTGCCATTGACCAAGAAACCTTCCAGAAACTGATTGAACGTAAGCCTGCAAGAGTTTAAGCTTGCTTGAAGGCTAAAGGTGGGCCAACACCATACTGAATTGCAGCATTATCGATGGATTGTGCCACGAACTTTCCAGCCAGGTGTCCGGATACTTTTGATCACATGGTATAGGTGGGAGAGTCACAACCAATGATTGAGACAATTATATGACAGTTCAAGACCGAACAGTGTGACCCATGTTTTGAGTTCGTGGTACAATATATTTCAATATCTACCACTGGTTTATGAGTTGGAAGTGTTCCTCGAAGCTGCCTTACCGAGTGAACATTGCAGGATTTTAACTTTCGATGGCTGTGAGAGCAGCGAGAGCACAACCGCTGTGGGTAACTAGTTACATGTAATTTTAGATATGTGGTCGAAAAATATCCAGGCCATATTACTGCGTTTTATAGAACTTTGTGCAGAATTTGCAGTTGAGAGAGAACAATTTTTGTTATTTTAACCCCCGGGGAAATTGAAAGCATTTTGTTAGCAGCAGTTAACTACTTTGGAAAGATGCAGAAGGAGGTGAAGAAAGTTTCAGTTTTAGATAGTATTGCCAAAATGGTTATCATAGGACTGAACTGATTTCCTCATGACATATTTTCAGTATTGTAGTAATTGAGATTGACCACTATGCTACATTTTCACCCCGTTTCTGTTTTAAGAGATTGTTCTGGCAGTGTGCGGCCGATCTGGTTTTCATGTGGTTTATCCTCTGTTTGTGCGAATTTTTGTTGTGAACCCCTGCTGTAGGCCGTCGCCCCAGGCTTTGCCCGCTGACGGACCGGCGCTCCTTGTCGGCAGGTATCACGGACAAGCAGTCGTCGCTGCTGGACGCGGGCGTGCGCGTCAACAGCGCGTTCCCGTTCGGGCCGCCGGCCGGCCTGGGGGCGCAGGGAGGCGGGCCGATGCCGCCCCCGGGCGCCGCCCCCGGGGACGGGCTGCCCGGCACGCCTGGCCGGCGGCGCGCCAGCTCGTCGTGCTCGCTGCGCTGGCTCTTCACCATCGTCGCCCTCTCTTTCCACGCCATATTCGAGGGCCTCGCCGTCGGCCTCGAGAAGGGGGTGAGTGATAGCGCTGTGACATACTACAGTGACCGTCGTAACAACATACTTTACTGGCCAATAAAATTGCTACACCAAGAAGAAGTGCAGATGATAAACGGGTATTCATTGGACAAATATATTATACTATGACTGACATGTGATTACATTTTCACGCAATTTGGGTGCATACATCCTGAGAAATCAGTGCCCAGAACAACCACCTCTGGCCTTAATAACGGCCTTGATACGGGTGGGCGTTGAGTCAAACAGAGCTTGGATGGCGTGTACAGGTACAGCTACCCATGCAGCTTCAACACGATACCACAGTTCATTAAGAGTAGTGACTGGCGTACTGTGACGAGCCAGTTGCTCGGCCACCATTGACCAATTTGGTGCGACATCTGGAGAATGTGCTGGCCGGGGCAGCAGTCGAACATTCTCTGTATCCAGAAAGGCCCGTACAGGACCTGCAACATGCGGTCGTGCATTATCCTGCTGAAATGTAGGGTTTCGCAGGGATCGAATGAAGGGTAGAGCCACGGGTCGTAACACATCTGAAATGTAACGTCCACTGTTCAAAGTGCGGTCAATGCGAACAAGAGGTGACCGAGACGGGTTACCAATGGCACTCCATACCATCACGCTGGGTGATACGCCAGTATGGCGATGACGAATACACGCTTCCAATGTGCATTCGCCACGATGTCGCCAAACACGGATGCCACCGTCATGATGCTGTAAAAAGAACCTGGATTCATCTGAAAAAATGACGTTTTGCCATTCGTGCACCCAGGTTCGCCGCTGAGTACACCATCGCAGGCGCTCCTGTCTGTGATGCAGCGTCAAGGATAACCGCAGCCATGGTCTCCGAGTTGATAGTCCATGCTGCTGCAAACGTCGTATAACTGTTCGTGGAGATGTTTGTTGTCTTGCAAACGTCCCCATCTGTTGACTAAGAGATCGAGACGTGGCTGTACGATCCGTTACAGCCATGCGGATAAGATGCCTGTCATCTCGACTGCTAGTGATACGAGGCCATTGGGATCCAGCACGGCGTTCCGTATTACCCTCCTGAACTCACAGATTCCATATTCTGCTAACAGTCATTGGACCTCGACGAACGCGAGCAGCAATGTCGCGATTCGATAAACCGCAATCGCGATAGGCTACAATCCGACCTTTATCAAAGTCGGAAACGTGATGGTACGCATTTCTCCTCCTTACACGAGGCATCACAACAACGTTTCACCAGGCAAGGCCGGCCAACTGCTGTTTGTGTATGAGAAATCGATTGGAAACTTTCCTCATGTCAGCTCGTTGTAGGTGTCGCCACCGGCGCCAACCTTGTGTGAATGCTCTGAAAAGCTAATCATTTGCATAATACAGCATCTTCTTCCTGTCGGTTAAATTTCGCGTCTGTAGCACGTCATCTTCGTGGTGTATCAATTTTAATGGCCAGTAGTGTAGGTATCAGCGTCCGGCGGTGTAAGCAGACTTAACAGAGAGGGGGGCCACTGTGGCGCAGCCTGCGGCAGTGGCCTTAGATTATTTTTATTATTCACGTTTCAGCCCTACAGAACTGCACGGTGTACAACAAGGGGCATTTCTGGAATCTTTCTCTTGTTTGTTCTCTGTGCCCGTATTAATTACATTCCCTTAGAATCTGGTCCTTTCGACAAAATTCTTCTGCTCTTCTCGAGTTTCTTTATAAGGCCAAATGTCCAGTGACGAAGTTTCTGCCTAAAATTGTTACATTCTAATGTACCAGTGATGCTCCTTGTACCGCAAGGAAGCAAGGGAGACAATGTTGTTATGGGCAGCCGATATCCTCTTTCTGCAACACAAATGCACACGCGGATTAATACGGTTCTTTATTTACATGAACCGGAAACATTTACTTAACTTGAAGAGAGTCATTGTTTTTTTGTACAAGCTCATCAGTAATAGTCCTCTTGTCAGATGATGTAGTGTCAAAATCGGTAATCTTGCTATTACAAATTTTATTCTCTCACTGCTACTAAAGAACAATTCTGATTGAGGTAAACCAGTCCCACTATGGTCAATAATCTGGTCGCTATGTTCTGTCGTAGCCTGTGACAAACTAAACCCGATCTGCAAGTAAACTGATAGACGAAAAACTGGATGATTGAGTGAGACCCTCCAGTCAGCGGCGCCAGTCTAAATACATGATGTCGAGAGGGCGTTGGCAGCGTGTTGCTTGTGGGTGTGTCTCTAGCCTCTCTCGTGATAGACGCACTTGACCCGGCGCCTACTAATCGATCTTTGCACTTCATCTTCACCAAATTTTATTATTTCTACTTCCTGTGGGTCTTTTTTTACTGCATCATTCCATTTTATTATTTCAATTTTAGCTTTACTGTTGCTTTTGAAAATTCCACAACTTGCCAAGTTGATCTGATTGATTACAATCTTTTAATATAGCCATAGAACTTTAGCATGAGTTATTTCGTATCCAAATAAATATTGGTATACTTTTTTTGTGGCATTAGTCTACTGACTGATCTGATGGAGACCGCCACAAATTCTGTTCTTGTGCCAACTTTTTCATCTCAGAGTAGCACTTTCATTCGATGTCCTCAATTATTTTTTGGATGTATTCCAAGCTTGGGCTCTCTAGTACTACTGAAGCTACTTCCTGATGTCTTACATATGTCCTACCATCCTGTCCCTTCTTCTTGTCAGTACTTTCTACATATTTTTGTCCTCGCCCTGTTCTGCTCATAACCTCCTTATCTTATCTGTACACCTAATTTTCAGCATCGTTCTATAACTCCATGTCTTAAACGTTTCAGTTGTCATATTCTCGGGTTTCCTCACAGTTCATGCTTCACTTGCCTACATTTCTGTTCTGCAGATGCTCAATCTCAGAAAACTATTTTTTTATGACACAATAACATTTTGTGACACAGTCATAACTGATTTCCGCCACAACGGCCATCTTCAGATCCTAAAAGACGGATTTGGTTAACACGTGTTCAGAATGGTTCAAATGGCTCTGAGCACTATGGGACTTAACATCTGAGGTCATCAGTCCCCTAGAATTTAGAACAACTTAAACGTAACTAACGTAAGGACATCACATACATCCATGCCCGATGCAGGATTTGAACCTAGCAGTCGCTCAGTTCCGGAGTGAAGTGCGTAGAACCGCTCGGCCACCGCGGCTAGCGGTTAACACGTGTCGAAGCGTTAAGGTTGACTACGAACGAGCTTGTCTTTACAAAATCTGAAGATGGCTATTGCAACCAAAACCAACTACGATTGTGTGACAAAACAGTGATTGTGTTTAAAAAAAATTAAAATGTGTATAATAATTTAGTGCCCGTCTAGTTAAAGGAAATGTATTTTCTATTCTCAGAAATTTCTGCCGAAAATTAAGACCAATGCTTTATAGAAATACACTTTAGCAGACATGAAGTTCTCTATTTGCTCGTAGTCTGCATGTTCCAACTTCATTATATTTCGGATCCAAAATTTTCCTGATTACTTTTCGTCCTTTTTTTTTGGATTTCTCCAATGTCCCTCTTTCTGTTTAAAATGTGTGTTGTAAAGACTCTCTGGCGGGTATCTCGTAGTATCTGAGTTTTGTGTATTTCGAGATGGATTTTTTTTGCTATGGATATGTGTTGTATGTCTGAAGCTCATTTTGATTTTGTGGCAATGAATTTTGTATCCAGTCTTTACAAGACGAGTCCCCTGTACGGTTGCGGCCAAATACAGAGTCGCCTAAATCGAACTGGTTCATAAAATATTTACCATGCGGGACTGATACTCGATAACGAACATGGGAGGACGAAGATCTGCAGCAATAGACGAGATAAAAGAAGATTCGCAGACGGCAATCCGCACGATCTAGCAAGAGGCGTACCAAGACTGCTTCCGGAAGTGGAAGCGGCTTGGGAGCCGTGTATCAGTTGTGCGGGAGAGTATTTAGAAGGAGGCGATGCACAATTAGTAAAAGATAAGCGTAGAAAGATGTTGTGGGCAAGGTTCCGAATTTGTTTGAATAGACCTGGTATGCACGCGGCAGTGGAGGGAAGTGGGTCAGCTAAGAGGGCGGTGGGTGTCGGTTGCAGGTGGGCGACATGTGGATCCTGGTGTCGGCGGTGGCGATGCACAAGCTGGTGATCACGTTCTGCGTGGGCGTGAAGCTGGTGGCGGCGGAGACGCGCGGCCCGCTCGTGCTGCTGTACATGGCGGTGTTCGCGGCGGTGACGCCGTTCGGCGTGGGGCTGGGGCTGCTGCTGGAGCAGCTGGGCCAGGGCAGCGTCACCACGCCGGCCGCCGCCATCCTGCAGGCCATGGCGGGCGGCACGCTGCTCTACGTCGTCTTCTTCGAGGTGCTGCAGCGAGAGCGCTCCTCCGACAACGCCGGCATCCTCCAGCTGGCCGCCATCGCCTTCGGCTTCGCCCTCATGCTGCTCATCCAGTTCTGCAGTGAGTACACGGGCGCTCCGTTCTCTCGCTTTTGTCTCCGTCGCTCTGGCCGTTTCCCTGTAACACTGGGCCAGATCTAGCATACCAACGATTAACTTGGGCTCAATTGGCAGACGATATGTGGCCCACTGTTTTCGTTACTTTTTGGAGTGGTCTGCTGCTGAAGGCACTCAACATGTTTCATCAGGATATACCAGTTCCAACCGTCGTACAGCCCAAGTTGTCTGATTTATCTAATATCACACTGCGTGCTATTTTGTCAAAAACTGATTCCGTGGCTGTGTACAAAATATAGTGAGAGGCACCAACATGCCTTGCTCATACTGTGGCATCGAGCAGTCAGGCCTGCAAGATGAGTGGTCTGCCAAGCGAGTGGATTCATTCTTATTTCTCGATCGAGTTACATCAGTGACTGATTATGAGCTCTAGTACCCACAATTAAGCTACAAATTATTCTCCTGTTTGAATATTACGCAATGGAAACGGATAACGCACATCTGACTATTAGTAATTTACACAATTCTGATTGTTCACTACGCACTGGCAATAACACATTTTCTTTCTTACCCAACGGCTTTGATCAACACGTGGCCATCGCACTGAATATGAATGGCGCACATATTATAAATTCTGGATATCATGACTACACACCACCAATCTATTTCTTTTCACTATCTTTTTTATTAAGATAAATTCTATTATGATTCAAAGATAAACTAAACACACCATTACATTTTATGCAACAGTTACACATGAGAAACTCCGCCCAGTGGGCATGGCTTTACATTGGTGATTCTCTATCTTATGGTCTCGTAATTATCTAACACTAGAGTGCACTTTCTGGATAGGATGGTGGATCTTTTGCTACGTCTCACACTTCGACTCTCACACCCATCATCACGCAAATTTACTCCAGACCGAGCGGTACAAAAAGGAACATGCATAACCCACTGCCTCTGGACCTATCTTGCTACTCTCCCATGCAAACCACACATACTTAAATTACGTGAAATACATCACACTGGCAACATACAATACACCACAAAGAATAGTCACAACGTTAGAATCACTTCACTTTCAGCTTTCCCTCTTCAATTAGTATTCATCCCAGTTTCACACGACACTGCCCCACGTCGTAACTTTTCTTTCCTACTACGAACTCTGGAGGATATATGCACGTCTTCCTGTGCAGTGCAAGCCAAGTGGCGTTGCTGGATAGACGGCGCGGATAGACCGAGCGGTACAAAAAGGAACATGCATAACTCACTGCCTCTGAACCTATCTTGCTACTCTCCCATGCAAACATACTTAAATTACATGAAATACATCCACTGGCAACATACAATACATCACAAAGAATAGTCACAACGTTAGAATCACTTCACATTCAGCTTTCTCACTTCAGTTAGTATTCATGCCAGTTTCACACGACACTGCCCCACTTCGTAACTTTTCTTTCCTACTACGAACTCTGGAGGATATATGCACGTCTTCCTGTGCAATGCAAGCCAAGTGGCGTTGCTGGATAGACGGCTGACTCACCTTGCTTCACTCTCAGAGTATTAGAGTTTGAATCTAGCGTCACATGGAAACGTAACACGCAAAGTAATATTAAGATCATATTCGTCACACACGCGATTCCTCAACTGATACCTTGGACCAGTACTTCTCTTTATCCTTTGTCTCATACACAGATTGAGACTCACACAGTACTCACCACGTGGAAGTGCTCGTCTCTAATTTCAAGTCCTGCACACGCCATTTCGTAAATATTTCCAACTTCTAGTACACACGCCAGTAATTCAGCTTAACTTTAGCACTCGGAAGTATTTCAACTTAGCACTAGCACTCGCAAGTATTTCAACTTATTGCTAGACGTTGTTTCATTGTGACCGTTGGTCAGTTCCGAAGATTACTACGATCCCCTTAATATTACCTGCCTGTCATTTAATTCTCCTCCCAAAAGTTACTGAAATAGAGAAATAATTATTCCAAACTACTCTTAAGTATTTCACATGCATACCATTTTCTCTACTCTTTTGTCTTTACGGAGCACACCTAAGACAGGTCTTACCAACACAAGATCCAGCGCCAGAGTGCTGAAACATGGCCGTTCTTCAGGTCATCTCGCACCTCCCTCAATGTGGGGGACCACCATGTTACCGTATTGGCCAGCAACATTTCAGGCGCTTAAAGCTCAGGTAAATTTCATCTCTCTGCTGGACCGTCTCAAAGATGATCATATATTGCACATTCACTATCTGCGGTTATCAGACGACCATTCATTCATTCATTTCACAGATCTCACCAAATTGGATGTAGGGATTTATTTTTTGGGAGTGCACATGTGATCAATTAAATAAATAAATTGTCCTTCTCTCCTACACTGGTATCCGGCTTCGGTGTATTAAGTGAAACTGAGTTATTATTACAAAAAATATGTCGTTCTGACAAGAATAACGAAGAATGTTGTACCTATTTTCAATGTCGGGCGGTACTGTACCCTTTCACCAGGTTGACTTACACAGAAGATTACAGGAACCAGCCACTTTTTATAATGCTACGAGGCATGTTTTTTAAATAAGTATCGTTTTGAAATTTAAAAAAAAGATTTGCTAAGATATCTCAATAATTTTATGTTTACATGAAAGCCTGTACCTTAAACTACTTTTCTACATAATTTCCGTCAATATTGAGGCACTTGTCATAACGTTGTACCAGTTTTTGAATACCCTCCTCATAGAAGTCTGCCGCCTGACTTGTTAACCACTGTATCACCACTGTTTTGACTTCGTCATCGTGTTGAAGACGCTGACCGCCCAGGTGTTTCTTCAAGTGCAGGAACAGATGGTAGTCACTGGGCGCTACATCGGGGCTGTTCGTAGGATGAACTAGAGTTTCCAATCGAAAACATGTGATGAGATCTATGGTCTGATTCGCCAAATGCGGACGGGCATTGTCTTGCAGCAAAACGATGCCCTTGCTCAACTTCCATGGACTGTTGCTTTGATTCTGAAGTGACGTAGGCCATCCATGTTTAATCGCCCGTAACAATTTGGCTTAAGAAATCATCACCGTCGTTGTGGTAGCGCTCAAGGAAAGTCAATGCACTGTCTAAACGTTTGGTTTTGGGCACATCCGTCAACATTTTCGGTACCCAACGGGTGCACAATTTTCGGTAATTCAAATGCTCGGTCACAATGCCATACAAAACACTACGAGAAACTTTAGGAAAGTCATCCCGCAAGGAGGAAATCGTAAAGCGTCTGTTTTCTCTCACCTTATTGTCCACTTCCTGCACCAAACATTCCTTAACGACTGAAGGACGCCCACTCCGTTGTTCATCATTCACATTTGTGCGGCCATCTTTAAATGCTCTCACGCACTTTCTTACCATTCCATCACTCATAATGTTTTTTCCGTAAACTGCACAGATCTCACGATGAATATCGATCGCTTTTAGGCCTTTAGCACTAAGAAATCTTATAACAGTCGGTACTTCACAGTCGGCGGGACTCACGATTATTGGAGGCATCTTAAACACTCAGTACACAATGTAAACAAAGAAGAATTAGACTGTAATGGCGTCAGTGCGTAGATTAAGGTACAGGCTTTCATGTAAAAATAAAATTACTGAGATATATTAGTACGTCTTTCTTTAATTTCAAAACGGTACTTACTTAAAAACACGCCTCGTATTTATTTATTTAAACAGGTTCATCTTCAGACGGCTATTTCACGCTTTACATTAGCTTTCGCCTTTTGCTTTACCAGTCGACGAAATTTCCTTGAGGTGGTGGTGTCCTACAACCAAAAGAAGATGTGAGATAATGTCTTTTTAACTGTAATTGTACCTCACAACGATTTTAAGTCATGTAAACAAATTGTTAAAGGGAAGATGTTTAATAATTATTAAAGGGGACATGTTTAACAATTTGTTTCCATCACTTAAAATCGTTGTGAGGCACAATTACAGTTACAAAGACATTGCCTCACATCTTGGTTCGGTTGTAGGGCACCACCGCCACCTGAAGGAACTTTCGTCTGTTGGGGAAACAGAAGGCGAAAGCTAATGTAAAACGTTGACTGGCCGTCTGAAGATGAACCTGTCGGTTCGAAACCGGTAACGGCGCTGTTTAAATAAATAAACAGCATTGTAACAATTGGCTGGTTGTAGTAACCTTGTATGTAAGAGTCAATCTATGTCATACGGCGTACTTAGAAATATGACAATAGTATTAAATCTCAACCATTACCTTTAAGGGGGGACGACACGGTGACGGACGAAAACATTGCGCAAATTCAGGATTTCTTTTCTCCCTACAGGACTAAAGCAGACAAATGGGATTTTCTGCAATGAATAAAGCATACATTGAAGTTTTTATGGGCATTTTTTATCAAAAAATATTAATATCTTCACTGTGTAATTGCGATTTTCCAGAGGCAGTACTGAATGGAGGTAGACTACTGTTGTGGTTATCTGAAACATGAAATTATCATATCACCCTGATCCTTACAAATGTAATTTTAGTTCGACGTAGAGGTTTGGAAAAAAAAAGAAAAATGTTTGGCGAAATTATAGATACTGGACCCCTCCTTTTTGGTCGAAAAAGTGCTGAATACCAACGTAAAAAACGTCGGCTACAATTAATTGATGAGAATTACATTTGCTTCATAGGAGACCAAAATCCATTGAAACCGTATGAAAATTTGCAGCGTGGCCGACGACAACTATGCCGCAAAACTGGTTTTGAGAAAAACGTGTTTAAAGTGTGACATGTATTTATCATATAAGAAAGGGACAAAGCTTGAAACTTACGGGAAATCATTGACCCCTGGTCCATAATAACTATCGCCCCTGCTAGTGGATGGCCACTGTCTGCTACTTTGACCTGATAAGCCCTCATTTTCGTCCTCAAAGCCCTTTTCGTAACTGACCGCATCGCCGCTGGCGCCTCTACCATCACAGAATTGGAGCGTGTCATCGTCGATTTTGATTTAAAGGGCGTTTGCCACGTACATTAATGCAGTCTGGCCTACACTGAATTCACATACGTCCAAATTTGAAGGAATGTTGGCAATTTCGCTTCGGCTGGATGTTATTTTTGCAGCGTATCTCCAAATGCGACTATTGAAACTTTCGTTAACATTTTGAGTAAAACCGCACAAATAACACTCCAGCAAATCAAGTTTACTAAAAAGCGGTATGAATAGGGGTGATGGCATCGATAGCGACTTCTGGAAATGGCGTTTTGTGTTGTGCACACTCGGCTTCAAACGCTCAGAGAGTCGTTACTTTTTGGAGACCGCCCATAATACTCTTGGTAATAATTCTTCAAAGTGTGTATACTCGTACATGCGAATTCCGTAATAAAATAAAGTCGACTTTTTTCGACCCTCAACCTGACATTCCCGTTTTACAAATCAAGCAGCGATCATGAAAGTTGGTGATGGCTATGGTGCTAGTCCTTCTTTACATATCCAATGCGACTCATTTTTCCCCAGAGATGGATGCCCTGACCGCGACTTCGGTTGCAGAGTCTGCAATTAGGAAATGTTTCCCTAGATAATCGAATCATCGTCATTCTCGAAACGCCTGCTGCGTAGTTACTCTCCATTTGTGAAAGAGGAATGAGTCACTGCATAGCACATCAGTAGAATAAGGGACTGAATCAGAACTTGAAGCCTTAAATAAGCAGTGTTCGTGTCCTGTGCAGAATGAACTGGGGTGTTGCTCTCGAATCAAAACACCCACTTAGACTCCTTTCTGCCTTAACAGCCTCCCGCAAACTCGCCAGGAGATTTTGGCGATATGCAAAGTGATGGTTTGCTCTTTACCAACATAACCAATTAGCACCATATCATGTCAGTCGAAAGAACACTCAGCATTATTATCTGTGATAACAAATCTTTGTATTTTATCGTTGGCGCTGAATCCATGTTTCGGCTTCTTAGTTTGCTGCAGTCTCTCTGTGACACTGAAATCTTTAGCAAGCGAGGAGGTGGCAGTGGTAAGACGCCAGCGCACAAAATACATGTCATCTACAAAATATTTGTTTAGTAACTAATTTTTAATATGTGGAATTTGACAAGTTTTAATGAGTATAATTATTCTTAAAATGCCGAAAAACTCGGCAAAAAAATTTAGCATTTCAAATTCAATGGATGTTGAATTTCCAAATCACGAGCTTCCGTGTTGCTTCACATCAATCACGTGGTTTTGTTTCAAAATAAATCCGTAACATGCAGTATCAATTAAGGTACTACTTGAACAGACAGAAAGACATTGCAGTTAAAAGCGTCCATGAACACTTGCTTAAAACATCAGTTAACGCCCCAGAAAGCAACAGGCAATAAGCAACAATAATAAATAAGTAAAAAAGACCTTCATGTAAATCAGAAGAAAAATATTTAAGCTTTTACAAATAGCTATCGGTTGTCACCTTAAAGATCTCGATATTAGGGACAAATAATCAAACATGGAATTATGCAGAATGCAAATCTCAACCAAAAGAAATTGTGGCAATGTACTTAGCTTGGTTTTAGCTTTTGATAACGCATGATAGTTATATAAAAAAATGTATAAATACAAGGGACAAATAATCAAACATGGAATTAAGCAGAATGCAAATGTCAACCAAAAGAAACTGTGGCAATGTATTTAGCGTGGTTTTAGGTTTTGATAACGCATGATGGTTACATAACCGTTCTTCCTCATCCACACATGTTCGGCCATACTGGAAGCCTCTGCGCAGCTAACCATTCTCATAATACGATGGTGTATTGTTACTGTACACTTCCACACGAGCTGAGCAAGGATTGCTGCAGTGTTATTTCCCTTCAAACGGTGACGTCACTGGTTTGTTTCTCTGTGTCGTCATTTTGTTTGGACAACGACGCTAGAGCCTGTAGATTACTTCGACGAATAAAAAAAGAAGATCCAAAAACCTGATACTCATACATTACGAGGCTTTGCTGAAAAGTAATGCCGCCGTATATTTTATGTGAAACCACTTAGAGCTTTTTAAATAAAACAAACGTTATTAACATTCTACATCTTTATACTTCATGTCCACACATTTATTTCTCAACATAGTCACCCTGGCGACGAACACATTTCGCCCAACGTTAGACCAGTTTGTTGAAACAGTCATGCAGAATGCTTGACTCTGTCGCCAGAACCACAATCTCACCTCTGCCTGTACCGCTTCATCACTGTGGAAGTGAAGTTCTCGAAGGTGTTTTCTAACTTTTGGAAACCGATGAAAATAGGGACTATGTGGAGGACGATATACGACAGTCAATCCTAGGCGTAGGACTGTTGCAGATTACGCAACGTTCTTGTGTTGTCTGGCACCGTCATACTCAAGAAGAGAGTGTTCCATATGTGGACGATCTCTTAGAATTTGAAACTCGATTACGTGACGCTGTTTCTCACTCACCGACATAGTTTCGTTTCAAAACGCCATGTTATACGCTACAATTGTGAGCTCTCTTACGACAGAGGTCTGCAAATATGTAGACACGAAGAGTAAAGACCTAGTACGTCAATAATGTTTGTTTCATTTAAAAAGTTTTAACAGTTTTCACGTAAAAAATTCAGAGGCATTACCTTTCAACACGCCCTTGTACAATCCACTTGTCCGCATCTTAGCTCCCCTGGAGTGAAAAATAAACTCATACTCGCTACTTAGATAGGAGTAATGGACTAATGACAATGAATTAAAATTTCAATGTTTTAAATAATCACTTATCTGTTGTTTCACATGCTCAGTGTCTTTCATAAAGCATGTTATTTTGTAATACAGTAACCAGCACACGGCCCAGTTCAGAGCCTAAGTCTCGTCGAAATCCCTTTTCCTGTTGATTACTATTCTGAAACTGATAATTCAAAGTACTGCTAATTGCACTCCTAAAAGTGGTAAATCTTAACTTAGCTTGCCACACAGATTGAAAATACGACGGGCAGCGCACGAACCGCGTTAGACTGAAACGAAAGACGCTTTTCAAATATTGCAGTTCACGAGGAAGTTCATTTCTACCAGTCCTTTTTTTCGTTTTTAACATGATTGTGGCTCCTCTTTCAGGCTGAGAAATTACTAAAAATTACTCAGTGTTTTCTAAAGAGAGAAATTCGGTAAGTTTGAAACATGCTTCTAAACTAACACTTGGCGTCAGAATTCCGAGAATTTCGCGTGACAAAAGGAAAACAAACGTTGTCCTAATAACTTGCGGAAATTTTCACTCTGCTCCTGGGCGGATACAGATTTCCTCGTAGCGAAACGAGGAAAACTGCTTGACTATGAATGATGGTCGCTGTACTGCATGGCACAGCCACACAGCTTCGGTACTAGCGTGGAATGTATTGTAAACTACAACACAAGGAGGAACGTCTGAAACCGAAATAAAACTTTACGCCATGAAGGTGCCTAATTTGTTTTTGTTGTGTGGAAATGTATAGTTTTATTTCCTGGTATTTTGTCTGTGTGCTAATGCGAAGTTGAACTCGTAGTTAGAGAAACAGTTAAGCTCGTATTTATGTTCACAAGTAATCTCCTAATTCTGGAGAAGTCATCAGCAGCGCAAAAGCTAGTCAGAAATTCAACGTTAAATTGTGTACTGCAATGCTCATGGAGAGAGTACAGCGTGTTCTATTAAATTTAAGGAAAATGTCCTGTTAGCAGTAGTACAACCAATCTGCCTGCGAGAAAAATATGAAATATAAATAACTATCAAAAATGTCCTGTCTGAAAAGCTGGTCACTGTTGAAATGGTATCTGCGTCACACGTAAATTATAAATGGCCTACATGTTTGCACAGTGAATATATGCTGTGCTGCTGCTATCTTCAAACTACTGCAGCTACTACTACTACGTTAGTTAAAAAATAAAAATTGGAACTACTAGCAACGCGATGTGCAATGCGTGCTTTAAACTACCGAGATATTCACAAAACTTCTGTGCCAATAAATCTCATTACTGCAGTGAGCATTGTCAATTACATTCTATTACTGAGAAACTTGTGAAAGCAAAATTATATATGTGAAACTTGAAATAAAGAGATGAATGCTGATTGATGGGAAAACAATAAAGTAACTGTATTAACAAAACTTTACATCACTAACGCAAAATATTTTAATACTTAAAATATTAAAAAATTCACTTTACACTAATAGTAGGAAAACCTCAACGAATTCTCTTTACTCTCTTGCAAAAACGTATGGTATCCATCTATGAAGAAAAATCAGTAAATTTCACATTCTATCTTTTCATAAAAATCTAAATCCCTGACAAAATTAACTACTACACTTGGATGTCTCGGCAAATGCGCTATTATAGTACCTTTTAAAGTCTTCTGAATGAATTTAGAAAATATCTCTCCATAAATGAAAAATAATATAAGAAAATTATTGCCGGCACGCAGCACGACCTTACTGCATCGCAAGACACAGCTCGACTCCTGTGTCCCTCCAAAACTGCGCTCCACTCACAAGCTAAGGTTCTACAAACAGTCTCTCGTGCGCAACCTCTTTAGCAGAGATGTTACCCGCTATTACTCAGATGCTATTAAGCTTTACTTTTACGCGCGACATTCAAAATATTACTAAAATTACAATTTTCTATGTATAACGATACTCTTACCACCATACATCACGTACATGACAAAATGCATGTTATTAGAATTACGAAACTGTTAATGATGTCTGATGAATTCATTTGTTGTTGTGGTCTTTAGTCTGAAGCCTGGTTTGCTGCAGATCTGCTCGTTAGTGTACCCCGTACAAGTTGATTCTCATTCGCTTAAGTACTGCAACACACATCCATTTGAACGTGCTCAGTGATTGGTCACCTGCTACGATTTTTGCTTTCACACTTTCCTTTAGTACCAAAATAACTATTCTTTGAATCCTCAGAATGAGTCCTACCAATCGAACCCTATTTTTAGTCAAGTCGTATCAAAAATTTTATTCTCTCTTCAGAGTGATTCAGTAACTCGCCATTAGTTATTCAGTACACTGATCTAATTCAGCATTCTCCTGTAGCACAACATTGCAAAAGCTGCTACAACCTTCTTTTCTGAACTGCTAGTCGTCCACTTTTTACTTCTGTACTAGATAAATATCTTCAGATGGACATCCTAAGATTCGAATTTATATTCGATTTTAATAAATAGTTCTTTTTCAAAGAAGTTTTTCTTTCTATTACCGGTCTGCACTTTATGTGCTCTCTACCTCAACCATCATCAGTTGTTTTATTGCACAACTACTAATTTTAGTGTTTTATTTCCTTCCCTAATGTCCTTATCATCGCCTGATTTAATTTGGCTCTATTCCAGTACTCTTGTTTTACTGTTGTGGATGTTTTACCGTGTCGATGTTTATACACATATTTGAAGACGCTATCAATTCCATCGGCAAACCTCAATGTTTTTATACTTTCTTCTTTAACTCTAATTCCCTCCCCAAAATTTGTTTCCATCACAACTTGGTCAGTGTACAGATTAAATAAGTTGGGAAATCAGCCGCAACCCCGCCTCACTCCCTTCTCAACTAGCGCCTGTATTTCACGTCCTTAGGCTCTTATAACTGCAGTTTTGTTCCTGTGTAAGTTACAGGTAATCTTTCCTTTTCTGTATTTTATCCCGGCTACCTCAGGTTTTCAATCAGTGTAGTCCAGAGCCAACATTGCCAAAAACTTTCTCTAAATCTAGAAATGCTGTAGTGGTAGGTTTTTTTCTCTTCTAAACCTATTTTCTAAGATAGGGGTCAGCACTGCTTTAGATGCTTCTACGTTGCTTTGAAATCAGACTGCTCTTCCTCGGAGTCTCTTTCTACCAGACTTTCCATTCTTATGTAAATAATTCATGCCAGAATTTACAGCCGTGACTATAAAACTGATGTTCAGGTAATATTTACACCTGTCAGGGCTCGCGTTCTTGGGGACTGGAATTATTACTTTGATATTACAAGTGCAGAACTGTAAATGATATCTGATGAATCTACTAAGGGGTGAAAACTCCGTATGCTGAAATGACAGTTCCTAAACAACGTAGCATCAAAAGGAAGAGAGCCTGTTTTTGTTCAGGTGGAAGTCCCATCCGACGCTGTTCGTATACCGTCAGAGGCATCTGATTTTGTCGCCGAGTGGTCTAAAATGAGAAACTGGGCGGTAGATCAAGTGATTCCGTAGTTTTTACGACAAGAAAAATATTACGACAAGGAAAATTACTATTTGCCCGTCAACAGAAAACAAATGTTATACTACATGTCGGTCTATGTATGGCGAATGACCGAATGAAATGATCAAGTTAGCCACTAAAACAATAGAGAAGAGAGAAGTATAACAAATATAGCCTAAAAAACACACACACAAAAGAATACGTATCATACTACATGCAAGCACAACAACACAAACAAAAGAAGACGAAAAACAAAGTCGGCTAGCAGCTTTACATTCAGTAAACAAACCAAACCAAAAAAGTGGAAGAGAGGTGTTAAGTCGAAATTTGTCCGTGAAACGTTGAAAATAAGACATCCTGGGCACGCAAATGATGCAACTCCAGAACGGGACATGTTTACTAATAAGATCGCAGATCGTAAGTAGAAACAAATATTAATTTAACATCACGAAACTTGTGCCACGAAAGTTGTTTCTGTCCTACAACCCAATAACATAAGACAGTAATATAGTAGAAAACACGAACTCGTTATCGAAAGCGGTTGCTATATATAGAGGCATGTTTCACAAATAAAAAGAAGCGAAACCCGCATGCACCATCACAAAAGGCCCTCCATCTAGTTGCATTAGACCAGGGGTCTCCAAACTACGGCAAACCGGCCCGCGTTAGCTGGCCAGACAACACCGGTATCCGGTTCAAATGGCTCTGAGCACTATGGGACTTAACTTCTAAGGTCATCAGTCCCCTAGAACTTAGAACTACTTAAACCTAACTAACCTAAGGACATCACACACATCCATGCCCGAGGCAGGATTCGAACCTGCGACCGTAGCACCGGTATCCGGCCCGCCAAATATTTGAGGTGGTACCTATACTGCCAACAATTGAGTTTCGAGGCCTATCGCGACCAATACACCGCTACATTGTCGGAGCTCTATCTTTACAAAGCGGAAGGTCATGGTTGAACTTGTGGCTATCCACATTAACAGACAGACCATTCTCCGTGCGATAGTGAAAAGGAGCTCTTCATACACTTCATAATTTTTGTCAATCCCTCGAATAAAAAGTAGTACTTGAGCAGTATCTGATACATCTGTTGACTCATCCACGGCCAAAGAGAACCAGTCTAAGTCTTGATTTTTGTCACGCAGTTGTGCTGATATATTTTGTGCAATGTCATCTATTCTTCGAACCACAGTGTTTGCCGACAAACTTATGTTTTTAAATAAATTAGCTTTTTCTGGACATATTTCTTCTGCTGTTGCAATAATGCAGTTCTTAATTAATTCACCGTCGGTACATGGCTTACACTGTTTCGCTACTAAATGAGCCACAAGAAAACTAGCACGCGTTGCTGCATGTTGTTCAGCATTTACTTAAACAGCGACTGCTGGGATTTTAGCTGGCGTTTCAGAGACTCATACATTTCTAATCGTTCGCATCCTGTAAACTTGGAGTAATTCTGAGAGTGATTAGTCTCATAATGACGTTTTATATTGTATTCTTTGAAGACTGATATTGCTTCATTGCAAATAATAGACATTGGTTTGTTGCTTGACTCCACCACGAAATATTGACATCCCCAGTGCTCTTAAAAATTCTACATTCACTGTCAATCTTTCGTTTCTTTTCCATATTTGTACAGAACTTCACAAAAGATTGTAACCTGAAAATAAAATTGTGCTATTTAATACTAATAAAACTAGGGAGTAATCTGCCTGAACAAAATGCAGTGAATTCATTTTTAAGGTACTTTAATTACTAAATTAAATACTCACAACTACGAGTACACTGCACTTCCACTAAAAAATACAGTGAAAAAATACTCAAGTCGTGCTATACGTATTTCGATTTTCAGATTTTCCTTGTCTCTTCGAATTCAAACTTTGAATTGTCCAACACTTCGTCGTCTCACCCACTAGTACAGCGCATAAAACACTAAAAAACTCGTAAGACATAAGCAAAATAGACACAATCACGCAAAAGAACTATCAAATATATGCTCTGGCTCTGCTACTCGCTACAAGACTACATAACTAAACTTATTGTTGCGCCGCTTGAAATCACAATGCGTCGACATACTCTACCTCTGTTATGTCTTGCAGTAAGAGTGTTGCTAACAATGATTTTGATATTTCGTTAGCGTTGCAGGACGCTTTGGTGAAGAATGTGCAGTGACATACTTTTTTGTCGGTGAAATTCGGCAGAATAAAATACGCCAGAATTTCGGTCAGGTACGTCCACTAATCAAAGTTATGTAATTAAATAAAAATCTTAGTTCGTTTCAGTGCTAGCTATTCGCAGTAGCTTAGATTTTTGCGATTTCATCTTTCCTTTAGCCTTACATTTCGGTGATCATGGAGTGCTAGGGTGCTTTAATCCCACTAGGTAGAACTTGACCCTTATGACTTCGTCGAGGAGTCAATGTGGCCCGCGGACTAAAAAGTTTGGGGACCCCTGCATCAGACGAACAACATCGTAAGAATATTAATAAATGATCGAAGAGATGATCTCAGTCCTTCACAAATGCATTAGAATGGGAATTAAATGTCCCTAATTCTACGAAAAAAAAGTGTGGCTACACGGTTCGATGGCGTAGTGGGTGAGCAACAGACTGCAAATCCAAAGTTCGTTCCTCATTCGGTTCTCAACTTTTTGGTTGTACATCTCTCGTTTCATCTCTGGCAGTCATCTGTTAACGCGAAAAATGTCAAGTTGTACCGTGGCTCGCAATCTGCGTTTCCTGTAGATGTGTCTATAACGGACTGGACACCACATTTGGAATATCGTAAGAGCGCATGGCGTGTCACTTCTAATGGAACCATACCTGGTAAAACAGTGCAGTGTTGAAGTGAGCCATCTGGTTGAAAACGGGTTTACTTTTATTGTTAAATAAGTTTAGTGTCATATTATCCATTGTTTTTATGGTTCCTGGTAAGGATGTATCTCAATAGAATAGAAACACGTGTTTCTATTCTTATGTTTCCGCTTTGGAAACCCTGTGCTCTGTAGCAAAAAATACCAGTTTTACTGACAAAAAATTATCGTTTGAATTAGTTATCAAACCCTGAATTCTGACAAGTAACTTTTGAGTTTACGGGTAATTAATGGAGAGCTACGGAGACTAGTAGAGGAGTTTTGAATCGTGGGACATAACTCTGGGGAAGTGGAACCATTAACTATGTTTAGAGTCACAGAGATTAAATATTCGGCCAACGATATGAGTTTTGTGGTAGGACTTGAGTAAAGGAAAGGACCGGTTACTGCGACACGTCCTGAGGCAGCAAGGAATCGTTAATCCGATGATGTAAGGAAGTGTCAAGAATGAGGAGAGGGGAAAAGTCTAGACGGAGACAAAGGATTGGATATACACGGTACAGTCACATTAACGTGACCACCACCCATGTTCGACGTGAACGTGTAGTAACCACTCACAGACAGCAGATGGCAGCACTAGAAGCAGAGATTATAGCCGGCCGCGGTGGTCTCGCGGTTCTAGGCGCGCAGTCCGGAACCACGCGACTGCTACGGTCGCAGGTTCGAATCCTGCCTCGGGCATGGATGTGTGTGATGTCCTTAGGTTAGTTAGATTTAAGTAGTTCTAAGTTCTGGGGGACTGATGACCACAGCTGTTAAGTCCCATAGTGCTCAGAGCCAGAGAGCCAGAGATTATATAAAACGAGTCCGGGGGAAACGGAAAACAGTGCAATCGTTGTCGAATTGCGGAAAGGGGGTGATTTATGTGACGTACAAAACAACGTGATCATTGGCTGTCGGGCCAAAGATGGAAGAATTCCCGAAACTGCTAAGTTTGTAAACTGATCGTATGCCACCATAGTTAAAGTACAACGTGCATGGCAAAATAGTGCTAACCAAAACCGGCACTGAAGCACCCGTCTCGAATCACAGGTCATAGGGGTAAACGGCGGCTGCAGAGATGTGTAAGTATGAACAGACGTGCAACTGTTTAGCAGCTGACCACACAGATGAACTAAGGGGCGACCAACAGCGCCTCCTCAAAGACCGTTCAAATGGTTCAAATGGCTCTGACCACTATGGGACTTAACATCTGAGGTCATCAGTCCCTAGACCTTAGAACTACTTAAACCTAGCTAACCTAAGGACATCACACACATCCATGCCCGAGGCAGGATTCGAACCTGCGACCGTAGCGGTCGCGCGGTTACGGACTGAAGCGCCTAGAACCGCTCGGCCACCGCGGCCGGCCAACGACCGTTCAGCGAGTGCTTCTGCGTTTGGGCCTCCGCAATGGGAGCCTAGTTCATGCACCCGTGCCGGCCGCTGTGGCCGAGCGGTTCTAGGCGCTTTAGTCCGAAACCGCGCTGCTGCTACGGTCGCAGGTTCGAGTCCTGCCTCGGGCATGGATGTGTGTGATTTCCTTAGGTTACTTAGGTTTATGTAGTTCTAAGTCTATGGGACTGATGACCTCAGATGTTAAGTCCCATAGTGGTCAAAGCCATTTGAACCATTTGATCTATGCACCCACGCTGACAGCTCTTCATTGGCGGCGAATGCTGGAATTTGCGCGTCAATACAGGAACTGGGCGTCCAAGGAATAGTGGCAGCTGGGCTTTCCACATGAATCACGTTTTATCCTTCATCGGTCTGAAAGCAGACACACAGCAACAATCGTCAGGAGGGTACAGGCTGCAGGAGGGACTCCGGATAGGGCACTGTCTTTTTAGCCATCGACATCTTTTAAGCGGCGATCCTCCCCCACTCTGTCCCCACTGCTCTCAACTGTGGACGGTGAGCCACCTTTTACTTGAGTGCCCCTATTTTACTCCGTTACGCGCCCGTCTACAGCTGTCGCCTGATATATCTTCCATTTTAGCAGATGACACGCGATCAGCCGATGGCGTTCTCGAGTTCATTAGCGCCAGTGAGATGACGTCAGAAATTTGATGCTCTCTTTGGGGACAAACAACCCCCATCTATAGTGGTTTTTTAAGCTTTCCTTCTGTTTTTGGTTTCCCCACTTTTTTTTAGTTTTGCTCCCATTGCTGCTGGTTTCCAGTTTCGGTTTTTAGCTTTTCCTAAGTCACAGACCGGGCGCTAATGACCGTAGCAGTTTTGCGCCCTAAAACCATAAAAAAAGGAGGGAACGTTACGGTCTGGGGACCGTCCGCGTGGTATTCCCTGTATGATCTGGTCATTCTGGAAGGCACACTGGATGAATAGAAGTATTCATGTATCCTTGGGGACCACCTCCACCTCTACACGCATTTTGTTTGTCCTCGCCGCGATTGCGTTTGCCGACCATTGTGGCTGAGAGGTTCTAGGCACTTCAGTTCGGAACCGCGCTACTGCTACGGTCGCAGGTTCGAATCCTGCCTCGGTCATGGATGTGTGTGATGTCATTAGGTTTAAGTAGTTCTACGTCTAGGGTATTGATGACCTCAGATGTCCAATAGTGCTCAGAGCCAGTTTTCGATGGCATCTACCTGCAGGACAATGCAATGTATTACACAGCTCGCAGTGTACTTGCGTGGTTCGAGGAACATCAGGATGTATCTACTGTACTCCGCTGGCCTCCAGACTCCCCGCATTAAAACCAATAGAGGATATGTGGAACCACCTCGATCAGGCTCTTCACACCATGGATCCTCAACAGAGAATCGTAGCGCAGCTGACCAAGGCACTGGAGTGGGCATGGCTCCACATCCCTGTTGGTCCTGAGCGAGGGGGCGGACTTGCATTCAGGAAGATGACGGTTCAAACTCCTACTCAGGCTATCCTGATTCAGTTGTTCCGTGATTTTCCTAAATCGCTCCCTTCAAATGCCAGGGTTGTTTCTTTGAAAGAGCACAGCCGACCCTTCCTCATCATTCCCTTATCGATGGGGCCGACGACCTCGCTGTTTGGTCCTCACCCCAAATCAACCATCCCTGTTGGTGTTTTCCAAAACATCACGGCTCGCAGCTGTCCGCGCTGCAGAAGGTGGTTATTCAGGCTTTTGACATCAGTGTGAGTGGACAGGGTAATATGCAGGTCCGAACGGAAGTAAGTTTGCAGAAATCATGTAGTGATGAAGACACTTGCCAGAATGGGGAGAGCTACATTCAGATTGGGCTTCAGAGCACAACTGTGTTCTCACAGTGTGGACGATGGAGACAGCGAGTAATCTTTTTACCAGCAGGCCATTCAGACCCGGCGCTACCTGCGTCTTGAATGCCACGCGCAGCGACGGGGGTTTGTGTTGCGTAACGCGGGAGCCCTTTCACATTTGCGGCTCGGAGAGACAGCGGAATGCAGCTAGCTGTCTCACTGTGTCACGGCCCCGCTGCAACCTTGGCGCACCAGCCGTCTATCTGTTCCACGGCGTCTGGATTTGACAGCAGATGATTGGTCGCTAAACTCGGTCTGGCACACTTCTTACAGCAGTCGAAAATGCAAAGATCTCTCTCTTCTGCGGCCCACTTGGCATTAAAATAATCAAAGATGGATTGTATTAATCTCCTTGCATGAATTGCCGTAGCGAGAGACGCAACTTTGAGTGTCCCCAAGAACTGACACTACTGTTATATACAAGGTGACCCAATTCGGCGGTGTCAACATTACACTGATGAATCCCAAACTATTTTGAGATGAGGAACCAACAGTAAGTAAAGATTGTTTCGACATATTCAGATCGACCTTAGTTTACGTAAAATGGTATTACTGCGACCCTCTCCTACTAATGTAGATTCAAAAATGGACGCCTCCCGTGAATAGAGTTACCTTGTAGTCGTTTCTTGTCGAGAGTTGTTGTTTCGCGGGTTCATATGTTGACTGTTCTAACCATATAACTAACGAACAAAGATTTCGAATAATGTTTGTTTATTATTTACCAATAAAAAAGTATTTTAAAAAGAACCACGATTACAATACGCTGAAAGATCTCGCTGCCTCAGCGTCACCTCTTCGCCCTAGGGAAAAATAATCTTAAAAACCTGCTCATCTCGAGGAGTCAAAGCGTCTGTTTGCTACACTCGCCGAAAGCATGTCAAGACTTTCTCCGCGACGGCAATTACGTTTCATATGCTGTGACTCTTCTTCAAGAAGCAAAAGAAAATTGTGTACTTAAAGGGCACTCTTCATCCCTTCTAGTCGCTATATGCATGTACAGGATGGGTCAAAAGTCACTTCTCATCGTAACCCAGTTGAATACAAAAGAAATAATTGGAATTTTGAAATGACTGAGTACTTTATTGAAGCTACTGGGTAATTTACATCATTCTTTCACGAAGTGTTTTCCATATTCCTTTCGTCTGACGATCGGGGAGGGTTAAGCACTCTAGTTTACACAGTCGTTTATTAGGATCAAGGTTTTGAAAAAAAAATGTAAATATCTTCTTTCAAATTCTCGATTGTTCTATGTGAAATTCTCCCTAAAGAAGTTCTAGAAATAGCTTCTTCGAGAGATAACCTACGAATAGACTTTTAGAACTCTGGATAAAATGAGCGAGGTGGCGCAATGGTTAGCACACTGGACTCGCATTCGGGAGGACGAAGGTTCGAACCCGCGTCCGGACATCCTGATTTAGGTTTTTCGTGATTTCCTTAAATCGCATCAGGCAAATGCCGAAATGGTTCCTTCCCCAATCCGATGGAACCGCTGACCTTGCCGTTTGGGCCCCTCCCTAAAATCAACCAACCAGCTCTGGATAACCGCTTGTAAAACTTTCAGCTGAATCACTTATTGATGGCCTACCTGGTCTGTGGCAATCCACTGCAGAAGCACTTTTTCAAATATGTGGGACCACCCTGATCAGACTGTTCACACCATGGATCCTCAAAACAGTCTTCCTTGTAGACTGAACGGTGTTGAAATTAGTATACCAGTCCTTCATTTAAATTGTAGCCATCCTTGCCACGTTCTTAAAGCGAAAACTGTTTCTTCATTAGTTAACATCTTCACAACAGGTTAGAATTAAGAAATAACAATGTTAGAGATGTGTGATGTAACCCCAGTGCACTCTGCTATTCGTATCAGTAATTGTCTGATAAAACACAGTAGTGCGCTCTGGTGCTTGTATTTACAATTATCGCAAATAAGATTACCATAATGTTTTTAATGGGCTACGATGGGTAGTGACTTTTGGGCCACCTCGTATATAAAGCGTAACACTGTCCTTAACTCTAGTACACAGCTTGACTGTGCGCTGGGAGTAAGTGGCTGCCTATACATTTTACGGTTACACTCTGTATCATACGTTCATTATGAAAGAAGAAAAACGTTTTCTAAATGTTTCTTAAAGAATTATTTTAACTGCATAAAGTGGTACCGAAACCGGTTTCCACTAGGAAAAATAAAATACTGCGACTCGAGACTGTACCAGATTTTTTTTTTTTTTTCCCTGGTTGTGTTGGTCGCTGTTCCGACCGGCAGTATACAGGTAATGTGAAAGCGTGCTGGCTTGCAAAGGCACTTGACGGGAGAATGTGGCAAGTATTAGAGCGTGTAGAGGTATGTGCAGCTTACCGGAAACTTTACGCTCCCCGCTCAGGGGAAAGCAACGTATTAAGACTTCAGACACAGAGAGGACATTAATATGATTGTAATTTCGTTACTGGCTTTTGACCGTTAAGTGTATAGCAGGTAGATTACTCACGGAATTTGCGCAGTATTAAAGAATATTATGGGAACATTATCATGCAACATCAGTTAGTAAGTGTTATTAGAACAATACAGGATGTTTCACGTAAACGATGTCTCTGCCGTCGTCCGGCAACCGATACGCCCGTAGGCAGACCACAGCGGTGCACGCTGCGTTACGATGCTCGAACTTTAGCTGATAACGAAATAGGCAAGTAAATAGCTGAATCAAGAAAAGCAAACGAATAAATCGTTGCAGGATTTAGCAATTGGGTCTGGTGTATCATTTAAGCCGCAGTATATTTGCATCAAGTAGTTTTAGTTCAGTCACCAACATACCTTGATTTCAGCTGCACCCTTATCAGCCGAAATATCTGAAAATGAAACAATTTTCTGCTGGGTACACACCAGAAATATGATTGAATAAGACTGCTCCAGTTTATAGAGTGGCTCCAAACTAACTAATACCAAATACCGATGCTTTGGTTACCTTTTTCTGTCATTCGAAGTTCTGGAATGGAACTCTTCCAGTATCATGAGACACAGTGAGAGAGAACTTTAGAAAATAAGCAAAGAAACCGACGTGCACGCTGTTGAAGTCGAATCGAAAGTCTGGAAGGCTGGAAGCCACGTGACATTTAATTATTTGTAATGGAAATGGAAATGAGCGTTTGGCATCATTGGTGCAGGTCTCATGACATTCGACGCCACATTGGGCGACCTGGGCGCCGGATGGGGATGAAATGATGATGAATACAGCACAACACCCTATCCCTGAGCGGAGAAAATCCCCGACCGAGCCGGGAATCGAACCCGGGCCCGTAGGAAGGCAATCCGTCACGCTGGCCACTCAGCTATCGGGCGGACATTTATTTGTAATGAATACCGCACAGTACTTTTCGTGCACATTGGTGTGTACCAAGAGGAATATTGCATTTTGGAGTATTACCCTGAAAATATACAAATTTTCATTTATTTATTTTTTTTTATTTTGCTAGATGTATTGCAGTCTCCGTCTTCCTCTACAATTTTTGCCCTCTACAGCTCCCTCTAGTACCACGGAAGTTGTTCCCTCCTGTCGTAACAGATGTTCCATCATCCTGCCCGTTCTCATTGTCAGTGTTTTCCCATGTTCCTTTCCTCTCCGATTCTGTGCCGAATCTCCTCATTGCTTACCTTATCAGTCCACCTAATTCTCAACATTCTTCTGTTGCACCACATGTCAAATGCTTCGATTCTCTTGTGTTCTGGTTTTCCCACAATCCATGTTTCGCTAGCATACAATGCTGTGTTCCAAACGTACAGTCCCAGTAATTTCTTCCTCAACTTAAGGCCTATGTTGCTACTAGATTTCTGTTGGCGAAGAATGCCCTTTTTACCATTACTAGTCTGCTTTTTATGTCCTCCTTGTTCCGTCCACCATTGGTTATTTTGCTGTCTAGGTAACAGAATTTCTGAACTTCATCTACTTCCTAACCATCAGTCCTGATGTCAAGATTGTCGCTTTTGTCATTTCTGCTACTTTTCGTAACTTCCGTCTTTCTTCGATTTATTCTCAACCTATAATCTGTACTCATTAGACTGTTCATTCCACTCAGCAGATGATGTAACTCTTCTTCACTTTCACTCAGGATAGCAATATCATCAGCGAATCGTATCATTGATATACTTCGCTCTTGAATTTTAATTCCACTCCTGAACATTTCTTTTATTTCCATCATTGCTTCTTTGATGTACATATAGAACAGGCTACATCCCTGTCTTACAACCTTTTTAATCCGAGCACTTCGTTCTTGGTCGTTTACTCTTGTTATTCCCTCTTAACCCTTGTACATATTGTGTATTACCCATCTCTACCTATAGCTTAGCCCTATTTTTCTCAGAACTTTGAACATCTTGCACCATTTGACACTGTCGAACGCTTTTTGCAGACCGATAAATCCTATGAACGTGTCTTGACTTTTCTTTAGTATTGCTTCTAATATTAACCGCAACGTCGCAATTACCTTTCCTAAAGCAAAAATGATAGTCATCTAGCACATTCGATATTTACCTGACTACAGCATCGTGTAAGGTAAATGGATACGAAGAACGAAAGAAGAACTGTACCAACGGTTCGGAAAGTCAGTCTTTGGCCGAACGTTGGGACATATGTGGCTACAGTGGCTTGGCCTAATTTTTAGAGACGGTGGGTTCCTCCCATAACAGGTCCTCCATTCTCAGCCTCCTGGAAAATGCTCAAGAGGACTTTCCAGTACGAGTTGGAAGGATCGAGGACTCACAGTCCTTAACCAAGGGAAGCCGACAGTGCTGGAAGTTGAAGACAGAGACCAACAACGATGGCCTATCGTGTACAGTAAACATCTCCGCCGTCGTGACCGACTGACTTACTTTTTAGTGTTTCGTATTTCAATCGAAAAAAATGGAACCCTTATAGGATCATTTTGCTGTCCGTCTGTCTTTTTGGCTGTCTGTCTCTCTGACTATTGGAAACCCTTTTCCTCAGATACTGGTACACGTATGAAGTTGAAATGTATGTCACATACGAGGTCTGTTCAAAAAAATTCGGAGAATTCGTAATTTCGCGTCAGTGGTGTGATGGAACGAAAAGCGGTTGGCATCCCTGCACACGCCTGCGTTTAATATGTAACTGTCGTAGGTTTCATTGGCTATTAGTTACTGTTCATGTCTCTTAGTTATGTCTATGTAATTTACATAAGTGCTGGATATATTTTGGAATATTCGTTTGGAGGTTAGTTATTTTCACATACGGCGATTCTAACACTGTTTTCTACCGTAGGGCAACAACACACCAAAAATACTACGCCACAGTGGAATAACAAAAATCGTAAACGGACGATAGTGTAAAGTGTATTTTGAAAATCATGTGAATAGTCGTCTGATGATGAACTTGCCAGTTCGAAACCGGTAACGGAGCTATTTACCTAAATATATAGCAGTATTAATAGTGGCTGATTGCTGGTTTCTTCTTTGTAAGAATTAACCTACATTAAGTACAGACGTATTTGAAGCGTATGTTGCCATCTAAATTGGCTCACATTTTACTCATGGCCTACCTTAACTTCAGCACATTCGAAAGTGATAAAGGAGCTGGTGCACGTATTGTCCTCATTTATGGATACAGTATGCCACTCGTCTTTTCAGTGAGTTACGATTTCTTTGAAACACCGCCATGTTATCTCGTGGATCCTGAAGAGGCTGTACAATTCGCTGCTCCTGTTCTCCAAGCGTTTCAACAGGGTTGCTGTACGTGTAAGTCTGGGTTTCACGTCAGATGATCTTGTAGGTCTAGTTACAGGGCCTGCTCGACGCACACATTTTAGATTGCACGTATTTCCACGTATTTAACATCAGTAGCAAAATATGGCGGTGCTTCAACAACCCTGTGCTATATTCCCCAACGATAGACCATAGGTAAAATTTCAGACCAGTTATATAGGGATTTAGTCGAAAAGTTTACATTTCAGATACACTAAATACAATACATCTGCACCTGCGTACACATGCCACAAGCCACAGAATGGGGCATGGCGAAGGGTAACCTGACCACTACTAGACATTTCCTTTCCTGTGCCATTTGAAAATGCAAAGACGCAGAAACAACTGTCTATATGCCTTCGTATGAGCCCTAATTTCCTTCATATTACGTTCCAGATCGTTATAGGAAATGTACTTTGGTCACTGTAGTATAGTTCTGTAGTCGCCTTGAAATGCCGATCCTCTAAATCTTCTCAATAGTGTTTCGCGAAAAGAACGTCGTCTTCTCTGTAGGGATTCCATTTGGGTTTACGAAGGCTGTGCCTAATATTCGCGTGTTCATCGAATCTACCGGCAACAATTCTACCAGCCCGCCTTCGAATTGCTTCCGATGTCGCTGCAGTCTGGAACCGCGAGACCGCTACGGTCGCAGGTTCGAATCCTGCCTCGGGCATGGATGTTTGTGATGTCCTTAGGTTAGTCAGGTTTAACTAGTTCTAAGTTCTAGGGGACTAATGACCTCAGCAGTTGAGTCCCATAGTGCTCAGAGCCATTTGAAGCCATTTTGAAGCTTCCGATGTCTTCCTTCAATCCGATCAGCGGGGGATTCCAGACACTCGTGCAGTACTCAAGAATGGATCGCACCAACTAGTGTTCTATACGCGATCTCCTGTATAAACGAGCTACACTTTCTTAAGATTCTCTGTTTTGGAACATATACTGTATTCGAACATTTGAAGTACCTCGAAGAAAACGATTTATTGACACATAGTCATCACGCTTTCAGAAAATATCATTCTTTTGAAACACAACTAGCTCTTTATACTCATGAAGTAATAAGTGCTATCGATAAGGGATGTCAAATTGATTCCATACTTGTAGATTTCCAGAAGGCTTTCGACACCGTTCCTCACAAGCTTCTTCTAATCAAACTGCGTGGCTACGGAATATCGCCTCAGTTGTGCGACTGGATTCGTGATTTCCTGTCAGAAGGGTCGCAATTCGTAGAAATAGACGGAAAGTCATCGAGTAAAACAGAAGTAATATCCGGCGTTCCCCAAGGAAGTGTTATAGGACCTCTATTGTTCCTGGTCTATATTTACGACATAGGAGACAATCTGATTAGTCGTCTTAGATTGTTTGCAGATGATGCTGTCATTTACCGCCTTGTAAAGACATCAGATGAACAAAAGGACTTGCAAAATGATTCAGATAAGCTATCTGTATGGTGCGAAAAGTGGTAATTGATCCTGAACACGGAAAAGTGTGAAGTTATTCACATGAGTACTAAAAGAAATCAGCTAAAATTCAACTAAATACTTACGGATTACAATTACAAATAACCTAAATTGGAACGATCTCATACGTAATATTGTGGATAGAGCAAACCAAAGACTGCGATTCATTGGCAGAACACTTAGAAGGTGCAACAGGTCTACTAAAGAGACAGCTTACACCACGCTTGTCCGCTCTATTCTGGAGTATTGCTGTGCGGTGTGGGATCCGCATCAGGTGGGACTGATGGATGCATTGAAAAAGTACAAAGAAGGGCAGCTCGTTTTGTATTATCGCGAAATAGGGGAGATAGCGTCACAGACATGATACGTGAATTGGAGTGGCAATCATTAAAACAAAGGCGTTTTTCGTTGCGACGGAATTTTCTCATGAGATTTCAATCACCAGTTTGCTCCTCCGATTGCGAAAACATTCTGTTGGCACCCACCTAAATAGGGAGAAATGATCATCACGATAAAATAAGAGAAATCAAGGCTCGCACAGAAAATTTTTTAAGTGCTCGTTTTTCCCGCGTGCCGTTCGAGAGTGGAACGGTAGAGAGACAGCTTGAAGGTGATTCATTGAACCCTCTGCCAGGCACTTTATTGTGAATAGCAGAGTTATCACGTAGCTGTAGATGTAGATGTGAACAACCCGAAGTTGGCCATTCACCTTACGTACCACCGTCCTTAGGTACCCGTTCCATTTCATATCGTTTTGCAATGTTACGCCACCTATTTAATCGACATGACTGTGTCAAACAGAGCGTTATTAAGGCTGATTTCGAACATTACGGAATTTTTTGCCATACTCATGTGCATTAGCTTGCACTTTTCTACGCCTAGAACAAGCCGCCGTTCATCATATCAACCAGAAACTTTGCCTAACTTATCCTGCATCCTCCTACAATCATTCAACGTCGACATCTTCCCGTATCCTGCAGTGTCATCAGCAAACAGTCACAGGCTGCTGATCACCCTGTCCGTCAGATAATTTATGTGTACATATAGAGAGCACGAGCTGTCTTATCACACTTCCCTCGGGCACTCCTGACGATATCCTTGTCTCTAGTGAACACGCGTCGTCGAGGACAAGATACAGGGTTCTGTTACTTAAGAGATCTTCGAGCCACTCGCATATCTGAGAACCTAATACTCCGAACTTCGTCAACAATTTGCAGTGGTGCACCGTTTCAAATGCTTTTCGGAAATCTAGGAATATGGAATCTACCTGTTGCTCTTCATCCATGATTCGCAGGATATCACGTGAAGATAGAGCAAATTGAGTTTCGCACGAGCTATGCTTTCCAACACCGTGCTGGTTTGTGGATAGAAGCTTTTGGGTCTCAAGGAAATTAATTATTTTCGGACTGAGAATATATCCAAGAATTCTGCAGCAAACTAACGTTAAGAAAATTGGTCTGTAATTTTGCGGGTTCGTTCTTTTGCCCTCCTTATATATTTGTCCAATGTTTCGTACAGAAGTCAGGACAGCTCGTAGCTACACATCGTAGTTAAATCATTTCACTATCGGCTATGTTGCGGACCCATGTTTACTGGTAACCTTTCTCTTCTAATATCTTTTAGTTACACCTACGTCAGTTTTCCCTGTTAATTCTGACGCACCCTGCTTTTTTCATCTGCCTGTAAGTACAAAAATTATCTTTCCTCAAATAAAGCTCATTTCAGTCATACGTATGGTACTGCCGTTAGTGCGTAAATTTTTAGCATATAACAGTCGAGTAACAGTGCACGTAACCGTAGACGTGTGTTACACAAGGTACAGTGAGACGAAAATTCGGAGCGCCGACTAGGGGACATCCGCAGTTCAGCAAAGTGGAGCTCTTGATTCGAAAGCAAGAGCAGTAGTGGACAGTCCGTGGATTGCTCTGCTGAAGGGCTTGGTCTCTGTGGGTCGTAGACGTTTTATGGCTTCGACTGACGTTTATGAGCGTGTAAGGTTGTAAAACGTTGGGCGTCCGCGAAACGAGAGAAGCACCATAAAGTCGCACGTGTGAAGTTGTCATTCTACATGCTGAAAAAACGCAGATGAGATGTAATATTGCAAAGCAGTTCCGTAAAACGGCTCTAGACCCGGCGTCAGAGAAAGTACTGGGAAACTTGCCGCAGAATGAAGGGGTTTCTATGCGGTGCTTGCTTGTAGCTTTAGGTGGAGATGTACAAAGAAGTTCGCACCACACAGTGGGCAATAGAAGTACATGTAACAGAAATTCAATTACCAAACGATGTTGACATAGGGTGATAATTATTCTACATCTACATCTACATGGATACTCTGCAAATAACATTTAAGTGCCTGACAGAGGGTTCATCGAACTACCTTCACAATTCTCTATTATTCCAATCTCGTATAGCGCGCGGGAAAAATGAACACCTGTATCTTTCCGTACCAGCTCTGATCTCCCTTATTTTATCGTGTGATCGTTATTGAACTATATCAAATAAAATCGTCATAGCTGCTGAACGGCTTGCGTTGGGACGTACAAACTGCACGGTTGCCCGAGGGCCATGATGGGAATTAGTATGCGCAGTGTGGTTTGGTTTAGCGACGAAGCCCACTTTCATTTGGATGGGTTCGTCAATAAGCAAAAGTGGCCCATCTGGGGGGACTGAGAATCTGCATTTCGCGATCGAGAAGTCTCTTCACCCTAAACGGGTGACTGTGTGGTGTGCAATGTCCAGTCACGGGCTAATCGGTGCGATATTCCTTGACGGCATGGTGACTGCTGAACGGTAAGTGAAAGTTTTGAAGATGAATTCATGCCCATTATCCAAAGTTACCCTGATTTCGATAAGATGTGGTTCATGCAAGACGGAGCTCGACCCCATCGAAGCAGGCGAGTGTTTGATGTCCTGGAGGAGCACTTTGGGGAGCGCATTCTGGCTCTGGGGTACCCAGAGGCCACTGTCGTGTGCCTTGATTGGCCACCATATTCTCCGGATCTGAACACTTGCGACTCCTTTTTACGGGGGCTATATTAGAGACAAGGTGTGCAGCAATAACCCCAAAACCATTTTTGAGTTGCCGGCCGGTGTGGCCGTGCGGTTCTAGGCGCTTCAGTCTGGAACCGCGTGACCACTACGGTGGCAGGTTCGAATCCTGCCTCGGGCATGGGTGTGTGTGATGTCCTTAGGTTAGTTAGGTTTAAGTAGTTCTAAGTTCTAGGGGACTGATGACCTCAGAAGTTAAGTCCCATAGTGCTCAGAGCCATTTGAACCATTTGAACCATTTTTGAGTTGAAAACAGCCATTCAGAATATCGTCAGCATCGATGTTTCGACACTTGAGCGGGTCAGCAGAATTTCGCTATTCGTCTGCGCCGGATCACAGCCAATGATAACAGGCGTTTCGAACATATCGCAACCTAAATCCGAATATTTGTAGTGACGTTTGAATATTGAATAAAGTGTGTACACGCTATAGTTTGTAACTAATTTACGTTTTTTCTCATATAGTTCAATGACTGAAAAGCTGTACATAACGAGCTGTGGAGTTAATATAACTTTGTAAATTAGAAAGGAAGTTTCTGGAACAACATTGGGAACTGGGGGAGCTTCGGCTTACAAAATGTGTGTACCAGAGAGAGAGAGGAATGATACCGACTATCCACAACCGGTTTTGTACATAGTTAAACAGGAACGCCGGATTTCATTTTGTGAATTTATTCTTCAGTAGTAGAAAAGCTCATTCCGGTGAAAGAAAACGCGAGAAATATAGATAGTTAAAACAATAACTGCCTCGCCTTGCTTTACTGTATACTGCTACTATAGTTAAAAATGCTTTCACTTAAAAGCTTCTCTAGTTGTCATGTAGGTCTGCAGACAGTTGTTGTCCAGTATGTGTAAGTAGTCTGTAGGCGCTGATGAATTTCCGAAATGAAACTGTAATACTTTTTACGTCAAAGAATAAATAAAAACGTGCAAATAATACAATGAAGGACTTCAGCGAATGAAAATATGTGAAATATACCAACTGACTCATTTCTGTGGTCCAAAAACATGCAATTACTTTTTTTAATGAAGCTGTCTTAACCCAGATATTATAGAATACCCACGAGATGATTAATGATAAATACGTTACATTAAACATCGATACGCCAAAACATTATGACCACCTACTTAACAGCGTTTTGGTCCACTTTTCAAACAGAGTACAGCAATGATTCTACTTGGCATGGATTCCACAAGTCCTTGATAGGTTTCCAGAAGTATGTGGCACCAGATGTGTACTCACAGGTCACTAAATTCCCGAAAATTACGGGACGGTGGTTTGTGGGCACACAGCTGGCGCTCAATGTGTGTTCCAATGCGTACAGATCAGTGTCATTTTCTGACTCAAGACATCAACGCGAGTTCACTATCACGCTCGTCAAACCACTACAGCACGATTCTGGCCTTGTGTCGAGGAGAGCTATAATGCTGGAAGATGTCATCGCCATCAGTAACTGTAAAATTTTAACGTGAGTGACAAGTTTGGGATCTGTCGTAGGTTTGTGAGTAGTGGGTTACGGTGCGGTATTTGTTCAAACTATTTTCAAGGGGGGCAATGCAGTGGGGAAGCTAGTGGTGATTTTAGTGAGATCTTCTCCTGGGAATGCAGAATCTGTAGTAGAAATGAGTTGATAGAGGAGCAGGAGCGTAAGATCTGTGCTCTTCAAGTGCAGTAACAATCATGAAGGGATGCAGGAGGTCGGCAATTGTCTACTTGGTTCATTGCTAACATGGTCTTCGAGCAGTACCGTGCGTCCCACAAGAAAGCAATGTTCCCCATAGCATAATTCTGCTCTCACCGTCCTGCATCTGGGACGTGGAGCATGTTTCGTGCAACCATTCGCATGGATGACGAGGTGTAAGGGCCTAACCATCGACCTTGGTTAACAAGAAATGCGATTCATTCGACAGGTGATACGTTTCTGTTGATCCACGGTGAAAACACATTGATGATGTACCCACTGCAATCGTAATTGACGATATTGTTGGGTAAACACAGGAACGCGTAGGGGTCGGACGATATGGAGCTCAATGTTCAACAATGACCCTGGAACGGTGTGCTCCAAAACACATGAGCCTTCACTAGCATTTTACTCTTATCTGCCACAGAGCGCAGCCTGTCCTGGATTACACTGTGCGAAACCCTCCGACCTCTATGTTTTGTGACGAGACGTGGTCGTCCAGTACTATACAGCCTACACGTTATTCCACTACCCTTCGACCACTTTAGTAGTTCGCCAGCAAATGACCAGCTTCGCCGTTTCAGAGATTCTCGTTTCCTGCCTCAGCGCCATAACAATGTGCCCTTTGTCAAAAGCGTCTACATCAGGGCTTAACAACTGGCCAGTTTTGAGCGCGAGTACTCGCGTCTGCTCAGGCACCTGCTCGCGAGCAGGTGCTAGGTCGCGGAGTAGTGGGGAGGGGAGGGAGGGGAAATGCGCGCGCACGTTTGAATGTGATCTCGCGTTCTTAGCAGATTTAACTAGCCATCTGAATGCTTTGAACATTTTACTACAAGGTAAAGATCTGCTAATTACTCATTTCATAGATCGAATACGAGCTTTTAAAAAGAAATTCACACTTTCGGTGAGTCAGCTGGAAACAGGAAACCTAGCTCATTTTCCTAAATTATCATCCATGCAAGATGTTCACAAAGACTGTGAACGTTATTCACATAGTTTAGTTGATCAGCGCTTTCAAGATCTGACAGCACTAGACAGTAATTTTGATCTGTTCTCTCCATATTCAGCGAATATTTAAGAGATTCGTCCTGAGCTGCAGCAGGAAATTATTGACCTGCAGTGTGACAGAGAATACATAGACAAATATCAGAACAAGAAAAACATTTTGGAATTCTACAGACACTTCCCTCAGGACAGATTTCCTCGTTTGCACAAACTGGCGGCTACAATAATATCAATGTTCGGTTCCACGTATTTTTGTGAACAACTGTTCTCTGCAATGAAATGTAACAAGACGCGCTGAGAAACGCATTGTCTGATCGAAATTTAAACTGCACGCTGCGCCTAAAATGCACAAGAACAATTACTCCGAACATAGACGCAATTGTAAAGGACAAAAAGTACAAGATAACCGAGAATCCCACACTTCAGTGACACCTTTTATTTTGTAACAGTTCACAAATTAATGCGAATGTAGAGGCATACACTAAGCTAATAAAATTATGTGGCATGTGTACATTCCCCTTTATTTGTTTCATTTGTCGCAGTAATAATTCGTGAGTGATATCCCTGCAGGTGGCCGCGGATTTACATTGACTGGCGGCAGCTGTTGTGTGCCCCACGTGACTTTCCCCACTCTCCACTCTGGTCCGGTAGTGGGGGTAGCGTGCTCGCGCTGCTCGGTGCTCGTACCTTGCTGCTCACAGCTTGCTCCGCGAGCACGTATGTTGTGAAGCCCTGGTCTACATCAATGGATTTGAGCATTTGCGGTCGGTGTCTTCGCTATAATGACTCCCCATCCGTCCTTTTGGTGAACTGCAACTCACGTTGGACATGTTAGTTCAGTTGTGCAACGGTGCTGGAACCAGTGGTCACGTCAACATCCTCGCTCCCGTAGACGAGGTTTTGGATGTCCACACAGTACAGACGCCCGCCAGGATCGTTCCTGTGAAACACAACTAGCTCTTTATTCACGTGAAGTGCTGAGTGCTATTGACAAGGGATTTCAGATCGATTCCGTATTTCTGGGTTTACGGAAGGCTTTTGACACTGTACCACAGAAGCGGCTCGTAATGAAATTGCGTGCTTATGGAATATCGTCTCAGTTATGTGATTGGATCTGTGATTTCCTGTCAGAGAGGTCACAATTCGTAGTAATTGACGAAAAGTCATCGAGCAAAGCAGAAGTGATTTCTGAGTGCCCCAAGGTAGTGTTATAGACCATTTGCTGTTCCTTATCTATATAAACGATTTGGGAGACAATCTGGGGCGCCGTCTTCATCAGAAGATCAAAACAAACTGCAAAACGGATTAGAAGAAATATCGGAATGATGCGAAAAGTGGCGGTTGACCTTAAATAACAAAAAGTGTGAGGTCATCCACATCTGTGCTAAAAGGAACTCGTTAAACTTCGTTTACACGATAAATCAGTGTAATCTAAAAGCCGTAAATTCAACTAAATATCTAGGTATTACAACTACGAACAACTTAAATTGGAAGGAACACATAGAAAATGTTGTGGGGAAGGCTAACCAAAGTCTGCGTTTTATTTGCAGGACACTTAGAAAATGTAACACTTCTACTAAGGAGACTGCCTACACTACGCTTGTCCGGCCTCTTTTAGAATACTGCTGCGCGGTGTGGGATCCTTACCAGATAGGAATGACGGAGTACATCGAAAAAGTTCAAAGAAAGGCAGTACGTTTTGTATTATTGCGAAATATGGGAGAGAGTGCCAGATAAATGATACAGGATTTCGTATGGACATCAGTAAAAGAAAGGCGTTTTTCGTTGCGACGGAATCTTCTCATGAAACTTCAATCACCAACTTTCTCCTCCGAATAGGAAAATACTTTGTTGACACCGACCTACAATGGGAGGAACGATCACCAAGATAGAATAAGGGAAATCAGAGCGCGTACGGAAATATATAGGTGTTCGATGAACCAAAAATGTTCAAATGTATGTGAAATCTTACGGGACTCAACTGCTAAGGTCGTCAGTCCCTAAGCTTACACACTACTTAATCTAAATTAACCTAAGGACGAACACACACACCCATGCCCGAGGGAGGTCTCGAAACTCCGCCAGGACCAGCTGCACAGTCTATGACTGCAGCGCCTGAGACCGCTCGGCTAATCCCGCGCGGCCTTTGATGAACCCTCTGCCAGGCACTTAAATGTGATTTCCAGAGTATCCATGTAGATTTAGATGTAGATTGTAAGGACATCAGTGGCAGATCGCACTACCAGAGCACACATAAAGAGCCCAGATGTGTCGACACGAAATGTTGCGAACTTGTTATTAGGAGTGGGACTGCGGGCGTGTACAACTCTAGCCACAGCATCGACGTGCACGGCTCGACTGGTGCCGTCAGAGGGTCACTTGGAAGATAGAATGGCGCGCCGTAGTCTTCAGCGACGAAAGCAGAGTCTGCCTGTGCGCAAGTGATGGTCATTTGAGCCTACGATGTAGACCCGGTGAGCGCTGTCTAGTAGACTGCATTCGACCAAGACACACTGGGCCCCACCCCGGGCCTTATGGTCTGGGGTGCGATAAGCTACAAGGTTCGTTCATCTTTCGTGTTTCTACGCGGCACCTACCGATGTGGCGCTGTGGTTAGCACACTGGACTCGCATTTGGGAGGACGACGGTTCAAGCCTGCGTCCAGCCATCCTGACTTAGGTTTCCCGTGATATCCCTAAATCGCTTCAGGCAAATCCGGGGACGGTCGCATCCAAAGGGCACGTCCGATTTTCTTCTCCATCGCTCTCTAATCCGATGGGACCCATGACCTCGCTGTTTGGTCCCCTCCCACAAATCAACCAATACAGACGGGACGCTAACTGGCGCTCGATACGTACAGCATACTGGTAGGCCCGTTCTTTTGCCATTCTTTCTGCAGGAAACTGATATGTTGTTCCAACATTATAATGCTCGGCCGCGCACTGCCTGTGGAGCTCAGCGTGCTCTACAAGACGTGCAGCAACTTCGAAGGCCAGCACGATCTTTGGACTCGTCTCCAGGCGAGCGCGTGTGGGACATGATAGGGCGGGAAGTGATTCGTGCGACTCATCAACCAACAACCCTAGAGAACTACGTGGACAGGTCGAGCAGGTGTGGCATAACGTATCCCAGGACAGTATTGGCTAGCTGTGCGATCGACTGGATGCCAGACTCAACGCCTGCATTGCGCACGTACTAATATGGTGTTTCGGCATAGGTCGATACCTGGTATCTCAGAACCGCTACTGCTACGGATCTGTAAATGTAATTATTTCGTGTACTCTATACACTCTGTACCACCAATAAATACTGAGACACTTGGAAACCTCTAAATCGTGTACTAATATTTTTTCAGCGTTGTAGTTCATGGTTTCTTGCCATAACTAATTACCTACACAGGAATTTGCCTGCCCTATCCACTGGCACAATCGGAATTGATTTCGAGCTAGAGTCCAAATTAAGTAAATATATAAACATTTAATTGAAAATGACAAAAGTGTAAATCTTACAGACTAAGTATTGTAGGTGGTGTATAATCACACCTGTCAACATATACTGCCTTGCTATTAGTATAACTGTCTTGGATAAAAAGATATGCTGATTTTACTTAAATATTCAGTTAAGTAGCCTCTCATAGGTTAATTAATATCGTTATGAAATTCGTGAATAGCTCAGTCGAAGAGCACTGATGAGTGCTGCAAATTGATAGCTTAATCTCCTCTGTGTAAAAAAATTGTAAAAGTTGTTAATTACTTACTAAATTTCACTTATAGAAATTTGGTCGGTGCTTTATATAGCCATACACACCTCGAGAGAAATCAGCGCATCAACAGAATCGTCTTTCCTTCCTTTTTAACATGATGTATTGTGCTTTTCTGTATCTATAACACTTCGTACCGTACGTGAACAGTTGTTTGTTGTTGTGGTCTTCAGTCCTGAGACTGGTTTGATGCAGCTCTCCATGCTACGTGAATAGTATACGTCTATAATTTGTACTCGCTACCGGGCGGACCTGATGTCACGTATCGAGTGTTAAGATTTTTGACAGAAGCACATGCTGGCCCGGCCTTGCGTCTCTGCCATGCCATTTCTACAACCACCAACCATACCCGCGACCATCTCGTCCCCACAACAAAACCTGCGCAAACCATGTGCCGCGTTCGAGCAGGATCAAACGTCAGTAATCATTATATGGTACGCCGTGTACAGTATTCTATACCTGTACTGCATCGACTACTTTTTCCATTCTGCTGTTTGTTCCAAAGACAACAATACGGTGACACTTATAGACTATATGATCAAAAATATTCGGACACTCGCAAAAACATACATATGTTTTGGTCCACGTTTCAAACAGTGGCCTATATTAGGTGCATTGTGCTGCCACCTACTGCGATGTCCACCATATCAGCGACCTCAGTAGCCATTGAACATTGTGAGAGAGCAGAATGGGCTCCGAGGAACTCACGGACTTTGAACGTGGTCAGGTGTTTGGGTGTCACTTGTGTCATACGTCTGTACGCGAGATTTCCACACACCTAAATATTCCTAAGTCCACTGTTTCCTATGTGATAGTGAAGTGGAAACGTGAAGGGACAAATACAGCACAAAAACGTGCAAGGCGATGTTGTTATGGTTCAAATGGCTGTGAGCACTATGGAACTTAAATTCTGAGGTCATCAGTCCCCTAGAACTTAGAACTACTTAAACCTAACTAACCTAAGGACATCACACACATCCATACCCGAGGCAGGATTCGAACCTACGACCGTAGTGTACAACAAAGCTGTTTCCTCTTCTATTAAGTTTTCCGCATTGATTTGTGTGTTCACCTTTTGTTATGAGTATTTAAAAATTTTGAACATTATCTGATTTCGAAGAAGGAAAGAGATTACAGTTGTGAATATTACCGAACCATCAGTTCAATTAACAATGGTTAGACAATAATTACACAAATTATGCCGCCCGAAGTGGCCGTGCGGTTCTAGGCGCTGCAATCTGGAACCGCGAGACCGCTACGGTCGCAGGTTCGAATCCTGCCTCGGGCATGGATGTGTGTGATGTCCTTAGGTTAGTTAGGTGTAACTAGTTCTAAGTTCTAGGGGACCAATGACCTCAGAAGTTGAGTCCCATAGTGCTCAGAGCCAGCCTACAAAAATTATTTTCCAAAGAATGGAACAACTGGTGGCTGGCGACTTTGGGGAGGTTATTTTGGATTCATAAGAGATTTAAGAGCACACGAGAAATATCGACCTACAACTTGTCTTAGAAGTTAGGATGAAGAAATGCAAAACTACGTTTATCGAGTATGTAATTTTACGACATATTTTTACAAAATTGACTGGAAAAAAATCTTTGGAGTTACCAAGGATATAAAATACCCAGTGGAACGGTGTCTTCAACTTGTACAGGAACCCTGCTATAATTTTAAGAGGCATGAAATGAAAGCAGTAGTTGAGAAGGAAGTGGCGCAGCGTTTTAGCCCATCCCCTACGTTATTCAATCAATATTTTGACTAGAGTATAAAGGACACCAAGGGGAAATTTCGGAAGGAAACTGAGGGTCGGGGAGAAGAAATAAAGAAACTTTGAGGTTTGCCGATGACATTCTTACGCAGTGACAAGCTTTAAACGGCTTGGAAGAGGAGATGAAAGGAACAGATAGTGTCTCGAAAAGAAGTGGTAAGATGAAGATCAACAAAAGTGAAACAAGGGTCGCCGACAATAATCGAGTTAAATCAGGCAATTCTGAGAGAGCTGGATTAGAAATGGGACATCAAAAGTAGTACACGCGTTTCCTTATTTGGAGCGCAAAATAAGTGATGAGGGCGCAAGTAGAGAGAATGACTGACAATAGCGAGACGAACATATCTGAAAAAGAGAAATTTGGTAGCATAAATGTACGTGTTAGGAAGCCTTTTTTGATTGCGTTTGGAGTGGGGCCGCGTGCCGAAGTGAAACAGTGCAGACAAGAACAGAGAGCAGAAGAATTTGAAATGTGGCACTACACAAGAGTACTGAAGTTTAGATGGGTACATCGACTGGCTGAAGTGGAAGCACCGAATGTAACTGGGATTAAAAGAGATTTATGCACAACTGCACTAAAAGGAGGGGTCGGTCGATAGAAGACATCCAGAGGCAAAAAGGGACAGTCAGTTTAGTAATGGAGTGTGTGGACGTGGGGGGACGGGATAAAATTTTTCGAGGGTGACTTCGCTAGGCTACAGAAAGCAGGTTTTAGATGTAGGTAGCCTGCAGCAGTTATGCAGAGATGAAGAGAATCCCAGAGAGTGGAACAGCATGGATAGCGGTATCGGACCAGCATTCGCACTAACGACCACAACAACACACCTGTCAGTTTTAAACTCTGCCATGAGCAACAGCAGCCCTGTACTACACAGATCTGAACGGTAACTTCTGTTACTTGAGCTGACTAGAGCAAAGTTGGTTGGCCTTTCGAGGTGCTGCCGCTTTAGGAACGTTGTGAAAGTCCTCTCGGCGAGAGAAACAAGAGCACGAGCCACGCCAAGGTCGCAGTCCACGAACTTGAAACAGGTTTCGCTAAACCGCTACCGATTACTCTGGACAGGTTCCAGCGGAAATGTTACACGCACGTGTTAGCAAATCGCAGTGCTGAACTGATGTTGTCATCGCAGACAGGTGAGATGAGTAATAGTTGCGTCTCGTACGTCCAGGTCGGCAGAACCTGTAATATGAAGCACAACGAGTCATCGCTGTGCTTTTTACCGCTTGGGAAACGAGACGCCACCGTTAGCAAGTAATCCATTCATGTTTTCAAGGAGATACGTCACGAACGGTCGATAGAGAAATAGTCAGTGAGGGAACTAAAGGCTACAGTATAACACCTATGGTTCTGATCGCTGGTCACCGCGACGATGAAACCCGACATGACATGGCAAGCACGTGACGCGATAAGGAAAGTTTTTAAGCGGAGCAGTGACTAATGGGGAATCATTGATACTCTCAACACACACATTAGGCAACACTTGGGGAAACCATCTATGAAATCAACATAAAGGAATCTATCAAATTCATATGAAATCTGCTACTTCTCCTGACGTCGTCATCAATATTCATTAGGCCATCATTTGCTTAATAAAGGTCCAAAGATGCGCCTCTCACGACACTTTCTCACGACACATTAGGGACTTACAAATATTTAAGGACTACCATAATATTTCAGTCTACTCAATCGTATCCCCTCATTTTCAACAAATCCGTAGCACAATCTACACTCATGCTTATAAATTAAGGATAATTGCAGAATGTGGTGCCACACAACGGGGCACTACACAAAACTGGCGCTAATAGCATAGGCACATAGGGAACGCACACGACACCGATCTGTAGGTCTACGGTAATGGTGATAAGTTGAGAAAACTGTCCCGAGACACGTGTGCTACAAAAGGCCACTGTTTCCTGCGCATGAACCCCGACATCAATATGGGATATGATCACCATGCATACGTACACAGGCCGCACAACATGGTGATACTCTGGATAAGGTGGTCGAGCAGCTGCTGGGGTATAGCCTCCCATTCTTGCACCAGTGCCTGTCGGAGCTCATGAAGTGTCCTAGGGGTTTGGAGACGTCCAGCGATACGTTGACCGAGAGCATCCAGACGTGCTCGATGGGGTTTAGGTTTGGAGAACAGGCACGCTACTCCATTCGCCTGATATCTTCTGTTTCAAGGTACTCCTCCACGATGGCAGTTTGGTGGGGCCGTGCGTTATAATCCACCGGGAGGAAGGTGGGATCCACTACACCCCTGAAAAGGCGGACATACTGGTGCAAAATGATGACCTGTTACTGTTCCTCCGTCAAAGATATGCAGAGGTGTACGTGCATCAATCATAAGCCCACCCCACACCATCAAACCATGACCTCCATACAGGTCCCTTTCAAGGACATTAATGGGTTGGTATGTGGTTTCTGGTTCACGCCAGATGAAAACCCAGCCAGAATCACTGTTCAGACTATACCTAGACTCGTCCGTGAACATAATCTGGGACCACTGTTCCAGTGACCATGTACTGTGTTCTTGACACCAGGCTTTACGGGCTCTCCTGTGACCAGGGGTCAGTGGAATGCACCTTGCAGGTCTCTGGGCGAATAAACCATGTCTGTCCAGTCGTCTGTAGACTGTGTGTCTGGAGACGACTGTTCCAGAGGCTGCGGTAAGGTCCCGAGCAAGGCTACCTGCAGTACTCCGTGGCCGTCTGCGGGCACTGATGGTGAGATATCGGTCTTCTTGTGGTGTTGTACACTGTGAACGTCCCGTACCGTAGCGCCTGGACACGTTTCCTGTCTGCTGGAATCGTTGCCATAACCTTGAGATCACACTTTGTAGCACACGGAGGGCCCGTGCTACGTCCTGCTGTGTTTGACCAGCCTCCAGTCGCCCTAGTATTCTACCCCTCACAACGTCATCAATATGTGTTCTTTGAGCCATTTTCAACACACAGTCACCATTAGCACGTCTGAAAACGTCTGCACACGTACTCTCTGCACCGTACTCTGACATCCACCATGACACCTCTGCGTGTCCGGCCCCGGTAGCTGAGTGGTCAGCGTGACGGAATGTCAATCCTAAGGTCCCGGGTTCGATTCCCGGCTGGGTCGGAGATTTGCTCCGCTCAGGGACTGGGTGTTGTGTTGTCCTAATCATCATCGTTTCATCCACATCGACGCGCAGGTCGCCTAAGTGGCGTCAAATCGAAAGACCTGCACCAGGCGAGCGGTCTACCCGACGGGAGGCCCTAGCCACACGACATTTCATTTCACACCTCTGCGTGAGTGGACTGTGCCAGCGCCACCGTGCGACGACCGCAGGTCAAATGCACCGCTTGATCATACCCCGAGGTGATTAGCGTTCTTTCACCATGTATCAGCATTATCCTTAATTTATGAGCATGAGTGTACATCTACATGTACATACATTCTCCTCAAGCCGCTGTACGGTGCGTGGCGGATGGTACTCTGCACCACAACGAGTCATTTCCTTTCCTGTTCCATTCGCAAATAGAAAGAGGGAGAAACGACCGTCCACATACCTCAGTACGAGTCCCAATTTCTCTTACCGTCGTGATTAATACGCGAAATGTACCATTCGAGCAGTAGAACCGTTCTGCAGCCAGCCACAACTACCGGCTCTCTAAATTTTAGAAAATAGCATTCCTCGAAAAGAACGTCGCTTTGCTTCCAGGGAATCACCTTTGTGTTCCCGAAGATATGGCGCCAGACTACAGTGCTGGTGCAGGCACTGCACACTGTGCAGCGCGTTGAAAACACAACCCTGCAGCAGACGGACCCTGCTCGTTCCGACGTTGATCCAACGACATCATCAATTACAACAGCAGTAGGCTGAGAATCATCATGGATGGACTGCGGGTCAATGGAAACACGCCGTCTTATCAGATTAATTACGATTTTTGGTAACACTGCGTTAATCCAGATACACAGGCCAGTGTAAGTATATTACCTTGGGCTTCCATGTGACCTGTGGGCGTAACGAATCCACCATGACAACTGTGGGCTACGTGAACAATACTGCGGATCATCTTAATTCCTCTGTGCTTGGTGTCTTCCCACACATTACACAGAAAAGTTCTCAGCCACCGCGAGGAATTACTATGTGTTATAGGAACAGTTTGCAACTCAAAAAATTTTCAACATGAATTCTAAGGCCGGGTTTATCACTTAATTTTTACAGTTTCCATCTAGTGTCCGTTCAAGGAATGTTGCAGTTTCTTACGAGAGAGTCGGTATTGTCATAATAAATTCCATGACGCAATATATGTACAGGGATGGCAGAGTACTGACACCAAACATAATTCTGACCATCTTTTTCTTCTCTAACGATTTTCTTGGTATGCGTACAGTTTTTCTTCTTGTTGTTGTCCTCAGCCTGAAGATTGGTTTGATGCTGCTCTCCATGCTACTCCATCCTGTGTAAGCTTTTTCATCTCAGAATAACGACAGAAATTTACATCCTTCTGAATCTGCTTTTTGTATTCATGTCTTGGTGTCCATTGATGATTTTTATCCCCCAAACTTCCCTCCAGTACTAAATTGGCCGTCCCTTGATGTCTCAGAATGTGTCCTACGAATCGATCCCTTCTTCTAGTCAGGTACTGCCACAAATCTCTTTTCTCCCAAATTCTATTCAGTACCTCCTCATTAGGTACGTAATCCACCCATCTAATCTCCAGCATTCCTTGGTAGCACAACATTTCAAATGCTTCTGTTCTCTTCTTGTCTAAAATGTTTATCGACCATGTTTCACTTCACACAAATAGCTTCAAAAAGACTTCCTGACACTTAAATCAGTTTCGATGTAAACAAGTTTCTCTTTTTCAGAAACGCTTTTCTTGCCATTCCCAGCCTACACTTTATATCCTCTCTACTTCGGCCATCATCAGTTTTTATTTCTGCTCACTAAATGTTAACTCTTAATCCAAAGTTTTCTTTGGTTTCCTTTACTGTTGTTCAGTGTACGGATTGAATTACATCTGGGATAGCCTACACCCTTGACATTTTACTTACTTTTTACCAGCTGTCTCGTTTTCATTTGTCTGGCCCTTGTACTATTGAAAATACGTTAATATTATCTTCATAAATATGTGGTTTTTTACTACTAGTGCCCACTACGTTATACTGGACTACGAATGCTACACGGAGAAAAAGGAAAGAGGAGATCGTGCAGATGGAATCAGGCAATTAACAGTCCACTCAGAGGCGTACAAATGAGTCATTCTTCACATTCCATCCCTAAACGCAACCCATAAAGTATCTTAGCTAATCATTTGTTAAATAAATTTACTGAAATTCTTTCAGTTACGATTGGTATGAATCTATGATTTACTCAAAAAATTTCTGAACATTGACCAAAGAAATCTTTATAAACGGTAATATAAATAGAAACCGGTGCCTCGCACTTCGCAGAGTATAGATTTGGCGCTAAATATTGATATTTTGAGGTGAAATAAATGGAGTGACAGAATTTGAGAGTGACTGTTGGATGGTGGGTGAAACATCACCATCACAAACGAACGTTTTAAATAACCTATCGCAAAATGACGTTTGCACTATTCATCTCGGATGTGAATGAATTAAGTTGGGTTAGCTATCTTAAGGTGCACGAAATATTTTCCGCGCTTTTCTTTTATCCACTCTTTTGTTACATTTCTACAGATACGTAGGCAAAACTGTAATTTTTGAAGAATGTCGTACAGTGAGGTGACAAAAGACAAGGGACACCTCCTAACATCGAATCAAACCCTATTTGTCCGTCGTAGTGCAGTAACTCAACGTGGCATGGACTCCACAAGTCGCTGGAGATCCCCTACAGAAATATTCATCCACAATGCATCTTTCACCGTCCATAATTGCCGAAGTGTTGCCGGTGCAGGATTTTGTGCAAGAACTGATCTCTTCATTATGTGCCATAGATGTTCGATGGGATTCATGTCGGGCGATCTGGGTGGCCAAATCATTCTCTCGAACTGTCCAGAACGTTCTTCAAACCATTCGTGTACAAATGGAGCCCTGTGAGATGCAGCGTTATAATACATAAAAATGTCGTGGTCGTTAACGAAAGTGAAGCCCCATCAATTGCTGCAAATGGTCTCGAAGTAGCCGATACGTAACCATTTCCAGTCAATGCACCTGAGGACGTACTCCATTCCATGCAAACACAGCCAACACCATTATGGAGCTACTATCAGCTTTTAAAGTGCATTGTTGACAACTTGGATCCATGGCTTAGTGGAGTCTGCGCCATACTCGAACCCTACCATCAGCTCTTACCAACTGAAATCGGAATTCATCTAACCAGGCCACGGTTTTCCAGTCGGCTGGGGTCCAACCAATGTGACGATGAGCCCAGGAGAGGTGCGGCAGGCGATATCATTTTGCTAACGAAGGCAATCACTTCGGTCGTCTGCTGCCACAGCGAATGAACGCCAAATTTGACTGCACTGTCCTAGCGGATACGTTTGTCGTATTATTGCAAGCAGTGTTGCGTGTCTGTTAGCACTGACAATGTTCCGCAAACGTCGCTGCTTTCGGTCGTTAAGTGAAGGCCTTCGGCCGCTGCGTTGTCCGTGGTGAGAGATAAAGTCTGAAATTTGGTATTCTGGGCACACTCCCTAAGGACTTCTAAAATGGCATGTACCAAGCGTCTAGCTTCCAACTACGATTCCGCGTTCAACGTCTGTTAATTCCCGACGTGCCGCCACAATTTCGTCGGAAACCTTTTCACATGAATAGAACCCAGCACGTTGCCCTCGATGGTGAGTGTTCATCGGAGGTGAGGCTATCATCTGGAGCGCCCCAGGGAAGTGTGGTAGGTCCGCTGTTGTTTTCTATCTACATAAATGGTTCAAATGGCTCTGAGCACTATGCGACTTAACTTCTGAGGTCATCAGTCGCCTAGAACTTAGAACTAATTAAACCTAACTAACCTAAGTACATCACACACATCCATGCCCGAGGCAGGATTCGAACCTGCGACCGTAGCGGTCGCTCGGCTCCAGACTGTAGCGCCTAGAACCGCACGGCCACTCCGGCCGGCTATCTACATAAATGATCTTTTGGATAGGGCGGATAGCAAATGTGCGGCTGTTTGCTGATGATGCTGTGGTGTACGGGAAGGTGTCGTCGTTGAGTGACTGTAGGAGGATACAAGATGACTTGGACAAGATTTGTGATTGGTGTAAGGAATGGCAGCTATCTTTAATTATAGATAAGTGTGAATTAATGCAGATGAATAGGAAAAAGAATCCCGTAATGTCTGATTACTCCATTAGTAGTGTAGCGCTTGACATAGTCACGTCGATTAAATATTTGGGCGTAACATTTCAGAGCGATATGAAGTGGAACAAGCATGTAATGGCAGTTGTGGGGAAGGCGGATAGTCGTCTTCGGTTCATTGGTAGAATTTTGGGAAGATTTGGTTCATCTGTAAAGGAGACCGCTTATAAAACACTAATACGACCTATTCTTGAGTACTGCTCGAGCGTTTGGGTTCCCTATCAGGTCGGATTGAGGGAGAACATAGAAGCAATTCAGAGGCGGGCCGCTAGATTTGTTACTGGCAGATTTGATCGTCACGCGAGTGTTACGGAAATGCTTCAGGAACACGGGTGGGAGTCTCTAGAGGAAAGGAGGCGTTCTTTTCGTGAATCGCTACTGAGGAAATTTAGAGAACCACTATTTGAGGCTGACTGCAGTACAATTTTACTCCGTCAACTTATATTTCGCGGAAAGACCACAAAGATAAGATCAGAGAGATTAGGGCCCGTACAGAGACATATAGGCAGTCATTTTTCCCTCGTTCTGTTTGGGAGTGGAACAGGGAGAGAAGATGCTAGGTGTGGTACGAGGTACCCTCCGCCACGCACCGTATGGTGCATTGCGGAGTATGTATGTAGATGTAGAAGTAGATGTAGAATCACCTGAGTTCAAATAACAGCTCTGCCTACGCACCGCTCTTTTATACCTCGTGTACACGATACTACCGCCTTCTGCATATCGCTATCCCATGGCTTTTGTCAAAATCAAATGGCTCTGAGCACTATGGGACTTAACATCTGAGGTCATCAGTCCCCTGGACTTAGAACTACTTAAACATAACTAACCTAAGGACATCACACACATCCATGCCCGAGGCAGGATTTGAACCTGCGACCGTAGCGGTCGCTCGGTTCCATACGTAGCGCCTAGAACCGCTCGGCCACTCCGCCCGGCGCCCTACGTCAACCAGCTAATAAATGTGCTAAGAAATTTTAAGAAATACTAAAGAATAGAAATCGTATGTAGATGGCTGAAGAAACCTAAAATTAGAAAACGGTAAACTAACGCAACGGTGTAGTGCTAATGTTGTGACACGCCTGGTGCTCCCGGTTTTAGGCCAAAACGACACACCTGAGGCCAATTTAGCGGCGGGAAACAGGAGGCCGGATGGGGTCCAACAGAGCGTTGGACCGTGCCGCGTCCACAAAACGCAGGAAGCTGGCTGGCAAGCACGCAACCTCCACAGCGTGCCACTCCGCAGTTAAGCACAGTTATACGCGGCCGTCTCCGAAACACCGAGCTGCACAGTTCCTCTGGGTGAAAGGCGGAGCTCCTCTGTTCCGTAAACACAACAGCTGCCCGCACGTGATGTCAGAGAGTCGTTTGTGATGTAAGGACGCCTTAGCCTCACGTGGCTGCTAAGAGGGCGTTTTAAGTGACGCGAGCAATATCGGCCGAGTGAAGTAAAGGGAAGTATGGTGTATAGTATAATGGCACTACAGTCGAGTCGGCGTAAGTTGATTCCTGACAGTTGCAGCGGACTGGGCGACGCAGCTTCGCGGACCTACCTCAACCCATAACGCAATAACGTAACACGATTTTGCAAACATCTCTATGGCAACAACTCAGTGTATTTTTTTAATGTTTGCCCAGCCAGTTGACAGTTGATGGTTGGAGAGACGACATTACAGTTACAGGTAGTCTGCGAAAAACAGTTGTCGACCACTGATGCACCGTGTATGAGGAACGTGATAACCCCATCAGCGTCAACTAAGGCTTGAAGATGATACTCTGAAGCACCGAAACTGGCAGCTACACAATACATGACATTACAAGGATGGCTGTAGGTATTTCATTTCTTGCAACACCCCACTGTAGTCACAGCTCTATAGGTGGCTACTGTCTCCGCCTGCAGCCATTAGCGCTTCGCAGTTGAAAGCTGGCAGCAGCGCTCTGAGCTTCCAGAGATCTTCTTAGACCGTCTCGACCACAGGGAGAAATTAAAGGCACATTTGTGAAATATAGAAAGGTCTCAATCGCACAATTCTTTATTAAGCGTTACGCGTTTCAAAATATCATCGGATTGAAGCTGTGGAATGAAGTGTACAAGAAAATGAATGATAGAAAATAAATATGTTACTATCCATTTAAGTATTCCAGTATACAGAAATTTCAATTAGTATCGTACTTACGTTAAAATAAAACTTTAGTACAAAGCTCACTAAAGTAGCACATAGACTGAAGGAAACACAAATCTCGCTTGATGTAGGCATCTTTGACAGTGCCGTTGTCTTTTCGAAAAGAACCAGTGCCAAACTGTCAAAGAGGTAAACGAAGGGCAGTAGGTGGCGCTAGCATTAACCGTAGAAATCAAGTCAAAGAGTAACTTTACAAACTTCCATGCACTGCGATTAGGCATATGTTAGCATCTCGTGAACAACTTGACAAAAATACACTTAAGCTACTTTTATCGAAGAGAAACTCATGTACTAATAGCACGAAATGTGTGTCGTTAGGTAACATCGTAAACGACGTTACAGACATAGTTTTAATCAAAAATCAAAGCAGAAGACATTTGCAACCAATGACTGGCGTGGTACAATATAAACATAAAACCGTGATAGGCAACAAATGAAATGTAAGTGGTGAAGGAATAAGTTTACAACCATCACTAAATAAAATGTTACATAAATATCAACAAATGCGGTGAAACTGCAATAGACGAACTTGTAATAAATGACACAACAGAATCAATTAGGTGAACCGAGACTGGTAGCAACAGCTTGAAATTAAAGACCTAGTATACGATAAGGAGGGATTTTTTTCTGTAATATCGTATAACTGTCCAGCTGCCATCAGTTTACAACCGCACAAAAAGAAATGTTACATGACTAACATGAACTATACCCGCAGGACAGAACAGATAGTTTAATTTGTCTAAAGGGGCCAAAATGAGTGGCTGTCAGTTGCACTCTAACATACTACTTTTTTCATTTGACAAAAATTACAAGAGTAAAGAAAACATTACAAACAGAGCAAGCCAAACATTAATTCTAGAACGTAATTGCTGGCTAAATGCGCCATTCACTCTCACGCCTCAAGGGCAAAACAACTTTAATTTAAAACCGGCTGAAGGCCAATCACTTAGCACCCGAAACAAGAATTTGAATTTTAAAAGGCAGAAGGCTTCATCTTAAAACATTTCTCAAAATTAGGCTGAAATCACAAACAATCTCACGCCTTAAGAGCAAAACAACTTTAATTTAAAATCGGCTAGAAGCCATATATAAACGAACAACAAGGACAAATAAGAAAAGGCATCACATCAAACGGCGCTCAGAAGTTTCCAAGGATCGGCCTGGAATTCAAACACTAACGCTCGCTTAGGTGAGACAGGCAGTCGGCCCAACAATTCTCAATCCGACGGCAACCCAACCGACAGACAGTCAGCGGACCAAGCGACGGGATAACTTCCGCTCCACCCGACCAGCACAGAACAGGGAGTTCAATGGAACAACGCATAAGGTATCGGCACCCACAACGAGTTACACATTCAGCTGTCAAACTACAAGCCGTACTGGATGGTCGCAACACCACGAGGAAAATATACTGCCTGAATTTACTTCAACGGCCAGGGCAGGTAACCGGAACGTTAACGGCCACAAGGCAGAAGATTCCGCTGGTGCACTTCAATTCAAAATAATCAAGTTAAGTTAAAGTCCAGAGGAGGGCGGCTAGAATTTCGCCAACTTGAAAACACACGTTGTTGCTTGCGGGAATGTCCCAACAGCCCACAACGAAATTCAATCTACACAATGTGAACAGTTGGGGCTGGCTGGTAGCTTAAGTAAACACCCAACTTTCGTGTCTGGGATCTTTGAGCCACCGACCACGTAGCAATGGGAACAGCCCCTCACACGGCACCAGCCAGACATGCGCCACGGAGACTTCCTCGCTGCTCCACGCCAACCAACCAATTGCCCACACACGGCAAAGCCGGAAACTATAAGCACGACGCCAAAGATAGTACAAGGGTGCGAATATCGATACACGCTGCTGCTGCCACTCGCGGAGAGAGAGGATAACAGCATAATCGCGATAACTGCGGGAGACTAATCACAAAATAGTAACCAAGGTTTAATGCAAACATAACACGAGTCAGCCACGGCTCAACCATCTATAATCATTACACTAGCCGAACAGACAATGCATGACATACGATATAACCATTTAGGTGGACAATTTGGAGAGCTGAAATGTGGACAGTGAGGAGGAAGACAGAGCAACGCTAGAAAATGGTTCAAATGGCTCTGAGCACTATGGGACTCAACTGCTGAGGTCATTAGTCCCCTAGAACTTAGAACTAGTTAAACCTAACTAACCTAAGGACATCACAAACATCCATGCCCGAGGCAGGATTCGAACCTGCGACCGTAGCGGTCTTGCGGTTCCAGACTGCAGCGCCTTTAACCGCACGGCCACTTCGGCCGGCTAGCAACGCTAGAGAGTTTTGGCGTACGGACATGGTGAAGAATAACTTGGTTTGATTGAGTGAAAAATAAAAGTGTACTGAGAAGAGTGGAAGTACAAAGGCAGTTATTGAACGTAGTGAAAAGAAAGAAAAGAATCTCTATTGGATATGTATTAACAAGGAAAGGGGAGCTTGTAGAATCACCATTAGAGGTGAGTGCGGAAGAGAAGAGGAGGCGAAGGAGGAAGAGTTGTGACACTGGATGATGTACCGGGCGGCACAGGTTCAGCACCACTAAGAGGGAGGAGGTAAAGCGTCGAGGAAAATGGAGACGCAAAGGAGCAGCTAACATAGTGGAAAAATGATGGTGTTAAGTGTATAGACTCGAATTTTGGAGACGAGTTATTCGACCGCACTAGCTGAATTCTCCGATTTCCCGCGCGTTGTATGGACTGTATATCTTTTAAGTTACTGAGTAACAGCACAACTGAAATTAGCGACAACCATCAAAACTGGGGAGTTCGGAATAGCTGAAGAGAAAGAAAATTTTCCGCCTTTGTTGCAAAATAAATGCATGTTAAACAAAGCAAGCATTACATTAGAATGAGAGTGTATTTCTACATCTACATCTATATCTTTATGTATGCAAACCACCATACGGTGCGTGGCGGAAGGTACCCTGTACCACTACTGGTCATTTCCTTTCCTGTTCCACTATCAATTAGAGCGAGGGAAAAACGACTCTCTGTATGAGCCTTAATTTCTCGTATATTATCTTTGTGGTCCTTACGAGCACTGTAGGTTGGCGTTCGGCAGTCAGGTTCCAGTGCCGGTTCTGTAAATTTTATGAATATTGTTTCTCGAAAAGAAAGTCGTCTCCCCTCCAGGGACTCCATTTTGAGCTCTCAAAGTATCCTCGTATTACGTTTTGTTCGAAGCTATCGGTATCACATCTAGCAGCCTGCCTCTGAATTGCTTCGATGTCTTCCTTTAATCCGACCTGATACGGATCGCAAACACTCGAGCGCTACTCAAGAATAGGTCGCACCAGCGTCCTATATGCGATCTCTTTTAGAGGTGAACCACTCTTTTCTAAAATTCTCCCAATAAACCGAAGTCGACCATTTGCATTCCCTACTACAGTTCTCAAATGCTCGTTCTACCTCATATCGCTTTGCAACGTTACACCCAGAACCAGTTTTATCATCTCATTCGCCTTGCCAGTTTGGCGAACGCATAGACAGTATCTTACGCCAGTCCACTTTAAGGACTGGCAAAGAAGTTTGGAATTTATTTCAACACAATGGATAAATATTTAATAGATTTTCGGCCCTCAAAACTCCCACCCCTGTTAATCACAATGGCCTGATATCACGAGGCGTGTTTTTTTAAAGTAAGTACCGGTATGAAATGAAAAAAAGACGTGCTAATATATCTCAATTATTTTATTTTTACATGAAAGCCTGTACCTTAATCTACGCACTGACACCATTACAGTCTGATTCTTCCTTGTTTACGTTGTGTACTGAGAGTTTAAGATGCCTCCAATAACCGTGAGTCCCGCCGACTGTGAAGTACGGGCTGTTATAAGATTTCTTAGTGCTAAAGGGCTAAAAGCGATCGATATTCATCGTGAGACCTATGCAGTTTACGGAGAAAACATTATGAGTGATGGAATGGTAAGAAAGTGGGGAGAGCATTTAAAGATGGCCGCACAAATGTGCATTATGAGCAACGGAGTGGGCGTCCTTTGCTCGTTAATGAAAGTTTGGTACAGGAAGTGGGCAATAAAGTGAGAGAAAACAGACGCTTTACGATTTCGTCCTTGCGGGATGTCTTTCCTAATGTTTCTCGTAGTGGTTTTTATGGCATTGTGACCGAGCACTTGAATTACCGAGAATTGTGCGCACGTTGGGTACCAAAAATGTTGACGGATGTGCGCAAAACCAAACGTTTAGACAGTGCATTGAATTTCCTTGAGCGTACCACAACGACGGTGATGATTTCTTAAGCCAAATTGTTACGGGTGATGAAACATGGGTGGCCTACGTCACATCAGAATCAAAGCAACAGTCCATGGAATGGAAGCATTCAGATTCACCCAGAAAAGTGAAGTTTAAGCAAACAATTTCTGCCCGGAAAATCATGTGCACAGTTTTCTGGGGCAGAAAAGGAGTATTGCTAGTGGAATTTGTGCCTCGCAATGAGACAATCAATGTCGCAGCTTACTGTAAGACATTAAACAATCTGCGCCGTTCAATTCAGAACAAAAGACGTGGCAAGTTGAGCAAGGGCATCGTTTTGCTGCAAGACAATGCCAGTCCGCATGTGGCGAATCAGACCGAAGATCTCATCACATCTTCTTGATGGGAAACTCTAGATCATCCTCCATACAGCACCGATCTTGCGCCCAGTGACTACCATCTGTTCCTGCATTACCATCTGTTCCTGCACTTGAAGAAACACCTGGGCGGTCAGCGTCTTCAAGACGATGAGGAAGTCTAAAGAGTAGTGATGCAGTGGTTAACAAGTCAGGCGGCAGACTTCTATGAGGAGGGTATTCAAAAACTGGTACAACGTTATGACAAGTGCCTCAATATTGACGGAAATTATGTAGAAAAGTAGATTAAGGTACAGGCTTTCATGTAAAAATAATATTATTGAGATATCTTAGCAGTTTTTTTTAAATTTCAAAACGGTACTTACTTAAAAAAACACGCCTTCAACAGTTCGATTCGAAACTTATCTAGAACTAGCTCAATATTACGACCTGGCGATGTCGGTGAAGCATTCGATTATTTGAGAACTATCGTTGAATCTGTAAATGAAGGTAAGACTCCCACAATGAAAAGTTGGTCACGTTCCTGTTTTGTATACTACCGACGGATTCACCGAGCAAGGCGGTGCAGTCGACGATGAGCCACGCTCTGTTGGGCAGGAGTTCGTGTTCTCCCGCTCTGACTTAGGTTTTCGCAAGTACAGCTCCACTCGCAATACTTGTACCAAATAGAATGTCAACATTTATACTCCGCATATCACTACGTGGTACGTAATATTAGAGAGTCTGTTTTTTTCTCTTATTACTCAATTTCGCAGAATAAGTGCTGTAGATACTCCTCCAGACTATCCAAAAATTCTCTGATCTTACGACCGTAGACACACACGAGTTAGTGTCTTGACCTTCCCTACAGTATACCTTTTCGGAAACCTCGTGTTTTAAGCCTTTCGAGAAATGCTACCCATCTTTCGCAGCATATGTCATTGCTGTACGTTGAACACGTCTGTGATGTTTTCATTGTAATAAAGCCGCCTCCGTATCTCTTGTCTCTGCCTCATTCATTATTTTCCTGGAAGGGTTTCCACAGAGAACAATTATTGTATGCCATAAAATTCCTTACTGAACTATACAAGCTTATTCCCTTGTGCGTCCTATTTTTCCCGAAACCTAACGCAATATTGCTTTGAAAGCAAAGACACGGAGGACACTCTTACTAGGTACCTGAAAAACATCACAAGCAATGTTGAAAAAAGCGACACGGAATATTGTTTCAGTCAGCCTAATACCAAATAAAGTAAAACAGCGTGTATCAGCGGTACCGCGGCATGAGAGAGCGTCCATACTTCTTTTACATCTACTATTTCACGTTTATGAATGCGTTCTGTAATAGCTCGTTGGCGACTCTCGGGTCTTAATACCGGCTCTAGCATTCCGTAACGATTACTACTCCCGAAACCTCAGACATTTTCATTAACTACTCCATACTCCTCTCCATAAACTCCTCCTTAATGATATCTACAGGCCTCTACGAAGGAACGAGTCAGTCAATGTGTCTTGAGTCTACGATTCATCATATACAGCTCCAACGTGACACTTGTCCAAATGGTTCAAATGGCTCTGAGCACTATGGGACTTAACTTCTAAGGTCATCAGTCTCCTAGAAATAGAACTACTTAAACCTAACTAACCTAAGGACGTCACACACATCCATGCCCGAGGCAGGATTCGAACCTGCGACCGTAGCGGTCACGCGGTTCCAAACTGTAGCGCTTAGAACCGCTCGGCCACCCTGGCCGGCCAACGTGAGACTGGGCGGTGATGGTGGGGAAAGAGGGATGGTTAGTGTTATTCAAATGTTTAATTTGTTGATTGTGAGTACAAGAAAGTGAGTTTAATGTGCAGAAGCTTCAGTACTTGACGAGAAGAGTGCCGCGTGGTTTCTCATCGTTCATGCGCCATTCCCCACATCACTGAGCTCGCTGTTGCACCGTGGAACAAAGCGAGACATGAAAAGGCCACTCTTTTATGGAGCACCGATTTCGTTCATTGCCGCTGTTAACATGTCGTCAAGTAGCCTACAATGCGCATCCATATTATTGTTGTAATCAGATTTGCTGCCATAGTTTTCTTATGTGATGAACAATAGTTCAAAGCAGTGTAATACGACGTACTATGTAAGAAAACAGAGCTTCTTTTGTCGAGACCATTCTTTCATTTTTCCTTTTTTTAAGTACTTTTTCTTCTTTGCCATTCTTTGTCATTGTGGTCTGGTGCGTCACTTCACGATTTCCTATCGTGTGCCAATGATCCCATCTCAGAGCAGCGGTTACACCCAATGTGCTCAGTTATTTGTTACATCCATTCCAGTATCTGGATTTTCCTATAGTTTTAGCATCCAGACAATTACGAGGACTGCAAGAGCAGACAAGTGCAAGAATTATCGGACACTCAGCTTAGCAGTTCACGCATTCAAGTTGCGGACAAGAATAATATGCAGAAGGATGGAAAAGAAAGTTGAGGATGTGTTAGGCGTCGATCGGTTTGGCTTTAGGACAGGTAAAGGCGCCAAAGAGGCAATTCTGACGTCGCGGTTGATAATGGAAGCAAGACTAAAGAAAAATCATGACACGTTCACTGGATCTGTCGAGCTGGAAAAAGCGTTCGCCAATGTGAAATGGTGCAAGATGTTCGAAATTCTGAGGAAAATAGGGGTTAACTATAGGGACAGACACGTGATGTACAATATGTACAAGAGCCAAGAGTGTAAGACAAAGTACGAAGTTCTCGGATTGAAAAGGGTGTAAGACAGCTATGGAGTCTTTCGCCCCCACTGTTCATCGAAGAAGCAATTATGGAAATAAAAGAAAGGTTCAGGAATGGAACTAAAATTCAAGGCGAAGAGATGTCAATTAGACGATTCGCTGATGGTATTGCTGTCCTCAGTGATACTGAAGACGAATTACATGAGGGCCGGATATGGATTGAGAGGAAATCGGAGAAAGACGAAAGTAATGAGAAATAACAGAAATGAGAACAGCGAGAAACGTTACAACAGGATCGATGGTCACGAAGTAGGTGAAGTTAAGGAACTATACCACATAGGCTGCAAAATAACCAATGACGGACGGTGCAAGAATGACATAAAAAGCCGACTAGCACTGGCGGAAAGGGTATTCCTGACCAAGAGAAGTCTACTAGTATCAAACATAGGTCTTAATTTGAAGGAAATAATACTGAAAACGCACGTTTGGAGCACAGCATTGAATGTTAGTGAAACGTGGAATGTGAGAGAACTGGAACAGAAGGGAATCGAAGCGTTGAAGACGTAGCGCTGCAGACGAATGTTGAAAATTAGATGGACTGATAAGGTAAGGAATGAGGAGGTTCTGCGCAGAATCGGAGAGGAAAGGAATATGTGGCAAACACTGATAAGGAGAAGGGACAGGATGACACAACACCAGGAAATGAATTCCATGGTACTAGAGGGAGCTGTAGAGGGTTAAAAGTGTAGAGGAAGACAGAGACTGGAATACACCCAACAAATACTTGAGGACGCAGGTTGAAAATGCTTCTCTGAGATGGAGAAGATGGCACAGGAGAGGAATTCGTTGCGGGCCTCATCAAGCCAGACAGAAGACAGATGATTTAAAAAAAAATGTCTCCCTCTTTTATACAATGTAGGTTTCCCTGATATTTTAACACTTGACTTACTATTCTGTCTCTTCTTTTTGTCAAAGATTTCTACATATTTCTTCCTCATCTACTCTGCGGAGAACCTCCTCATTTCATGTTAATCTTCAACATTCTTCTACAACATCACTTCTCAATCACTTTGAGCCTCTTGTCTTTCGGATTGCCCACTGCCCGTTATTCGCTTCCGTACAGTGCGGAGTGTAGGTGTAGATTCTCAAAAATTTCTTCCTCTAGTTGAGGCCTATACTCGTTCTAGTAGACTTCACTTATCGAAAAATGACATTTTTGCGTCTCCTAATTTGCATCTTATTTCATTCTGGCTTGGCTAGTCATCGGTGTAGTAGGTAATTTAGTAATACTGGGATATGAACATCAGATCCACATGTATTAGTCTGAAATTTAATTTCCTTTTCACCATACCCCCTTGTAAACTTAAATAAATATTATTCGACAAGGCCTTAAAAATCTGCAGCATAGAATTCTTGTGGCAGCGTTAGCATCTTATGAGTGATTCTTGGAATAGTACAAGTTTATTTGGTCCCTTACATTACTGCAACCCACAATACTGATGTGTCATGGGGGTAGCAAATAGCCCTAGACGGGGAAACGATGTGCCACTACCGGGTTTCCTGGGCAGCCGGGACAATCATTATTTCTGCCTTTTTCATGGGATTTGCTGAATTAATGTATCCCATCGTACACAAATTTCCATGAAATACAGTTTTAACCATATACGGCAGGAATTTCGCTACGGACGCGCTCTGCAGGCAGTCCTCGTCTTTCAAAAATTGCACTGTTCTAGTCGGGTACACACTCATAGCGCACCTGCCATCTTGGTCAGATTGCAGATCATTAACCATTGGCCGTAGAATACTGTGCATGGGCTACCTTCCATGCGACATGTGCTGCCGCCTTCTAAATACCTATAGGTGCAAAATTTATGTGTGTGTGTGGTTTGAGGTTTTCGGGCGCTAAACAGCATGGTCATCAGCGCCCAAACGATGTGTGGTATTCTGACGTTTGCGACTTATTTATCGTCTCAGTCTCGTATACCGAAACCACAAACGAGAACATAGCAGGCAAGTGGGAATTTTATGAGTGTACTAGTATTTTAGGTCCATACTCAAAACGTCACGCATGTGACTTGCCTCTGCCGCCGCAGAGGCAAGTCCGTGCGTAACAAAGCCGGCGTGTATTGTGAATGACACGAATAGTGGCAGTTTCCGTAGACAACACTGTTGCTCTCTTGAGTGTGGAGTTTAAACACCAGTACAGGTGAACATACATCCTTGCCTGTTTTCGTGTGTGGTTTCAATCACTGAAACCCACACTGCCAACGATCTTTTATATTTGTGTCTACCTCCCTTGGATCGCATTTGCAACCGTGTGTCTGTATGACCTTTTTTGCGACTCACCCTTCTCATTCATCATCTCCTGCAGTTTGACCCTGTATATTACGAACAAAATGAAATTCATATACACAGGTTCATTATGCTTAAACTTTTGTTACTCGAGCCAGCGTTAACGGGAAATTACTTACCTTATGGGTACCCAACTTTATTTTATTTTATTATTTTATTTACACCTCAATTTCAGTAGGACCAAATTGAGGAGAAAATCTCCAAGGTCGTGGAACGTGTCAGAACATGGAAGTACAACATAAAAGTAATAACAGATGAAAATAAATGTTCATGAATCTGAAAAAAGCCAGTCCATAAGTTTAAGTAAATACAATCAACAATACAGTGAGAATCAGCTTAATTTTTCAAGGAACTCCTCGACAGAATAAAAGTAGTGACCCATGAGGAAACTCTTCTGTTTGGATTTGAAAGCGCGTGGATTACTGCTAAGATTTTTTACTTCAGATAGTAGCTTATTGAAAATGGATGCAGCAGTATACTGCACACCTTTTCGCACAAGAGTTAAGGAAGTCCTATCCAAATGCAAGTTTGATTTCTGCCGAGTATTAACCGAGTGAAAGCTGCTGATTCTTGGGAATAAGCAAATATTGGTAACAAGGAACGACAGTAAGGAATATACATATTGAGAGGCCAATGTCAAAATACCCAGACTCGTGAACAGGGGTCGACAAGAGGTTCGTGAACTTACATCACTTATTGTCGGAACCGCCGGTTTCTGAGCCAAAAATATCTTTTTAGAATGAGAAGCGTTAACCCAAAATATAATACCATACGACATAAGCGAATGAAAATGAGCAAAGTAGACAAATTTTCGTGTCGAATGGTCACTCACTTCTGATACCGTTCGAATAGTAAAAATGGCAGTATTAAGTCTTTCAGCAAGATCCTGAACATGGGCTTTCCATGACACCTTACTATCGATCTGAACACCTAGAAATTTGAACTGTTCAGTTTCACTAATCATATGCCCGTTCTGTGATATTAAAACGTCAGGTTTTGTTGAATTGTCTATTAGAAACTGTAAAAACTGAGTCTTACTGTGATTTAGCGTTAGATTATTTTCTACAAGCCATGAACATAGGTCATATACTGCACTATTTGAAGCCGAGCCAATGTTGCACACAACATCTCTTACTACCAAGCTAGTGTCATCAGCAAACAGAAATATTTTAGAGTTACCCGTAATACTAGAGGGCATATCATTTACATAAATAAGGAACAGGAGTGGCCCCAACACTGATCCCTGGGGCACCCCCCCGTTCACAGTACACCACTCAAACCCCACACACAGCCGTTATTAACATTGTGAATAATGACCTTTTGCTGCCATCTTGGTCTGACTGCAGATCATTAACCATTATAGGAATGATGTTCAGACTGTCCACTACAGGTTTTTCACTATTGGTAATGTTAGAGTCATTACTTGCCGTTAGGCTCCAGTACTGGTACGGCGAGCTGGAGTTGAAACGAAAGCAACAGTGTGCATTACAGTTGCAGAGAGTCAACGTGGTTCTGGACAAGGTGAGCAGGGCTTTACTCGTAAAGCTGATTTATCTAAATCTTCACCTACATAATTACTCTGCAATTCACAATTAAATGCCTGGAAGAGCGTTCATCGAACCATCTTTAAGCTACTTTTCTACCGTCCCGCTCTCGAACAGCGAGTGGGAAAAACGAACACTTTCCATGCAAGCTCTGATCTCTCTTATTTTATTGTGATGATTATATCTTTGTATGCATATAGGCGCCATAAAAATACTTTCACACTCTGCGAAGAAAGCTGGTGACGGAACTTTCATGAGAAGGACCTGCCCCAGCGAAGAACGCAGACACCCCAACTCGTGTATCATATCCGTGGCACTTACTTCGCTATGATACAAAACGAGCTGCCCTTCTTTGAACTTTTTCGATGGCCCCCGTCAGCCCTGTCTGATGCAGATCGCACACCGTACAGCAATGCTCCAGAAGAGGACGGACAAGCGCAGTCTCTTTAGTAGAACTGTTACATTTGGTAAGTGCTCTGCCAATAAATTGCAGTATTTGCCTTGCTTTCCCCACATCATTATCTATGCGATCGTTCCGATTTGATTTATTCGTAATTGTAATCCCTAAGTACTTAGCAGAGTTTACGCCCTTTACACTTGTGCGATTTATCGTGTATCCGAAATTTAGCGGATCTCTTTTAATATTCATGTGGATGACTTCACACCTTTCATTATGTGGGAACAATTGCCACTTTTCGCGCCTCCCAGGTATCTTGTCTATATTCATCGAAACAACAACGATGCTCCCGCTCTTTGCGAGTTTCAACGCCTTAAAGGAAAACTGGGTTGAAGAAAATGATCGGAAGTTGGAACTAACTGACTATTTGGTAGTATCTCCTGGGAGAGACTGACGGCCAATTACGCCACAGATTGTTGGTGAAGTTACTGTTGCCTTTGCCCGCATCTCGTGGTCGTGCGGTAGCGTTCTCGCTTCCCACGCCCGGGTTCCCGGGTTCGATTCCCGGCGGGGTCAGGGATTTTCTCTGCCTCGTGATGGCTGGGTGTTCTGTGATGTCCTTAGGTTAGTTAGGTTTAAGTAGTTCTAAGTTCTGGAGGACTGATGACCATAGATGTTAAGTCCCATAGTGCTCAGAGCCATTTGAACCATTTCTACTGTTGCCATGGCTGGAATGGTGGATGCAATGTGCGATCTTCTAGCAGTGTACTGGGCGTGTCGGAACAGCCAACATCCGACATCTGATTGTTGGTGAAGTTACTGTTGCCTTTGCCCGCATCTCGTGGTCGTGCGGTAGCGTTCTCGCTTCCCACGCCCGGGTTCCCGGGTTCGATTCCCGGCGGGGTCAGGGATTTTCTCTGCCTCGTGATGGCTGGGTGTTCTGTGATGTCCTTAGGTTAGTTAGGTTTAAGTAGTTCTAAGTTCTGGAGGACTGATGACCATAGATGTTAAGTCCCATAGTGCTCAGAGCCATTTGAACCATTTCTACTGTTGCCATGGCTGGAATGGTGGATGCAATGTGCGATCTTCTAGCAGTGTACTGGGCGTGTCGGAACAGCCAACATCCGACATCTGATTGTTGGTGAAGTTACTGTTGCCTTTGCCCGCATCTCGTGGTCGTGCGGTAGCGTTCTCGCTTCCCACGCCCGGGTTCCCGGGTTCGATTCCCGGCGGGGTCAGGGATTTTCTCTGCCTCGTGATGGCTGGGTGTTCTGTGATGTCCTTAGGTTAGTTAGGTTTAAGTAGTTCTAAGTTCTGGAGGACTGATGACCATAGATGTTAAGTCCCATAGTGCTCAGAGCCATTTGAACCATTTCTACTGTTGCCATGGCTGGAATGGTGGATGCAATGTGCGATCTTCTAGCAGTGTACTGGGCGTGTCGGAACAGCCAACATCCGACATCTGATTGTTGGTGAAGTTACTGTTGCCTTTGCCCGCATCTCGTGGTCGTGCGGTAGCGTTCTCGCTTCCCACGCCCGGGTTCCCGGGTTCGATTCCCGGCGGGGTCAGGGATTTTCTCTGCCTCGTGATGGCTGGGTGTTCTGTGATGTCCTTAGGTTAGTTAGGTTTAAGTAGTTCTAAGTTCTGGAGGACTGATGACCATAGATGTTAAGTCCCATAGTGCTCAGAGCCATTTGAACCATTTCTACTGTTGCCATGGCTGGAATGGTGGATGCAATGTGCGATCTTCTATCAGTGTACTGGGTGTGTCGCAACAGCCAACATCCGACATCTGATGTTTCGGGGGCAGTAGAGCATCTCTAGTGCGGTTGGAGGCTGTCGCAACGTTTGTAACGTACGCTATTAGCAAATGTTACGCTCTGGTGTGGAAATTAAAATGCGTTTCTTTAAATAATTTATTCATTGTTTCTCTTCCACAAAGTTTCATTACCTTACGATCACACGTTTCTCAGGGGGACCCCCTCAAGTAGCAATAGTTTAATTATAACCACTTATAACCACCCTGTACACTGTACATAGATTTACGTACGCCAGATGTTGTGAGAGAATGGTGGACGAGGTAATCAGCAATAACCTAATGGTAGGATCCACCTTGACATTTACCTAAAGTTTTATCTGAAACCTCAGAAAACGTAAATCAGTGTGCCTGGATGGTGATTAGACCGTCCATCTTCCAGAACACTAAGCTCGTCTGTTAACAACAGAGCAAACTCTTTCATGTGTCCCCAGTGTACACCGATGTTAACCGTTCCGTGGTATATGACTGTTTACGTGTGACCAAAATGTGAGGTGAACAATGTCTCTGTCAGTGTAAGGAAGCATATGAACTCGCTCAGTTCCATTGCACTGACTTTATTTGGAAAAACATTTTCAGCAGACGTAGCGTGTGCCGATCTCAGAGGCTCTCTTGCTGAAGGTGCTCGCCTTAGTATATTCACTACTGTTACAGAATTCAGGAACGACACAGGGACGGCATGCATACTTAAAAGCGTCAGGAAGGAGCGGAAGGGTGCTCTAGAGAGAAGGCGGAGTTGTGTGGAACCATCTGAAAGAAATATATACATGGCAGCAAAGCGAGCAGACGGAGTAAACACAACACGGGGTGGAACAAGGTTCTCCTTCTGAATAATGAAACACGCTCGGTGGAAGCAGATGCTAGTTCTTATAACATCGCTTTCGTCACAGTCACATCTTTAGCTATGTCGTGCAGAATACTTGCAAATGATTTATGCAGGATAGGATGAAACTTGTGATGCTTTCAAGTGAACTGAGTTTCTTTAACGACTTAACTGTTTCACCCGCCTTGTAAATGAAACTTTGGGTTGGTTTCCAACAGTTTCTATTTCAAAGTCTATCGAACTCGTAACTGGTTTTTGCTAATACTTCTGCTTAATTTGATTTCACTTATTGCTTATTGGCGTATAGCAGAGTAATAATGTAACAGATAGTTGATCAAATACACTACTGATAATATTTCCCCGATTGAAACGCTTTTAAATTTCAATGGAGTTTTTGTTCCTAGGTACATGACCACTGTTGTACTCTGTGACATGATTTCACATTTCGAAAATAAACAATAATTTTCCGGAGTACCGGTAATTGTTTTTATTTCAGAAAAATAATGCAAGACATAAAAAGTAAATGCCAACATCTAAAAATGAAATAAGAAATATGCTACATTTCTATTATAGGGAAAAGGTACAAGACTCTCCCCTTACATACCGTTAACTTCTTCCTTTATCTACAGAGTGCCTTAAAATTATCGTATATCTGCCTAAATGTTCATTTTGATCTAATTTTATTTCCAAAATAGCATTTGTCGGTGTCTAGGCCGTTCCTCACCTCTTGTCACCACTGGAACGTCACCATTCCTTCCGAAGTTCGCTTCGTAATCTGATTCTATCTCCTTATCTCCTACCATCTGTAAATGTAGTTTCTTGAACCTTCTCATAATGTCACGTAGCTTAAGCAAATCAGTGTCTAAACTTCGTACCTTGTCCATACGCATCCAGTGTCTTCTGATATTTGGCTTTATACGAGACACATTTACTATAACTCTAGGATAACTTACTGGAATACATCATTATTTCAACTATTTATTTTACGTAATGCGTTCTCATTGTGTTTCAATACTACTGTAATCAAATACTACCACTATCTTAAAACATGTAATGAATTTAATGGGTTCATAGTTTTGTACATCCAGGTAATATTAAAGGGCCAATATCAGACTGAAGTCTTGCTGAGACAAAATTAGCCATCTAAGAGGGCTGTTCGGAAAGTAAGGAACGATAGGTCTCGAAATGGAAACCACAGTGAAAATCAAAACTGTTTTAATTACAACAGTTAGCTACAACTTCCAGCTACTTATCTCCACAGTCGCCGACCCGACTTGGACGTTTGTCGTAGCGTTGTACCAATTTTCCAATAGCCTCGTTATAGAAGGCAGCCGCTAATGCTTTCCGCCAATTCTCTACGCTGGCCTACAGCTCGTTGTCTGTGCCAAAATGTTGTCTTCATAGCCGGCGGTTCATGTGAGCAGAGATGAAACTTAGAGGGAGACAATTACGGGCTGTATTGTGAGTAACCAAACATTTAAAACGATGCAGGAGCATCTTCATTCCCCTGCTGATAGCGGCTGAGAATTTTCTTGAGCAAGAAAACGCACGACAGTTATGTAATGTTGGCTGCATAGCTTCAGGCGAAATTTCTCACCAGACCCTCGTACTTGGCGGGAGACACTACTGTTCTAGGTATCTTTATGTGCTCCCTGTGTGCTCAGAACTAAAAAGAACGACGGACCGCGATCGACGGGCATACCAGAGACACTGCCAAACGCACCGGTGCAAAACTTCATTCGATTTTCACTGTGGTTTCCATCTTGCGACCGATCGTTCCTTACTTTCCGAATAACCCTGGTACACTGATGCGCCAAAGAAACCGGTATAGGCATGCGTATTTCAATGCAGAGATATGTAAACACGCAGAATACGGCGCTGTGGTCGGCAACGTCTATATAAAACAAGTGTCTGGCGCAGTTGCTAGATCGGTTACTGCTGCTACCGTGGTAGGTTCAAATGGTTCAAATGGCTCTGAGCACTATGCGACTTAACTTCTGACGTCATCAGTCGCCTAGAACTTAGAACTAATTAAACATAACGAACCTAAGGACACCACACACATCCATGCCCGAGGCAGGATTCGAACCTGCGACCGTAGCGGTCGCTCGGTTCCAGACTGTAGCACCTAGAACCGCACGGCCACTCCGGCCGGCTACCGTGGTAGGTTATCAAGATTTAAGTAAGTTTGAACGTCATGTTATAGTCGACTCACGAGCGATGGGACACAGCGCCTCCGAGATAGCGATGAAGAAGGGACTTCCCCTACGACCATTTCACGAGGTTACAGTGAATATTAAGAATCCGGTAAAACGTCAAATCTCCAACATTGCTGCTGCCGGAAAAATGATCAATAACGGGACCAACGACGACTGAAGAGAATCGTTCAACGTGAAAGAAGTGCAGGGCTTCCGCAAATTGCTGCAGATTTCAACCCTGGGCCATCGACGAGGGTGAGCTTACAAAAGGTTCAACGAAACATCATCGGAGCTGAAGACCCAATCGTATAGTCTTGATGATGGCACGACACAAAGCTTTACGCCTCACCTGGGCCCGTCAACACCGACATTGGACTGTTGATGACTGGAAAAAGTGTTGCCTGTTCGGACGAGTCTCGTTTCCAATTGTATCGAGCGGATGGACGTTTATGGGTATGGAGACTAGCCTGCATGTCAGTAGGGGACTGTTCAAGCTGCTGGATGCTCTGTAGTGGAGTGGGTCGTGTGCAGTCGGAGTGATATGGGACTCCTGATACGTCTAGATATGACTCTGATGGGTGATTCGTACGTAAACACCCTGGCTGATCACCTGCATCCATTCATGTTGATTGCGCATTACGACGGACATGGGTAATTCCAGGAGGACAATGCGACACCCCACACGTCCAGAATTGCTACAGAGTGGCTCCAGGAACAGCCTTCAGAGTTTATACACTTCCTCTGGCCACCAAACTCCCCAGACATGATTCGGCATATCTGGGATGCCTCGCAATGTGGTGTTCAGAAGAGATCCCCACCGCTCGTACTCTTACGGATTTGTGGACAGTCCTGCTGGATTCATGGTGCCATTTCCCTCCAGCACTACTTCAGACGTTAGTTGAGACGACGCCACGTCGTACTGCGGCACTTCTACGTGCTCGCGGGGGGCCTACACTGCTTTTGGCAGGTGTACCAGTTTCTTTGGCTCTTCAATGTATGCAAATGTATTCCAGTAATAATATTTAGTACATAACTATTTCATCTAAAAACAACCTGTAGTGTTAGAGATGTGCAAGGTGTTCCTAAATTCCCATTACGCATTCTGAGAGCTTTTAGGAGGAACAAAAGAAGTTCACTAGGATCAAAGAAAAAGACTTAATTTGTGAAAGAAATTTCTGAGGTACGTCCGGAGCAGAGCCCAGTACTGGAGTGAACCACCGTCTGGGAGGGGAGCAAAAGAATCAAAGCATCTGAAATATGCTGCTTCAGTGAGGTGCTGAACATCATTCCCACTGACATCAGATAGCAGAACCTGTGAACATGTGGAAGGACTAGGGCTGCTGTGAGAATCGGCTATCGTTATTTGCTGTGATTCTGGTAGTTATTAGTCCCATAATTTATTTTATTTCCCTACGCGTTTTATAGGCTTAAATCTCCATTATCCCTCGGTTTAGGTGAACTAATGGACATTTAATACAAAACTATTGACAAACTGTGTTTATCCATCTCCAAACCTATAATTTTACACTTTTAATACTTCCTACTAACTTAAATTTATTTAACGCAGAGAATAAGGTTTGACGAGAGTTTGCTGACAGGCAAATGACGTTCAGGTAAATGCGAATACCTTCCATATTCGCATTTTAGTAGATTTTAACGTTAGGTGGTTACACGAGAAAATAAAGATTCGAACTGAATGTGAAACGGTACCGGAAACTTTCAGAAGTCAGAGTCGATTTGCCACTTTTAGGTACAAGAAGGCGAACTCTTTTTCGCTGTATCCAATCCGTGTTCTAAATTGTGTGTGTGTGTGTGTGTGTGTGTGTGTGTGTGTGTGTGTGTGTGTGTGTGTGTGGGCGGAGAGAAGCAGGATACGAGAACCGCTTGGGAAGGTTTTTCTTTTTCCTGGTGAGCGAGAGAGGTGTTCTCCTCTGCCCCGCCTTGCGTACGTCCCTGGTCATGAGTAATAGAGAGGAGAAGACTGCTATTGAATTTAAGGGCAACTGAGTCCTCAAAATATGACTTGTTCAAGGAGTCAAGAACGCCGGCCTAAAATAAAGGAAAGAAGTAAGAGCTCATCCAAGTCAGGAACGTCCGATGAAAGCGTGTAGGGGAAGGCGATTCGAAGTGGCACTCTAAGGCAAACTGAATTTTTACCAAATCGTGGTTACTGATAGAAGCTTGCATGCCTCTTACACGTTTGAATCTATATTAGGTAGCGTACCAGATATTATTAAGTGAAAAAGAAACAGTGTATAGGAGCTATATGCATTTTTTTTTGTTTTTGACGACTTATCTTGGGGGTAATGTGGACAATGGCGTCCCAACAGCTCCCCATGTTTTTTGTTCTGATTTCCGCACACACTTTCAAGACAACTTGTTACTCTAGTGTTTCCGATACCATGCGGCTGCAGCGGACGGTTTTCAATCGTATTTTTGTATTAGGCCAAATACAACAGAGATGGATTTAAATTATATAAATTAATTAATTAAAAATCGTCACAGAAGAATAAAATGGTGGATGGTAGCTAGGCATATATATATATCTCACTTTGATTGTAGCATTATGCGTGATATATGGAAGTAACTAACTCTTACTGAGGTGAATAACTTGTCCACTTTTCCGGGTAAGTAGCGTGGCCACTTTTCCCGGTCGAACGCCATTTCACAGATGAAAATATCAAACCGAAAGAAACGACAAAGTACTATATTAGTGTGTCAAAAGATGTTGTTTAAAAAGTGATACGGTAGAAAAGTATTGCTCTATGTATGAATGTGATAACAATAATAATGGAAATTACTTATCATACATGAGAAGACTGAAAATCAGAAAAGTTTCTACCAAAAAGTAACTAAACAAGCTTCTTGTGTCAAATTCACTGACACATCAGTCAAGGCACTGATTGTCTTGAGTCTGAGCACTTCTCGGCATGCAGCAGGACTCTTCAGGGTAAAACATGTTCTATTACGACTTTATCCACCCTGGCTAATTTGCACCACGTGCGCCTACGAGTATCAGCCAAATTTACGAGTTAAAAATTTAAGATAACATTTACCTCGTATCTCAGTTTGTTGTCCCTTCAGTGCTGTTTCTTTTTCATTGATAATAACAAGAAATTGCAGCCTGCATTTCATCTTCTTTTTCCTGATTAAAGGAGTGAGCAACGATAGCAGATAAAAATAACTGTTTTCTTCCGTCATTAATTCTGAAAATGTTTGGGGGGCATTTTCAGTTCTGAAATGAGTTTACGATGACAGAATTTTCTTCCCTACAACAGGCTCGCCTCGCACCTGTAATATCCCTTGGCCCGTGCTGGTTGAAGGAAGTGATCGGTTCAACGACCTTGCTATAGTTTTCGGTTTAAAGTAAATACACATCGCGAGGTGGAGCGTTTCGGATGCGTGAGTGAAATAATTATTCTTTGAAGTCGCGTTGCTCCATGGCGAGAGATGAAACGTAAGAAAATCAGAATATGACTGGACTTTTTTACGGGACACGATAACGAGAGGAGGTGTAGAAAATGTGTACAATGAAACAGTTATTGTTAGCCGACATATTATATAATTTGTGTTTTTGAGATTCACAAGCAGTATGTATTGTTAATGTGAAGTTTAGTAACGGCCAGAATACAGTCTATTGCATTTTAAAGGTAATTACGCGTAATTAATTTTTACAAAAGGATTCTATGAAGAACTATTATGCACTACAAGCTTGTATAGGACTTGGAACATTTGGTATTCGATGTTTGCTGTAGAACCTACTCCTGGCACATGGTCAAAGCATAGAAAAAGTTTTCTCCGATAAAAAGAACTCATTTCACTCGCAGACAATCATCGAATGACCAAATGCGAATGGCAGCGTTCCAGTTCGAGAAGATCCTATAGAAGTTTTCTTTATCTTACATTTCAAGAATTTTACAGGCGACCGTCGGAGTCGGCAGCTGTTTCCCTATCACAAGAGTAACTTATCTACGTGTACGAAATTACGTACGCTGTGGGGACCGTCGACGCCGATAGAGATAGTGTTCTTCATAGACATACAAACAGACACACTACACACACTAGTTTAGTAACAACGAGTTTAATATTACCAGCTTGAAAACATCAATTCTTCCTTTGAGCAGTAAAATGTGCCATAAAACACCAAGTGCGCTCTTTCGCGCGGTTTATTTCGTGCGTCAACACACGCCGTGAACGAGTAGGCGATGGGTGCTAATAAGCGATATTGCTATCACCTCTTCAGGAGACATGGCTGCCATCACACCTGCGCACAGACTGTAAAAAAAATACCAGGATATCCTGCGCCATCTGCGAGCAAGGTTCCAGTTAAGGAAATACTCAAGGCCTGACCTTCATGCATTTTCCGTGGTGATTACGGGAACGTTTAATGCAGAGGGTTCGGTTTATATTAGCTTCAAGGCCCATTCAGCCGGTGTTTTCCTTGAAAAGTATCTGCGCTGTTGTAAGGAATGCGCCTCAGCAGCCAAGTGCATAACCTGTTCAGAGCTTCACAATTGAACTGTAAGTGTTGCATTGTTAGGTATCATGTTTTTCAGATTGTATCTGCTATCGGCGGAATTCTGATACACATGGGTGTATTTTAGTATCGGAATGACGTCTATTGGTGCTAGAACTTTTCCATTGATAGATGGATCTAGTTCTGAACACTTTCTATAATTTGATTATCCAAGTATGACTATGTAATCTTGTAATGAGCTTGGCTGCGTAGGATAATCTCTTCTTCTCTAATTCATCTCCCACGAAAGATGCAGTGGCTTTCTGCTCCTACAGAATACCCCAACGCCTCAAAAATTGCTGTTAATGCTTGTAGACATAATCAGCGTTTTTGAAAGTAACTTACACCTTTCTGTGTCTTCAGAAGAGATGTCTGTTTTTGCGACCAACTGAATTAGATACCTGTAGATGGCTGGTTGGTTAAATCTGAACTAATTATCATTCTCCCAGTGATGTTCGAAGAAACGGTGAACTGGAATATATACATTACATGAAGTCATATTGAGGTTATTTTTATTCAAAATAAACACTTTAAGTTGCGATTAATTTGTCTTAAGCATTATTCAAAAATATCACACCAAATTACGTTGCATGCTTCCATTTGTCAACGATTCATGGCCACACACAGCATGGAAAGATCAACATGTGCAGATGATGACATGTTGAGAAACAGAATCGTATAACGAATTTTTAGTCTGATTATGCACGAGAACTTCCAAGAAAGTTAAATTAACCAATCGCATATCAAATAAAGCTTTATTTCAAATTAAAAAAAAAAACAACATTCAAATGTCAAAAAATTACTTCTTATGAGAAGATGCATCTATGGAACCATCACAAAGAAACTATTTGAGTATATTATTTTGCACATGTGAATTAAAGGTTTCTGGACAGGGTTTCCTCGTCACAATTATGTCGCCTCGGTTCGTACCAAAATTTTCAATATATGTGATGCATATAACAACGCGTTACTTACAGTGCGAGACACCGAAGTACAAATGTAAGAATCAAAGAAATCTCTTTACCAAGTGAGAGTATTAAAATCTTGCTATTCAAGTGTCGAAGAATTCGCGGCAAAGTCTCACAATTTGAAGTGCTCCTAAAAATCACTGCAGTTCATATATTACTAGGTACAAACAACTGGCTAAGGACCCATCTCGGGTTCTGAAAACATCAACCATGCGAAAATCAACTCGCGATATTCCAACTCGACTTCGTCGAAGTAATCGATGCTGTATTTCTTCCATCCTGAAAAGCAGTTAGTACCACATCAGCGGCCATTAATAAAAATACGATAACATGCGGTAGCAAGGGCAATTTGTGTTTGAAATTAGTATTTTATTAGTGAGGGGAACGCTGCATGTTATCTTGGATAGTGAATCAACAACGGATGTAGAAGAAACACCATCCGGTCCTCAGGGAAGTGTTCTGGGTCCCTGACCTTCTCACGTTGTATTTTAATCATCTATAAGTGAGTAGTAAAGTCAATTTTTTTTACAGAAAATGCAGTTGTCTATAATAAAAGACTACCTCAGAAAAAGCAGCACAAATACTTAGACAGATCTCGGTTACAATATTGGAACGACCTCGATCTTCTTAAGAAACGTAACAAAAACAAGTCAGTGCATATTGTAAATACTACTTCTTTCTCGAGGTAACCGGTTTCAGACAACAACGCCTCTTCAGACCACTAATTCCCTGATGACGCGTAGAGCCGGTACAGGAATTTGCTGCACTTACCGAAAGGTACAAGTTAACAACTGCTTACGATATAGAATGACTAGTTTTGTTAGATCTTGATAAAATTTCAAAGTGCTGCAGGGATTTGAAATCTGATTTAAATGTCCAGAAATGTAAAAGTGTGCACTTGACTAATCTAAGAAATATAGTACCCTAGAACTACGATATTAGGATATCGATAAGTAACAAGCGAGATCAGTCAACTCGTACTGATCCCTAGGTATAACAATTCGTGGGGCTATAAAATGGAATGATCACACAGGCTCAGTAGTAGATAAACCAGATAGTAGTCCTGCAGTTCATTATTAAGTTACTGGATACATATAATCGGTCTAGAAAGGAAACTGCTTACAAAATACTCGTGCGACTCATCGTAGGGTACTGCTCAAGTATTTGCGCCCATGAGAAATCGAAACAACTGGAGAGATTAAGCGAGTTAAAAAAAAAGGCAGCGCGAATGGTCACAGGTTTGTTTGAGCCACGAGAGAGCGACCGTGGCAGGTATGCTGAAAAACTTGAACTGGCAGACACTTGAAAATGGAAGCGAATCATCCTGCGAAAGCCTACTTACAGAGTTTCAAGAACCCCTATTAAGCGAGGAGTGTAGGAGTTTACGGTTGCCCTCTGGGTAACTCTTCCATACCGATGTCGACGACGAGTTTTTTTTTTTTTTTTTTTCATCAGTCTACTGACTGGTTTGATGCGGCCCGCCACGAATTCCTTTCCTGTGCTAACCTCTTCATCTCAGAGTAGCACTTGCAACCTACGTCCTCAATTATTTGCTTGACGTATTCCAATCTCTGTCTTCCTCTACAGTTTTTGGCCTCTACAGCTCCCTCTAGTACCATGGAAGTCATTCCCTCATGTCTTAGCAGATGTCCTATCATCCTGTCCCTTCTCCTTATCAGTGTTTTCCACATATTCCTTACCTCTCCGATTCTGCGTAGAACCTCCTCATTCCTTACCTTATCAGTCCACCTAATTTTCAACATTCGTCTATAGCACCACATCTCAAATGCTTCGATTCTCTTCTCTTCCGGTTTTCCCACAGTCCATGTTTCACTACCATACAATGCTGTACTCCAGACGTACATCCTCAGAAATTTCTTCCTCAAATTAAAGCCGGTATTTGATATTAGTAGACTTCTCTTGGCCAGAAATGCCTTTTTTGCCATAGCGAGTCTGCTTTTGATGTCCTCCTTGCTCCGTCCGTCATTGGTTATTTTACTGCCTAGGTAGCAGAATTCCTTAACTTCATTGACTTCGTGACCATCAATCCTGATGTTAAGTTTCTCGCTGCTCTCATTTCTACTACTTCTCATTACCTTCGTCTTTCTCCGATTTACTCTCAAACCGTACTGTGTACTCATTAGACTGTTCATTCCGTTCAGCAGATCATTTAATTCTTCTTCACTTTCACTCAGGATAGCAATGTCATCAGCGAATCGTATCATTGATATCCTTTCACCTTGTATTTTAATTCCACTCCTGAACCTTTCTTTTATTTCCATCATTGCTTCCTCGATGTACAGATTGAAGAGTAGGGGCGAAAGGCTACAGCCTTGTCTTACACCCTTCTTAATACGAGCACTTCGTTCTTGATCGTCCACTCTTATTATTCCCTCTTGGTTGTTGTACATATTGTATATGACCCGTCTCTCCCTATAGCTTACCCCTACTTTTTTCAGAATCTCGAACAGCTTGCACTATTTTATATTGTCGAACGCTTTTTCCAGGTCGACAAATCCTATGAAAGTGTCTTGATTTTTCTTTAACCTTGCTTCCATTATTAGCCGTAACGTCAGAATTGCCTCTTTCGTCCCTTTACTTTTCCTAAAGCCAAACTGGTCGTCACGTAGCGCAATCTCGATTTTCTTTTCCATTCTTCTGTATATTATTCTTGTAAGCAGCTTCGATGCATGAGCTGTTAAGCTGATTGTGCGATAATTCTCGCACTTGTCAGCTCCTGCCGTCTTCGGAATTGTGTGGATGATGCTTTTCCGAAAGTCAGATGGTATGTCGCCAGACTCATATATTCTACACACCAACGTGAATAGTCGTTTTGTTGCCACTTCCCCCAATTATTTTAGAAATTCTGATGGAATGTTATCTATCCCTTCTCCCTTATTTGACCGTAAGTCCTCCAAAGCTCTTTTAAATTCCGATTCTAATACTGGATCCCCTATCTCTTCTAAATCGACTCCTGTTTCTTCTTCTATCACATCAGAGAAATCTTCACCCTCATAGAGGCTTTCAATGTATTCTTTCCACCTATCTGCTCTCTTCTCTGCATTTAACAGTGGAATTCCCGTTGCACTCTTAATGTTACCACCGTTGCTTTTAATGTCACCAAAGGTTGTTTTGACTTTCCTGTATGCTGAGTCTGTCCTTCCGACAATAATATCTTTTTCGATGTCTTCACATTTTTCCCGCAGCCATTTCTTCTTAGCTTCCCTGCACTTCCTATTTATTTCATTCCTCAGCGACTTGTACTTCTGTATTCCTGATTTTCCCGGAACATGTTTGTACTTCCTCCTTTCATCAATCAACTGAAGTAATCCTTCTGTTACCCATGGTTTCTTCGCAGCTACCTTCTTTGTACCTATGTTTTCCTTCCCAACTTCTGTGAAGGCCCTTTTTAGATATGTCCATTCCTCTTCAACTGTACTGCCTACTGCGCTATTCCTTATTGCTGTATCTATAGCGTTAGAGAACTTCAAACGTATCTCGTCATTCCTTAGTACTTCCGTATCCCACTTCTTTGCGTATTGATTCTTCCTGACTAATGTCTTGACATTCAGCCTACTCTTCATCACTACTATATTGTGATCTGAGTCTATATCTGCTCCTGGGTACGCCTTACAATCCAGTATCTGATTTCGGAATCTCTGTCTGACCATGATGTAATCTAATTGAAATCTTCCCGTATCTCCCGGCTTTTTCCAAGTATACCTCATCCTCTTGTGATTCTTGAACATGGTATTCGCTATTACTAGCTGAAACTTGTTACAGAACTCAATTAGTCTTTCTCCTCTTTCATTCCTTGTCCCAAGCCCATATTCTCCTGTAACCTTTTCTTCTACTCCTTCCCCTTCAACTGCATTCCAGTCGCCCATGACTGTTAGATTTTCGTCCCCCTTTACATACTGCATTACCCTTTCAATATCCTCATCCACTTTCTCTATCTGTTCATCTTCAGCTTGCGACGTCGGCATGTATACCTGAACTATCGTTGTCGGTCTGCTGTCGATTCTGATTAGAACAACCCGGTCACTGAACTGTTCACAGTAACACACCCTCTGCCCTACCTTCCTATTCATAACGAATCCTACACCTGTTATACCATTTTCTGCTGCTGTTGATATTACCCGATACTCATTGACCAGAAATCCTTGTCTTCCTTCCACTTCACTTCACTGACCCCTACTATATCTAGATTGAGCCTTTGCATTTCCCTTTTCAGATTTTCTACTTTCCCTACCACGTTCAAGCTTCTGACATTCCACGCCCCGACTCGTAGAACGTTATCCTTTCGTTGATTATTCAATCTTTTTCTCATGGTAACCTCCCCCTTGGGAGTCCCCTCTCGGAGATACGAATGGGGGACTATTCCGGAATCTTTTGCCAATGGAGAGATCATCATGACACTTCTTCATTTACAGGCCACATGTCCTGTGGATACACGTTACGTGTCTTTAATGCAGTGGTTTCCATTGCCTTCTGCATTCTCATGTCGTTGATCATTGCTGATTCTTCCGCCTTTAGGGGCAATTTCCCACCCCTAGGACAAGAGAGTGCCCTGAACCTCTATCCGCTCCTCCGCCCTCTTTGACAAGGCCGTTGGCAGAATGAGGCTGACTTCTTATGCCGGAAGTCTTCGGCCGCCAATGCTGATTATTTATCAAAATTTAGGCAGTAGCGGGGATCGAACCCCGGACCGAAGACGTTTTGATTATGAATCAAAGTCGCTACCCCTAGACCATTTTTTTTTTATACAAAACATTTATTAAAAAAAACAATGTTACACTCCAAATACATACTAAGTTATGCATACATGAAGTTATTTAAACATTTCAGTTACGCTGACGTTAAGGAAAGACAACAGAGGATTGTGTTACTGACTAATTACCAGAAAGAATTAATTTAAACATCAAGAACAAAATTTTTAAAGACATTCAAACTTCAACCTGAAGAAGTAAAATCTGCACTTTGAATTACATGAGGTGCAATCTTTACAGAAGCATAATTTCTTTATGATGGATATCAGCAAGTTGATGGGATAATTTTAATTAAAACAATTTAATAATCATATTAGACAATTTCTGAAATACTTGAGAATGGCGGAAAGGAGATATATAATAAATTTGACTAGCCTTCCAACTACACTTTCTGGACATTAATTGAATCTGAAGTGATCAGATCTATATAATCAGTCTTTCACTGGATCAGATCTCTATAATCAGTCTTTCACTGAGAAACTGACTTACACATCACAGTGCAAAATGAACAGGGCAATGTGCCAGCCATTGAATATTACATTTATCAGATAGAATCTTATGGTTTTAAACAATCGATAAGGACATTTCTATAAAAACTGTCTATTTCCAAATTTCTAGTATAAGCCAATAATGCACCTTTAATGTTTTGTGTTTTGACACTATTTCGACACACAATCTCAATGTCACATAAGTTCTGTACATTAGCTTATGAGTTGCAAAAACTATTCTCTGAAGTAGAAAAAGTACACATCATTAATATACTGTAAAATCTTAAATAGTATCCTTAAGGTAACTACAATACATCACTGACAACACAGTCTTCTTTTTATATTAACCAATGCCAATTCTTTCAAATACAATTTTTAACATATTACCGAACTTTTTCTTGTGATTCGAATAGCTTCTAATTTTGTGAAACTCACACAGCATGTGTACCTTGAACTCTATGATGCTATCGGATCCTAATTTGTTAAGGACGTAGTTAACAAAATTTCCCAGCAACCAGTGCACAGCGTTATTTTTTGCTTCTGGGAAATAGCGTGCTTCAGGCCTGTGTATCAATGACAGCGATATATACTCAGGCGATGTTCTTGTAATCAGAGCTATTTGCTCTCGGACCCACTTCCAACTATTCATGTGACCACTGCAAGTATATCTGTGAATTACTGTGTCAACTAGATGGCATTGTTGACATAAATTTGTTTCACAGAGTCCGATTGCGTGCAGTCTTTCATTGGTGCTAACTATGTTGTTAACTGTCTTGTACCATGCCGTTTTTATGTTAGACGTGAGCACATTAGAACTAATGTTTTTCCAAATCTCAGTCCACTCAATGTTTGGAAACTGTCGTTCTATTTTGTTTCATCCTTCGCTTTTCTTTCGTTCCCGCATTATGGCTCTCGATGTTAAGTGTCGTGACTGCCTGAGTTCGACACTGACATAACTAAACTCAACATAGAAAATCCTCACGTGCTGTAAGCGACTGTTGATATTCTGCACGTCAATCGGGAGAAGCAGGCTTGGAGGTTTAATGATCTCGAAAAGTTGGCTGGTTATGCTTTCTCGCGAGTCTCTTATTAAATTAACTTGCCTTTTGATAAAAAGAGCAGAGGCTTTATCCGTTATATCAGTTAATCCTAGTCCACCATTTTTAGGATCTAAAGTGGCTACTTTAGCAGGTACTCTGAACACTTCACCTCTCCACAAAAAGTTTGTGATTTTGGACATTATTCTCCTCGCTATCATTCTCGGTATTGGAAACAGCTGGGCAGTATAATAAGCCTTAGCAAGGATGCATGAGTTGATATACTGTGTTCTTTGAACTTGGTTCATATATCGAGTTAAATTCTCTACAATGGCTCCTTGCACTTTATCTGCTGCAACTTTCCAATTTAAAGCCGTCATTTTCATAGGACATGCTGTCAGGGTGATCCCAAGTGTTTTATGTTGTCGGACTATTTTTGCCCACTCGACGTTGATATTATCAAAACCTCTGAGATTTAACATCTTACTTTTTTTTTCGTTTGCATTGGCTCCAGATGCTCTACAGTACGAATCAATCACCGTTGCTAGCGTGGTTACCTCGTCATTATTCCTTATAATGACCCCTATATCGTCAGCATAGGCTCTTATAACTGTTTTATTTCCTGATAATGTTAAGCCTTTTAATGTAGCATGGACATGTCGGAGGAAAGGTTCCAGCGAAATTGCGAAGAGCGACATGGACAGAGGACTTCCTTGAGGAACACCTCGTTGTATTTGCATCGGCCTGGATTGTTGACAATTCACCGCTATTTTAGCATTTATTCCAGTTGCTATGTTCTTAATCAACTGTATGACCCTATAGTTGAAACCTATTTTCTTCAATGTCTGTAGAAGATATTCATGATTTACTACATCGAACGCTTTATAAAAATCTAAAAACAATAAAGCACACTTTATGTTTGTTACAGAAGTTATTGCAATGATATCCCTGAATTCCGCTAGATTTTGAAAAATGGTTCTGCCTTGTGCACAGTTCTGATGTTGACAAATAATTTTATCTGTAAGGCATGAAATTCTCTTGTTTATTATTCTAGCTATTAATTTATAATCAGAATTCAGCAGTGAAATTGGACGAAAATTATTTAAATCTTTGTTTCCATTATTTTTTGGCACCAGAACAATTTTACTCTCCTTAAACTCAGCCGGAATCATTTTCCCCTGAATAACCTCATTTACAATGTCCGTGATTTTTGCACCTACTATTGGCCAGCAACGGATGTAAAACTCTGCTGGCAGACCATCCGGTCCTGGGGATTTTTTTGGTGGTGAGGCGCACAGAGTCTCATACACGTCTTCTTCAGTGACAACCTCGAGAAAATTTTCGTTGTCATCATCTGTCAGCTGTGGGGCTAGGATGTCAAGGAAGTCTTCCAAGGAAGCATCTCTACTTTGATGTACAGAATATAGTTCGCAATAATAGCGACAAATCTCGTCCATGATATCCTGCTGGGTTCTGAGAATCGTACCGTGTTTTGTTCGGATTTCATCAATAAAAGTCCTTCTCCTGTTTTTCGTATGCTTCACTAAATGATATAGGGAAGTAGTTTCATCTTCTGACACCGAATTTGCCTTCGATTTTATTTTCAAACCTTCCATTTGACTTCTCTTGATATTAAGTAACTTGGCTTTGACTTTTTTGATGTCTGCTATCCGAAGTGAAGAACCTGCTGAGACTTGATCATATAGATCTCTCAAAACGGAATAGTAATACTCTATAGTACATTTCATTTCCCTTGCGCTCTGGGCACTGTATTGAATAAGAACTTTCCTCAACCTTGGCTTTGCCATTTTAACCCACCAGTCAATAGCAGTGGCATATCTACTACAGGCTCGCAGGCATATTGCCCATGTTTCTTTAATCATATCTTCTAAATCATGATTTACTAATAAGGAAGTGTTCAAATTCCACTGATTCTTGAATCGGCGAACCGGCTGTCTTGTTAGATTTATGCAAGCTAAGACACTTGAATGGTCTGAAAAGTACGTAGGAATGGTTTCTACTTTTGTCACGGAAGTTTCAAGATTTTTAGAAATATATAGTCTATCAATCCTGCTGCGTGATATTGCCGTGACATAAGTGAACTCAACACTGGAGGGGTATTTGATTTCCCATACATCCTTTAATTCTAAACCAGTAACTAGTTGTTTTAGTTCACTTGAGAAATTAAAATTAGGTAACTGATCTTTTCGATTTAAAACACAATTAAAATCACCTCCAAGTAATAACTGTCTTGGCGATTTCCTTAACAAGTATATCAGGTCATCTTTGAAGAAACGTGCCCTGTCAGCTCGATGAGAACTTCCTGAAGGGGCGTACAAGTTGACGATAGTCACATCATAGATATTTAGTCCTATTCCTCTTCCGGATTCCAGTCGTTCCACCTCGCTTACTGCAATCCCTTCCCTCACCAAAATAGCTGTTCCAACACTTGTTTCGGGAGACACATTTATGTAACTGACAAAACCGGGAATTACCAAATCCGAAATTAGAACTTCTTGTAACAGGGCAATATCAGTCGCGGATTCGTACAAAAATTCCTTAAGGGCCGATAATTTCAAACCGGTCGTGATTTTATTTATGTTTATAGTGGTGATAGAATAAGATTGCGTCATTGTGCTGTCACTATGTAGTTGTTTTGATGAACTAATATAGTTTCATGTGGTTCAGGGTTCAGTTAAGCTGTAACAGCTTTCTCGGAAGGCTGAACATGGAATAACACTTCAGTCAGTTTATTAGTTACTGTCCCGTTTTTTTCTGCTTCTAATGTTTTCTCTTGTAACGCAAGCAGACTGATTTCCTGGTAAACTTTCTGATTTTTCCTCCAGTGATACGTGTACGACCGTTTCGGACTGAACATTCTTTGGGCTTGGGTCGCCCCTACCGGATTTTCCCTTCCCTTGGTTACGAACTACATTCTCATTTGGTTGTGTCGGTATTTTACTTCGCGGCTTATCTGGAGCAGCAGCAGACGCTTTCGCAATTTCGGTTGCCGGCGGCGCCTGCCCTGAGGTGTTGACCGTGATTTCAGTTTGGCCACCACTTCCTCTTTCTTTATTAATTTCACTCACTTTCTGATCGAGGGAAACAAGTGGAGACTGCAGTTTTGCAACCTCTCCCTGAATCTGTTTATTAACAGATAGATTCTGATCTTTGCAATCGGCTACTGCACCTGATGTTTCTTGCAAATTAATGCTGCTTACACCCCCTTCATTTTCTGGTACCGTATGTGTATTATCTTTCTGTTCATTAGTTTCCATTCGCATTTTGCCTTCAGGTTCCTCTGCCTCCTCATCGCACTGTTTTTGCTTGCGAAGTGAGGGAGTGGGACAAGACAGCTCGTCCTCTGAACAACTATCAGTTATCTCCAGAGGTCGTTTTTTCGGTTGCGTTTCAGTTTCACGAGTAGTGGCAACAGGGTTTCCTTTTGTTGTTAACGGTGGAAAATGACTGTCATCGTGAAGGGAGACATCAGCTTGACCCGCTGCGTTAACATCCTCAACCAGTTGTTCCGGGCTATTCTTTGGTAACAGATCATTTAAGGTAAGCTTCTGACGCTGTATCAAATTACTTTTAAGAACAACAGTTCGCCGCGGACATTCCTGTCTGAAGTGGCCGGTTTCGTTACATATATGACATGTAGCTTCCTGACCAGTATAAACAATTTGTGCCTTATACCCACAAACAGTTATGTGAGACGGAATATTCGTCTTAACGTCCATCTCTACACAGCGGACCCCGTTAAAACACTGCAGTTTAAAGCGAGGCGACCATCTTTCATTTGCAATTGATTTAACGTCTCCGTAGTTTGAAAGAGCTTCCTTAATCTTATCATTTTCAATTTCAATGGGAAGATTGAAGACACGAACGGTTTTGTAATGAATGTCCGCTCTATAGATGGAAACCTTACTTTTATAACCATTTCTATGCACAAAATCTACTTCATAGCCCCACTTTCGTAACACTTTATCAACAGTCGAAGCACTGATTAACTTGACAAAAACACAGTATTTTTCCTGATCCAGTTGCCAGGTATGAACGGTTTCAGAATTTAGACCAATTACCTGTGTAATCCAGTCATCTATTTCCAGGGATGTCGGCTGAACAGGACGGGATTCCTTGTCAAAAGCAAATACCAGAGTATTCTTCCTGAGGTTTGTAGCCATGGTTAATCCAGCGAAGCAATTTCGGTTAAACAACCGAAATTCCAAGTAGCAGCAGCAAGACCAGAAAGAGCGATCAGATCACAAGGAACAGGAACGAACACGGAGATTAACGGACGGACGGCACTCGGCGGAGCACAAGTACAGCGATGTAAACACGGAAGTGCAGCGCAACAGTTAACAGCGGCCACTCGCGAGCGCGGCTGAAACGGAACTGCAGACCATGGGTAACTCTTACATAGCGACGTCGACGACGAGATTAACTGCTGCATATTCAGAGACATTTCAGCAGTCATTCGCCCTGCGCTACATAGGTGAGTGAAACGCAAAGGCCGGCTGCTGTGGCCGAACGATTATAGGCGCTACAGTCCGGAAGCATGCTGCTGCTACGGTCGCAGGTTCGAATCCTGCCTCGGGCATGGATGTGTGTGATGTCCTAAGGTTAGTTAGGTTTAATTAGTTCTAAGTCCTACGGGACTGATGACCTCAGAAGTTAAGTCCCATAGTGCTTAGAGCCATTTGAGCCATTTTGAAATACAAAGATACCCTAATACGTGGTGCACTGGGAAGCACCCTTTGCCACTCACTTCGCAGTGGTTTACGGTATATAGATGTGGATATTGGCAGTCACAAGTGGTGGTGATAACGCTCGACCCTGTGCCACTTCAAAAGTCATTTCTACATCTCATTTTTGTATAATCCAGGAAGAACCTAATTCTTAATACGGTCTGTAGGACATCTGTGATCCCTTTGTGAACGTTTCTTGGTAGCGGCTGTGATCTGGAGGGCCTGTCAGTTTTTCAAGTTAGGCGTGGTTCTCACTGAGGCAACACGACGTGCCACACTTTACCCCATGCGACTCGCGATACGACCCTGATTGGTGGGGCGCGTAGAAATGTAGTTGAAGCGACTGGTTCGCACTGGGACGACAGCGCTACAACGGCGACACGATTCTTTGTCGCGTAGCCTGGCTCAATACGGAGTACTAGTTGCTCCACGCAACTATATCGTACGATACACGGAGAAGGAAATTTTAAGTCATTTGATGTGACTCAAGAAAAATTGTTTAGTGTATTTAAAACGTAAAAATTTAAAAAACAATCGTTTTGCGATTCGTGAAATGTATCTAGTCAGTTTTGAGGAAACTGTTCAGTAAAAGTAAAAAATAAATAAATAAATAAAATATTTTTTTTTTACATCTTACACTTTGATATCCTACCTTGAGGACGGACTGGTTTTCATTCCACTATTGCCCATAGTTACTGTGATACTTCAAAATTAAGTACAGCACAGTGCATATTTTAAAAAGTTTTCAGTAAAAGTCACAGTTCCTGGCCAGTTTGTGTTTGGTATATTCTAGGTCATATAAATATCCTGTGTAAATATCGAAAATGTTTTTTAAACTGGAAGGAGAGCCATATATCATTACAGTCTCGATTAAATACGTCCCTTACAAGGTGCCCAGTGGAAGATTCCCTGATTTCAAAATTAAATATCTCGTAATTAAATACGCAACGTACATTGTGTCAAGCGAAGGTGTCCCTGATTCCAAAATTGAAATTTTCGAAAACTAGGAGTTATAAAATGGTTCAAATGGCTCTGAGCACTATGCTTCTTAACTTCTGAGGTCATCAGTCGCCTAGAACTTAGAACTACTTAAACCTCACTAATCTAAGGACATCACACACATCCATGCCCGAGGCAGGATTCGAACCTGCGACCGTAGCGGTCACGCGGTTCCAGACTGAAGCGCCTTTAACCGCACGGCCACAACGGCCGGCACTAGGAGTTATACATGATATAATCTAAAGCATGGCTGCAGCTGCAACTGTCCAAATCTAATATATGGAATAAAAACAACCACCAATTGCGGAAGGTAATAGTCAAAAGCTCTAGACGTAGGTTATAAAGACTTCTGAAGAAGGCCCATTTGTATGGGTTGAAACATAGATCAAGAGCTTTTGACTACCACATTCCGCAATTGATGGCTGTTTTTATTCCATATACTAATAAATTGGTTGAACAAAACGAGTGTTTATTGTAAAAGCTATAAGAATTTTATACAGAAGTTATACGGTAGTTTCGAAATAGTTCGAAAATCTGCTAAAAGATGCCACTGTACGTTGTCCAGCTCGTAGAGTATCAGCGTGCGTAATTAAACGCGTCTCTTTCAAGCAGTCTTTGCTATCACACCACTGTCTTTTCGAAATGTCCGCCACCTACTGTACGGGTTTGGGGTACACGAGCAATGAAATTTGCCATCAGATCGTGTGGTGCCTCAACGGAAATGGATTCAGATGCCACACAGATCGCCGATTGAGGCTCGGATAGCGTTGTGGGATGGTTCCGGTAGACAAGTGCCCTAACATGTGCGCCACAAAAAGTAGTCCCAAGGAGTCAGATCGGGTGAATATGGGAGCAAATCGATCTCTGCGCCAGTAAATTTGGTATAATCCAACGAAATGACTGTATTCCAGAAGTATTCATCTAGAAAGCGAAACACCTGTTCGGTGCGATGTGGTCGGCCCACATCTTGCACGAGCCACTGGCGTGGTCGATCCTCCAGCGCGTTCTGTGTAGCGGCAAATTGTTCCAAAATTTGAAACATAAGGATCACTAGTGATCGTTTCTCTCGTGAAAAACGGGCCGATAGTGCCTCTGTTACATACTGCTGCCCACGAAGGAACTTTGGAAGAATACATTGGTTTCGAAATTTCCTGACAGATTAAAACTGAGTGCCGGATCGAGACTCGAACTCGGGACCTTTGCCTTTCGCAGGCAAGTGCAGTACCAACTTTTTTGTTTTTACTTTTCTCTTTCTTATCTTATCTTTTCTTTTTTATCTTTTTTTCTTTTCATTTCTTAGAACTCTTTCACTTCAGTCGTTCTCTCCTAGCACCAACTGATCTACCCAGGTACGACTCACGACCCGTCCTCACAGCTTTACTTCCGCCAGTACCTGGTCTCCCATCTTCCAATCTTCACAGAAGCTCTGCTGCGAAACAGTAGAGCTTCTATGAAGTTTGGAAGATGGGAGACGAGGTACTGGCGGAAGTAAAGCTGTGCGGACGGGTCGTGAGTCGTACCTGGGTAGCTCGCTCAGGTAGCTCAGTTGGCTGCCGGCAAAAAACCCTGAGTTAATGGATCAACGATGAACCTGAACAAGCGTCATAGGACGTCCACTCCGAACAAATACAACTGCCAAAATAAAATTAAAAAAAAATTGGTAGAGCCCTTGCCCGCGAAATTCAAAGGTCCCGAGTTCGAGTCTCGGTCCGACACATAGTTTTAATCTGCCAGGAAGTTTAGTATTAGCGTATAATAGTTTCGCTTCATACAAATAGGGATTTTCGGAACCCCATAATCGCCAGTTTTGTCTGTTCAGCTGGAAGCGTTCTTCATCTGTAAACGAGATGTAGATGACATCAAATCCTTCATTATCAGTCATTGTGAGAATCTGGTTAGCAAAATCAGCTCTTTGTCGCATAGCTCATTTCATTTGCGGCCTGGTGGCTTCCGATTTTGGAAGGAAACATGAATTGCACCCTGTCTTGGTATTTTCTGCGTGCTGCAACGCTTCAGTCAGTCTAAGCTGCAGTTCCTCGGACTGATTTCCTTGAATTTTGCTGAATAATTCCAGAAACTGGGACGACGCTCTCAGGAGTAACTACAGTTTGCCTGGGGCCAACGTTCCTTGCTACATAATCAGCCACGCAGCCTGTCCGTTGGATTTTGGCTGACAACTTTCGCATCGTGTCGCTCGGAACATTAAATCGTGTTTTAAAACTGCACCTTGCTTCGGTATCATTGTGTTCTGACTTATTGTGTCGCACAGATAAATGCTGCGTCCGGCGACCTTTGTTGCAACGCAGGAAAACGTGTCCGCAGTTGTGACTATCAACATCCATCACCTGTATAATGGAATGACGAAAGTGAAGATTTGGACAAAACCGAGGCTCGAACCCTGGATTTCCCACTAAGCGCGAGCGGTCGCCTTACCATATGGCTATCCGACCAGACAGGCCAGACCCAAACATCCATATATCATCAACTATGTGTCTACAACCTATACTCATACATTCACTATGTACACTCCTGGAAATGGAAAAAAGAACACATTGACACCGGTGTGTCAGACCCACCATACTTTCTCCGGACACTGCGAGAGGGCTGTACAAGCAATGATCACACGCACGGCACAGCGGACACACCAGGAACCGCGGTGTTGGCCGTCGAATGGCGCTAGCTGCGCAGCATTTGTGCACCGCCGCCGTCAGTGTCAGCCAGTTTGCCGTGGCATACGGAGCTCCATCGCAGTCTTTAAACTGGTAGCATGCCGCGACAGCGTCGACGTGAACCGTATGTGCAGTTGACGGACTTTGAGCGAGGGCGTATAGTGGGCATGCGGGAGGCCGGGTGGACGTACCGCCGAATTGCTCAACACGTGGGGCGTGAGGTCTCCACAGTACATTGATGTTGTCGCCAGTGGTCGGCGGAAGGTGCACGTGCCCGTCGACCTGGGACCGGACCGCAGCGACGCACGGATGCACGCCAAGACCGTAGGATCCTACGCAGTGCCGTAGGGGACCGCACCGCCACTTCCCAGCAAATTAGGGACACTGTTGCTCCTGGGGTATCGGCGAGGACCATTCGCAACCGTCTCCATGAAGCTGGGCTACGGTCCCGCACACCGTTAGGCCGTCTTCCGCTCACGCCCCAACATCGTGCAGCCCGCCTCCAGTGGTGTCGCGACAGGCGTGAATGGAGGGACGAATGGAGACGTGTCGTCTTCAGCGATGAGAGTCGCTTCTGCCTTGGTGCCAATGATGGTCGTATGCGTGTTTGGCGCCGTGCAGGTGAGCGCCACAATCAGGACTGCATACGACCGAGGCACACAGGGCCAACACCCGACATCATGGTGTGGGGAGCGATCTCCTACACTGGCCGTACACCACTGGTGATCGTCGAGGGGACACTGAATAGTGCACGGTACATCCAAACCGTCATCGAACCCATCGTTCTACCATTCCTAGACCGGCAAGGGAACTTGCTGTTCCAACAGGACAATGCACGTCCGCATGTATCCCGTGCCACCCAACGTGCTCTAGAAGGTGTAAGTCAACTACCCTGGCCAGCAAGATCTCCGGATCTGTCCCCCATTGAACATGTTTGGGACTGGATGAAGCGTCGTCTCACGCGGTCTGCACGTCCAGCACGAACGCTGGTCCAACTGAGGCGCCAGGTGGAAATGGCATGGCAAGCCGTTCCACAGGACTACATCCAGCATCTCTACGATCGTCTCCATGGGAGAATAGCAGGCTGCATTGCTGCGAAAGGTGGATATACACTGTACTAGTGCCGACATTGTGCATGCTCTGTTGCCTGTGTCTATGTGCCTGTGGTTCTGTCAGTGTGATCATGTGCTGTATCTGACCCCAGGAATGTGTCAATAAAGTTTCCCCTTCCTGGGACAATGAATTCACGGTTTTCTTATTTCAATTTCCAGGAGTGTATATTCATGTACAAGGGACACATTTTACTTGAAAGTCGCTTGCCCGGTGTCGGCGGATAAATACATTTCAGTGCCTGTGTTATTACGAATTATGGTCCAAAGTTCCTTCGGTCGTGCATGCACAGGCACTGTGGCGACTACGGTCGTTATGAAATACGGGAAATGTAATCACAGTTGCGAATATGTACAACCATCAGCTGCATAATAGAATGACGAAAATGAAAATTTGTGCCGGATCGGGCCTTGTATAATCCCTATGAATTGTTTCAGGCAACGGCTGTCAGGGCGCACGCTATGATCAATGCAGCTGGGTAGGGCAGTCCATTTCAGGAGTGTTGTCGTCTACAAACGTTGTGTCACAGATGCTGCCTCACGACGGCATGGAGTGTCACGCTGATAAAAACAGTGATCGTCTCCGAACTGTTCGTCTACTGTATGCAGTACACAATGCTATAAAACGTGGTCATAGCCCTCCACATTTTAGCATTTTGTTAAGCATAATAAGGGAACCACACGTTAACCAGGAAAAGAACCCCCAGTAATGTAACACCAACTCCTTACTTCACTATTGGCACTACACATGACGGTAAGTAATTTCCTGCAAGATTTCTCGAAATCCAAACCTCTCCATCTGTTTGCGACACGTAAGGCGTGATTCATCACTCCAATTCAGTCGTTTCCAGTTTCCACTGTCCACTGGCATCGCTGTTTTCACCGTCTCAAGCGATGCTTAGTGTTGATTACGGTCAGCTATTTTGCCCCATTCTTTTTAACTCACGACAAGCAATCATTATGTTAGCTGGAGGATTTCCAGCAGCGTTTTGGAACTCACGAGTGATCCCTTCCGCTGACTTGACGTGATTTTTTACAGACACCCTCCCGACGTCCGTCATGACATGAGGTCAGCCTGCGTTTGGTGTAGTTGTGGTTGCCCCTTCGCGTTTCAAATTATGAATCACCACATCACCAATAGTCGAAAGGGGCCGCTTCAGAAGGGTTTAAATGTCGCTGGTGGATTCGTTTCTGCGGCGGCTTCCAGTGACTGTTGCACACACTAGGTCACCGAGTTCTCGTGAGTGACCCATTCTGCTGTTAACTGCTTGTCTACTGACTGCACTACAGTCCCCGCCTGCTGTTACGCAGACGGGTCCACATCTCCTGACACGTAGCAGTATTAAGTAGCAGTGTTCGGATACTTCTGATCGTATAGCGTAGCTGCAGAACCTGCGTAATCTGTATACGGTGTGGACATCTCTATCCAGCCAGCTAGCTGAAGGTTTCCTCGCGCCCGGCCGTCCCCACTTAAGTCGTCCGCGTGTCTGGCGCTGTGGAGCCGGGTGCAATCCAGGAGAGTGCCTGGCGCGCCTCGCGATGCTATCTCAAAGGCCTGGCCTGCGTCGGCGTGGCCTTTCGGCGCCTGCCGTGCCCTGCCGTATCAACAACACCGCACCACGGCGAGCAGCGAGCCCACTTCATGTTCTCGCGCCAGCAGAAGGCCTCCGCCTCTGATGTACGTCTGCTGCTGCTGCCCACCTCTCTACGGTGCGGTTCTCCGTGAGGCGGTACGATATACGGCACCGCACATTGGAATAAATACGATATTGCAGTGCCTGTGTTATAACGAATTACGATGCAAAGTTCCTTCTGACAAGCATGCATCTCCTAAAAACACACACTGTGGCGACTGCAGCCCTTATGAAATACGGGAAATTTATTCGCAGTTGCGAATATGGACAACCATGAACTCCATAGTGGAATGGCGACAATGAAGACTTGTGTCAGACCGGGACTCGAACCTCGACATCCCGCTTATCGGAAGCAGTCGTCTCATCATTTTTTTCATATCATTTCCTTCGTCATTATTCGTTCTATACGTTCGGAGCGGACGTCCCACGACGCCTGCTCAAGTTCATCGTCGATCCATTAACTCAGTTTTTATTTATTAGAGAGAGCAGCGAACCTCCTGACCAAACACGCTGAGTTACCGTGCCGGCATCATTTGGCTATCCGTGCACGTCTTACAGCCAGATCCAAACTCCCATATGTCGTCAGCCATGTGTCTACAACCAGTACTCGTACATTGAATATTCCAATTCGACTGAGTCATTCTCGGATAGCCAAATGCTAAGGCGACGGCTCGCGATAAGCGGTAAATCCGGGTTCGAGGCCCGGTCCGGCACAAATTTTCATTTTCGTCATTCTATTATGTAGCTGATGGTTGTCCATATTCGCAACTCTGATTACATTTCCTGTATTTCATAATGGCCATAGTCGCCATTTGACCAAAAGATAGTAACGACAGTGTATTAGAAAACATCGTCTCTGTATCATTTTATGTCAACGGATAGGTTAATAGAGAGTTTTATAGCTGAGTATTTCAATCCTTCCTGTGCCAAAGACAGATTCACTGGTATTAATTTCTTTACAACAGAGGTTTTTTTCGCGATAGGACTCTTATCTCAATACATAAGGCATTAAACGTCATACTCGACCTGTCGATGTATTGTTGGCGTCTAAGGACACTTACATCGCGATGTACAGCTAATCAGGAAACCTAAATCAATAGAGCTTAATTTTGTCATCAAAATCTGATTCATATCCAGTTGTCATCGATATGTATTCTACAATATGAAAGTGTACAATGGTTGAAAGCAGGAGAACCATTTCGTACTGTTACTTGTTGAATTACCTTTCTGGTAACACTTCCAGCAGCATATATCGTAAACAGAGTCATTCAGTCTGCTCGGTAGTGAAATGCCGCCGGGAGACATTAACACCCGAGTCAGTTACGGCTTTGCTGATAAGGGAGGTGGCTTTACGCTGTCGTTATTCCGTAGACGATCTTCTGGGCGATGAGACACCGCGATAGTCTTCGGAACGCCAGATCAGCTCTGGCACAGATCGTTACGTAGGGCTGCAGAAAATTCTTTACACTGCAAATAACACCTTCCGTTCTCCCGTTTTTCGTTCCTCTTCCGTAGCGAGCTGCAGCGATACAAGCCTCCTCAAATCGGATCAAAAGCGATCTGATTTCCGTTGGCTGGTTGATGTCTCTCTACCAGTGGAGAAGATGCAGTAGGCACTGGCAATGAATGGAGTTTCACAATATTTCATGAGACTATAATTAGTTACTTTTTCCGTGTATTAACATTCACGATGAACATTATGGTGTCGGGCGTGTCAACAGAACATGGAACACATTTTAAAACATTTCTGCTATCTTCGTTGATCAATTATGGACCGTGGGACAACGGCTGGCATGTATTTCTTGATTCAAATGGTTCAAATGGCTCTGAGCACTATGGGACTTAACATCTATGGTCATCAGTCCCCTAGACCTTAGAACTACCTAAACCTAACTAACCTAAGGACAGCACACAACACCCAGTCATCACGAGGCAGAGAAAATCCCTGACCCCGCCGGGAATCGAACCCGGGCGCGGGAAGCGAGAACGCTACTGCACGACCACAAGCTGCACTTTCTCGATTCAATAATTTACCAACAGCCGTATGTATTGTAGAAATTCATTTTATGAACTTATGGGCTACCAGTTTCTGCATTACAGTGATGCCATCTTGAGGCCCCTGTACAATGAGTAGAACAAATGTACCATTGTAAAAAATATCATGTTAACTATATAAGTTGCTCAAAAAGACATATTGTATATCATTAAAACTATATGTAACATTAAGGCAAATGTGTCAAGCTGTTGTTAGTAGTTTTCAGTTTTACTCGAATATAACATAATAGATGAACGTATGTATACGCTTTTATTCGTAAATTCGTACCACACAGTTGTAATAGGCCATGCAACTCAACAATCAAATGTACTGCATACAATCATATGTCCAGTGGAAAAATTTTGTTGAATAATTAACTAATATAAATAAATAATTAAATTTCAGATTGATCATGTGGCCATATCCAAGAAAAATTCGCGGGAAATTCTAAATGTCAGAACACGTAAAGGAGTCTTCGAGTCTGATCATTATTTGCTACAAGTTAAGATTAGGCCAATCCCAAGACTGAAACAGACAGCGCAAAACAAAATAGTCAAACCTGATCCGGAATACTTGAAGATAAACAGGGATAAAATCGTTGAAGAAATTAATAGGCATTCAATAGACACATGGACAGATCTGGCGAAGGCAGTTCAGAAGACTATGTGCTGGGGACAACCACCTAGAAAACGCAAACATAGATGGTGGAACGCAAATTGTGATGAAGCCATTGAGAGAAGAAAGCAAGCATGGGACAAGTTCAGTAGCTACAGAAATTCAGAAACATGGAAAGAATTTCACGAAGTTCAGAAACTAGCATCGAAGGAAATCAGAAGGGAAAAACGAGCATATGACAATAACAGACTAAAAGAAATTGAGGAATATTTCAAAAGAAATAACACAAGAAATTTTTACAGAACTTTCAAAGAAAATATTAAGGGCTATCAACCCCCTAGCCTCTGCTTCCGAAGAACAGATGGATCCCTGGAAACAAACACAAAAGAAAACTGTAAAATTCTCAAACATTACTTTGATAAACTTCTTAATTGCAAAAAACCTACAGGAAAATTAACATTCCAAGAGACCACATCTAATGCCGATTCTGATCCACCCACAATAGAAGAGATAGAGGAAATCATAAAACAAATGAAAAATAACAGAGCTGCCGGAGAAGATGGTATTATCGCCGAGATCTGGAAACTCCAAGATGAAAACATCACCAAAAAATCCATAAGATTATCTCCGAAATTTGGATCACAGAGAAAGTGCCAGAGGAATGGAAATGTGCATTGATCCATCCGTTACATAAAAAGGGTGATAAGTCAGATCCAAACAATTACAGAGGCATTTCGCTAGTACCAGTTACATACAAAATTTTCTCTAAGGTGCTATTAAACAGACTAGAACCACAAGCAGATCTGCAAATTGGGGAATACCAGGCGGGCTTCAGAAAAGGGAGATCATGCATCGAACAGATCTGGAACTTGAGAACACTTTTGAAAGTCAGACAGGCAAGAAACACTGTAGTTACCTTTGTGGACTTTAAAAAAGCATATGATTCCATAGACAGACAGACACTCTTTGACGTACTGGAAGAATATGGTATCGACAGAAAAACCAGGACACTTATACAACAGACGCTTACAGACACTACCTCCAAGATTAAGTTCATGGGAGAAATTTCGGAACCCTTCCACATACACACAGGTGTCCGACAAGGAGACGGGCTCTCACCAATCCTGTTCAACATGGTGTTAGACAAAATTATCAAGCAGTGGGAGGAACAAGTTAAAGGAATACAGCTGGGAAGAACACGTGAAACCAAAACAATCATAAAATGTCTGGCATTTGCAGATGATATAGCCATACTCAGCAATAATACACAGGAGGCAAAGGAAGCACTGGAATGCTTGCATGAAATAGCTGCCAAAACAGGTCTGCAGGTATCTTACGAGAAGACACAATATATGGAACGACAGACCAACAATGTACACACCATGCATACTGTATATGGATCCGTAGAAAGAGTCGAAAAATTTAAGTATTTAGGGGAGTACATACAAATGGGAGGATCAAACAAGGCGGCTAACATGGAACGAACGAAGAAACTCCAGAAGGCATACAAACTCACATGGTCACATTATAATAAGAAAAGCATATCGAGGCAGGCCAAACTTAGGCACTACAAAAGAGTTGTATTACCAGAAGCATTGTACGCGTCAGAAACAACCACAATTGGAGCATCAGGCATCATAGACATAGAAAAAATAGAACGCAAAATTCTCAGAAAAATATTTGGACCAATTCACAGAGATGGCATATGGATGAAGCGACCTACCAAAGAGCTGTACCAGCACACTGACAGACTAACAGACGCGATCAGAAAACGCAGATTAACTTTCTATGGGCACATACAGAGAATGGCCAACAACCGACTTACAAAGAAAATTTTTGATGTAGTAAACAGCTCAAGCAAGAAAACAAATTGGTATCATGAAATAGACGAAGACTTAAGGCAGATAGGGATCAACAGGCAAATGATAGGAGACAGGAAATACTTCAGAAACAAAGTTAGGAGTGCAAAATTTATTGTAAAGGAGAGAAAGAAGACAGGAACATTATGGACAGAGCAAAGGAAACAGGAGCACAGCCAAAGGATGAAGAGATTTTGGGAAGAGAAGAGGAAGAGAGGAAAGAAGTGAAAATTGTGTCATCATGTGATTTTCGAGTTCAAACACTGTCCATAAGGGCAACAATGAAATGAATGAATGAATGAAATAATTAAATGAATTAAAATACAAGAAAATGTACCATAATCATGTCAGAATAAATAAGTAACATGTTTCTTATATTTTAATGTATTTTATTGTTTATTTATATTAGTTTATTATTTTAAAAAATTCTTCCACTGGACATATGATTGTATGCAGTACATTTGATTGTTGTGTTGCATGGCCTATTACAACTGTGTGGTACGGATTTACGAATAATAACGTATACATATATTCATCTATTATGTTATATTCGAGTAAGACAGCGAAAACTATTAAGAATAGCGTGACATAGGCAGAAGGATATTTGCCCTAATGTTACATATAGTTTTAATGATATACAATATGTCTTTTGAGCCACTTACATAGTTAACATGATACCTGTCAATTGTTAACGTATCTTCTATATTTTTTTTATAATAGTACATTTGTTCCACTCATTGTACAGGGGACTGAAGATGGCAGCAATGTAATGCAGAAACTGGTAGCACGTAAGTTCATACGGCTGTTGGTAAATTATCGCATCAAGAAATTTCTGCTATCTGTCAGACACTTTATGTCTATGGACAGACTGGCAAGGATTTTTACAGCTGCATGTTTCACAACCTTTTTGCGCCAAAGATTCATTAAACGGTTTGCAAATCAGATTCATTAAATAGTAATGCAGATCAATTTTCCTGCTAGTGCTGTACTTTTGAGTGTCTGTGTCTCTCTCAGACTTAGAGGGTTATTGATAGCAAATTTCTTAATTGAATAAACGTTCTGTGAGGCTGTGTTAAATGTTCTCAGTTGCTTAAAGACACGCCTGCAAGAAGTACGTATATGAACTCTACACGTAATTTTAATAACTTTGTGCAATGAGTACTTTTTGCCTATACGACGAGTTAGCCCAGAATATTATCCCATAAGACATCAATGACTGAAAATGTGCAAAATATGTTACCTCGATGACTTCTCTATGCCCAAAGTTGACAATTATTGATATGGCAAAAGTAGTCAAACGCTAATGTCTTAGAAGGTCCACGATGTTGTTTTTGCAGGTTAAGTTTTCATCTTTATAGTAACATTAACTGTTTAACATTGCGTTTTGAGTTAAGGTGCGTGACATTTTGCATTACTGCACCTGAAGTGGTACGTGCTATTTCAGAACAGCTACGTTTTCCCCCGGTATTCTGGACAAGTAAATAGAAAAGAATGTGTCGGGTTTAAATGAAAAACAAAGTGGTTTTAAGCAAGGACGATCATGCCTTCATAACATTCACTGTATCAGACGGTTATTTGAAAACTGCGAAAATAAAAATAAAAGCATATACGTGACCTTTGTCGACCTGCAGAAAGTGTATGACAAAGATTGTAAAATAAAATTATGGGAAGTAATTTGGAAATTTGTGGTAAGTTCCTATGGGACCAAACTACTAAGGTCATCGGTCCCTAGGCTCACACACTACTTAATCTAGCTTAAACTAACTTACGCTAAGGACAACACACACACACACCCATGCCCGAGGGAGGACTCGAACCTCCGACGGGGGTAGCCGCGCGAGCCATGGCAAGGCGCCTTAGACCGCACGGCTACTCCGCATGGCTTATGGGAAGTAACGATAAGGGTTAATGTGAGACAAAAATTGGTTTACGTGGCGAAGAAGCTATAGAAGCACACAAAAGTAATGATTAAAATAGGAAACAAGATTACCCGAAGTATTTGCGATGAAAGTGATCTAAAACAATGTGTAATGTCAACTATTCTTTTTAAGATTTTTTTTGGAATTGGCGCTGAATGGCTCGTACAGGAAACGCTCAGGCATGAAAATAAAGACTGGTGACGATACTCTCCACTCTCTTTTATTTGTAAACGACCAATTCTCTCATGATGAAGAGGATATGGAATACATGCTGACAAAGCCTAGAGAAGAGTACAGGAAATGGGTTTTGGGAATAAATCCAGACAGGGCGGAGTTTGTGTGTGACTGGGATAGGATTTGGTGAAAATTGATACAGCGGAAGCAGAAATAAAATCCTACAGAAGATAAAAATGCTTAGGGCCAATATGACTCCGATACACGTGATAAGGATACTAGTTCCAGAATAGCAACGGGTAAGAGAGCTAGTAAAGGGCTGCATAGGATAGTAGGATAATACGGAATAATAATATTCGGTAGGACACGACGAAAAGAATATTTCACTGTTGATGGAGGACGTAATTATACGTGGAGCTGAGATGTGGTCTCAAAAAAAATTAGGGAGAATATTAGAACAATGGAAATGGCCTGTATGAGAAAGTGTCTGCAGATAACAATAACAATATTCCACAGTGTGTTGGAGGACAGAATTCAACATGAAGCTGAGATGTGGCCTCAAAGAAAATTACGGAGAACATTAGAAGAGTGGAAATGGACTGTACAGAAGATGTCTGCAGTTAACGAGGTAAGATACGATATGAAACGAAGAGGTGTAGAAGCGAATGGAGATAAAGTGCTCCATAGTAAAAATATGGGAGAAAAGAGCGCTTCAGTGGTGTAGGCACGTGCAGAGAATGCCTAACTATAGGCAGAAAAGGACGATTTTAAACTGGGAACCGCCCGAAAGAAGAAGGAGAGGAAGGTCAGCGCTGAGAAACATGCTTACAGGAAGCAAAGGACCGGAGGACGGACACGAAACAAGCCTGTAAAAGTCGGAAATGGCTAACTCCAGTGGACAAATGCCGAAAGTACCTATCTTCGATTAAAACGTGCTTCTATGACTTACTTCCAGATCCTTGAGACATATGTTGGTGAGGTATGTTTTCCAGCCGAGGTGTCTAATGCAAAATAGACACGCAAAAGTCGATCCACAGGGTGGGTAGTCGGAATGCTGAATTAATTACCGTCGACAATATTAGGCATCTCCAGACAGTGTCCTTGGTCAAATCTCATACTTGTCCGCAACGTTTGCAGGATTGGGAGCATGAATCTTGGGAAAGCACCACGCTGCTAACAATTTTCCAGTCCCTTATTCTCAAAACCACGATTAACAAGAGAAAAACGACTTGAAAATGAGTACACCCCTTCAACATCAGCTCAAATGACGGAGGTACACATTAAGATCTTATGGATACGTAGTAGCTTTCGTGCTTGCTTAATGGTTTTGGTGCAGTTGGAATTTTTGTGTAGGAATCTTCTACCCATAGTTTTATCACTGTGTTCCTTAGGTTCCGTGACCAAAAGTAACATACATTGTGGAAGACTAATGTTACAGTGTTGCTGTCAGTCGCCAGAAAACTAGAATGAATCTTCGGCAAGCCGAGCCACACGTGCTAGAAAAGCGTCAGAACAGCAGTTTAATTACTGAATATCCCGAGAAGACATCAAGACAGTACAATCAGGGATGTATGTCCTACAGAAACCTGTAGAAATTGGTCACAGGAGTTGGGTATCTCCTACACAAATCTATGGAAAGGGTGACCGTAGTTGGGTTCTGATTTATCTTCCTCTCCTGTGCCAGCAGTTACATCTCAGAGTATGTCTTACATCCAACGTCTTCACTTGTTTGTTGGATATCCTCCTATCTCTGTCTTTCGCTAAGTCTTTTGCCCTTTACGTCTCCCTCTAGTACCACTAGTACCATGGAAGGTATTCTCTGATGCCCTAAAATACCTCCTGTCAGTCTACATTTTCCACATACTCCTCGCCCATTCTGCGGAGGATTTTATCATTTTTTATCAGTTAGCTTTCAACATATTTTTGTATCACCACTCTCAAATGCTTCGGTTCTCTTCTTTTACATTTTTTTCCGCAGTGTATGACTCACGTCCAATGCTGTGCTCCAGATAAGCATTCTCCGACATATCTTCCCCAAATTAAAGCCCATATTTGAAGCTAGTAGATTAGTTTTAGCGTGACATACTCTCTACCTCCATACCCCTCTTTATGTTAGTCTGCGCCTTGCATCCTCCTTCCTTCGTCAAGCGTTATTTATTTATTTATTTTTTCCAAGGTAGTAGAACTCATTCCTTCGTCGCCTATTTTGACGTTAAGGTTATCGTTAACCTCACGTCTGCTACTCCTCATTACTTTCATTTTTGCTTGTTTTCCTCTCAGTGCATGGTATGTATTCATAAGAATGTACATTCCAGTCAGCAGATCCTACAATTCTTTTTCATATTAACTACTAAGAATAGCAGTGTTATAAGGTAGTCCCATTGATATTCTTACATACTGAATTTTAACCGCAGTTCTTAATTTTTCATCTTCACCATTGCTTCTTCGGCATAGAAATTGAAAGGTTTGCCTTACGTCCTTTTTAATCAGAACACCTCTGACTAACAACTGATAATTATTGATTCAGTACCTTTTTACAGTGCCGTGATTTTGTTTTATTAATATAAAGTACACTATATTATAATACTATATAATACCCAATAACAACCCTGATACAGTGGCGGTGATTCTGGTAGTATGCGAGAGTGCGTTATTGTTAGGTAACGACACAGGTTTATCAGGGGATTTGTTTTCAGTAGCAATAGGGAGTCGCCTTAATTATTTTGTATACACTGTAGGATTTATTATTTTATTTCTTGGTAGCAGTTCATGTTGAAGAATGCCATTTCTGTTCCACCAAACGCACACCATGATTTTTTAGGGTGTAAACCAACTTTCGAACGGGACATTCTGAACCATTCTCTTATCTTTTTTAATACAGGCTCCATTTCTCGTCACCTGTAATAGTGTTCCAAAGGAATCGCTTATTCCTAGGTCCAGATGGAAATGGGCCAGCAATGACGAACATGTGGTTATTCGCTGATTTTTGATGGTGTCGCTTAAAACACGTGGTACCCATGTACGCAATTTTTGCATTTTATCCAGTGAATACAAATGGCGGACAGTGGTTGTGTGACCGAATTCCGTAATTTGTGCCTATCCCCGCGTTGCTTGACTAGAATTATTGGGAATAAACTGATTTAGCCTGTTTTTACCAAAAATGTGAGGTATTCCAGAAAATGGTTCATTTCCTTATCGGAAACGAGAAAACCATTTCCGTGTTGTCATTTCGGTAAATGCTTCCCTTCTGTACATACTAAAAACTCTTCTCGTGGCTTCTGCGGCGCTACGTTCTTTATCATATTAGAAAACCTAAATGTGTTGAAAGTTTTCTTTTTCTCTGCTTGACACTCCATGCTGATTATCTTCGGAAATGGTGAAAACGAGCTGTTAGCAACTCACGAGCTCACATTCGCAACAATCCAAATTGAAGAAAAACAAGTGAATAACTAAGAATGAAGGCTTCACGATGCAGTGGCGCCAACGCACTGGAGAACGGCACTGACTTATGCACCGACCCAAAACTACGTTGTGCCAAACGACGTACACTGCGTTTCCTCTACAATCGCCTGACCTCTTGGGATATGCCATTTGACGGGGTTGTTTATTGCGCGGCAGAATGCTCCAGCAGTTTGTCGAGAGCAGTAGAGTGCGCAGCACGGTTCTCCGAAGCGTAGCGCGCTGGTGCGGGAGGCACCGGAGGCGGCGTTATGGGCGCACAAATCGCATTAAGAGACGCCGTGCGCAAACCACGTTACGTCAGCCCAGCCGGTGGCGCGACCCCTATGCCGGGGTGGTGGTGCGAGCCACTCCCTCAGCTAGCTGGCGGCTGCTCTGAGCCGGTCACTCTCAACCTCCCTTATTTTGATGTGCAACCTCAGCAACATCTCACTCGTCTCGTTATTTTCGCTACAGCACTTATAAACACTGCCTGGCTAAAGAAAAAAGAGGTGAAACATCCAGACGATTTATTTAATCGTATGGTGAGTTTATACATTATATAGTTGATATAAGGCAATATCAGACAAGATTAAACCTTAAAGTCCGTGTTTTTCGACCAGTTAATTAAGCTGGGTGTGAGAGTGAACAAGTCATCGGGAATTCCAGGGTATGAATGAAGTGGACAGCGTTGGACTAAATGTTCAATTGTCTGTTCTTCTTGATTACATTCACACATTGGTGAACTGATCCAGCCCCATTTGTACCTGACGTACCTACAACAACCATGTCCAGTCCTTAACCTGTTGAGGCGGCACCAAAGGTTCCTCGGTAGGTCAAAACCTTTTGGCTTCTTTATGGGATCAAGGTGAAGGGCTCTTGTCCCCAATGTTTTTGTTGACCATTCACGCTTCCAGCTTTCATTTAGATCAAAACCATCCGCGATGAGTTGTCCTGCAGCAACACTTGCTGGTCTTCTTGATCGCAATCGTTGCTGTGGCGGATGACAGAATTCCTGGTGCAGTGGTAGAGAGGGTGATGCAGAGATTTTCTTGGCCTCCCTCAGTAGAGCTTGTTTCTGCCTTAAGTGAGGTGGAGGGATGTCACTCAATACAGATAACCAGTGGCATTGGGTTGATTTGATGGAACCAGTAATGCAGCGCATTGTGTCGTTAAGTTTTGTGTCTACCTTCTTCACATGTACACTTTCCAACCAGACAGGTGCACAGTACTCGGCAGCAGAGTACACAAAACTGATGCCAGTTAAAGGCAGTCAGCAGGGGTTCCCCAGGTGGTGCCACTGAGCTTATGTAGTATGTTGTTCCTTGCAACAACTTTATGAGAAAGCTTGGTGATGTGCTCTTTGTAGCTCAGGGTTCTATATAGAGTGATTCCGATATATTCTGGGAAAGGATTGTACCTCAACGTTTGTCCATTGAGCAGAACTCTTGGTTTGTAGTTCGTAACACGATTTGCTAGATGGAAACAAGAGACTTCAGTTTTTGATGTGCTTAGGATCAATTTCCAGGTCTTAAAGAAAGTTTACATCTTCAAACTTGACAAACCTGAAGACAGCCCTGAAAGCTACCGCCCTGTAGCACTGCTCAGTTGTAGATTCAAACTTTTGAAACGAGTCCTCCTAACCAGAACAGCACCGTTCATCGAGGCTGCTACCCCTACTGAACAAGCTGGCATCAGACAAGGACGCAGCTGCACCGATCAAGTTCTTGCCCTAACTACTCATACTGAAGCAGGTTTTGAAGGCCATCTGAAATCAACAGCTGTCTTCATCGACCTGACAGCCGCGTATGATACTGTCTGGCGACAGGGACTGATATACAAGTTACTGCAAATTGTACCAAGTCGAGAAATTGTGGATCTAAATCCAGCACGCTTAGTGAAAGGTAATTTGAAGTTTTTCTAGGCAGCTATAAAAGCCACAAACGGAAACTAAATAATGGACTACCACATGGATCTGTTTTAGCTCCATCACTATTCAATTTATACATTAGTGATTTACCAACCACAATATCAACTAAATTCATCTATGCTGATGACATAGCACTGGTAGCACAGAGCATTAATTTCGAAGGTGAACGAATTCTTACGGAGGATCCAGACGATAAGGACGAATGTCTACGTAACTTTGCACACATCCACACAATCGGCGGGTATGTAAACGGCTTACAGTTGCAGTTCTCTGTGACAGGTAGAAACGGCCACCAGAGTGCATTAGTGTTGTTACTGCTGAATCGAGGCTTAACGCCTGCAGTGTCGGCAATCAACGTCGCATCTGCGCTTCGAAAAAGCCTAACACACAGGGGCCAGTTTTTCCGTAAGGTACAGAGCCGTGCTGTGACTGTCAACCAGAAGACAGCCTAAGTGTCAATACAGGCCGCAGGCCGCACAGAGCTACTCTCTTCTGCAAGGCATGGAATAGAAAATAGGCTTCGCTGAAACCTAGTGGCAGGGGCAGGCGCCGATTCCACAATGATTCCGTCAATCCGGGTTCTCACTTGAGAGCCACCTCCATGATGTCAATGCCATTCACATCTGATTTAGTGACCCCTGAAGTTGCCAGGAGTGGAGTGTTCGTGGTCTCCTCGCCAAAGAAGAAGGGGATTTTGTCGTTGTGGTAGACTTGAGGACTTGTAAATTTGTCCCTATTTAACTTTCACATGGCTACACACTGCACTTAGACAAATTTGCTTCCTTCGTGACTTAAACTTCGTTCCTTGAATCTGTACTTTAACACCGAGCATCCTACAGGATTTTGCAGTTAATAAAGTGTGTGTGTTAAAGTTAGACACCATGACAAACCAACTGGCCTTCAGCCACCAGAAGCATTATTGTCCTATTTTAAAAAAAAGACTTATTTTGTGGGTTGTTTCAATCCGCATCAGAGTAGACATGCTATTAATCTTTGATAAACAAACTTATTCCGTCACTGTTACTCGGATATTTTTTGGACCGCTGTTGGTGTACATATCAGTTAACTGTCGTGGCAGGGTGATCACTGCGAGGGAGATGCCCCATACCAGCGTGAGGCAACGTTACCAGCACCTGACGCAGATTAAAAGGGGCGTCACTGAGGGTCTCTGTTTCCCCTCCAGCACTGTCCCCGCCATCGGAGAGCACGTAATGGATTCCCTGCAACATTCTATGGCCTTCTGCGCCATTAGTCGGAGATTAACAACAGCCTGACTTGGATATTATCGTCCCATGCATATGCTGACTTGAATACCAGGCGACATACGACTGCATTTCCAATGATACCGTGACTGGGAGGAACTGAATGCTTATGAATGACGTTGCACTGTGTTCCGTACTATCCCAGTCGACCATCTTCGGTGAGTGTGGCGGCATCCTGAGACAAGGTAGCATTCCACCTCCCAAGCAAGCTGATTGACGAAATCCAATATTAAGATGAGGTTGGTCACGTGTTTCGACAGCAGCGGCTTGAGTCATCATGAATTTCTACCCGAGAAAAGCGGGGAGGACGAAGAACACACCTCACTGACTGTCGCTTGGTCTCCAGTTCGTATCGGTAGCACCAGGTCTCATCTGCTGTAATGATGTGGATGTCTCATCTAATGTAATCATGCAGATGTCCAACAACGCATGACCACAGAGCTTCGAGTGATTACACAAGGAGAATTTTCTGAGCGTTTCCGCCAGCTTTACAGCCGATGTAGGAAGTTTGTTATAGCTGACAGTGATTACTTTGAAGACCAATAAAGGTCTTTTGTTCGTTACTCTTGTTTGCTTTATTTTCTGAGACTATTCAACGAAATTCTCAGACGCACCTTGAACAAAGAAGATCATGTTCAGAGCACTCTTAAGTCTTGATCAAGTTTTTGGGATGACCTGGAGGTCAGATTTGAGGACGACGTTGAAGCAATTCAGATGCGTACTGCTAAGTTACCGGTAGGTTCTATCTGCAAGCGCGTGTTATAGAAATGCTACTTGAAGTCAGATGGGAACTCTTGGGCAAAAACTCAGAAACTCAGAACAAGCCTGCCAACATACATCTCGGGTAAGGATCAGACTCTATAGTGGAAGCATCTAGATAGTCGTTTCTTCCTTGCTTCATTCTCGAGTGCAAGATCAAAGGGAATGACATTACTTAATCCTCATAGTTTTCCAAATGCTTCCCAGACTGTCCATTTCCTATGTTTATTTTATTGAGACTGCCTGTTTACGCCACATAATCTGTTGTTAAATCTTGTCAAGAACTAATTTTATTTCATTGGGATTTTAATTAAATTTAAATGGTTGTGTAGGCTCTGTTTTTCGAGTTTGTTGTCAATAATTTTGCTTGTTTCCTACATTTATATTTATCCACTCTTCAGTTTTTTATCCTTTTAATTGCGGTAACGATGCACTGTCGAAGATGACATATATTCTGTGCTCGTGCCTCAGTGTAGATGAGTAACATCTTTTCCAATTTTGTTTCCAAGTATTGTAACCCCTTCGACGATAATTTGTTAAAAACATGGGACGGAAGAATCAGTTAACATGAAAAAAGGAACTATTTGCAATATAAGGAGTAGAGTTGTAGGAAATGGGGTTATCACACTTTGCTTAGTTTCAGTGGACCACACCATATCGCAAATTACACACGAATTCGAGTTTCCGAAGCCTAAAGTGTGTGGAGGATCTTCAGTGTCTCAGAATGAGTGTCTCCCATGCGCGCACAGGGGTGGTCGGTCACAAGACAGTGTCATATGGACGGACGCCACGTTGCCACCACAGAGCCACACGGAGCGGCCCCCGATCAACTCTGGCTAGCAAACATCACAAACCTGACCTCATATTTATGGAGTAAAAAAGCACACTTGCAAGCAATAGGTTCCATCTGAAAATTTGGGCCATTATTGTGACAATACGCAGTTATAACCTTCTGAAAGTACGTTTTTTAAACTTTCCCGTGCTGTTCTTTGTCACTCGCTCTCCCCGGCAGCGCAGTACTGTACATCGAGATGAGTAAGGGGTTAGTGAAATACATTTTTCACGTTGTTAAAATGTATGTTTCATTGCGTCGCGTTTTCTAACCTGTAACTGACGCCAGAAATATCTTTGCATTGAACATTCTTATACTACACTAACTTAGGGCCCGCTGCTTCACTCGCGTAGAATTAATGGCCTACAGATATTTTTGTTTTGTTTTTAATTAATAGAATTTTTATGTTGTTCACAAATTACAACACCTTCTAAGCTTTTCACGCTATTTAAGATCATATAGTGAAGAGTCAAAGAAACTAGTACACCTGCCTAATATCGCGTGGCGCCCCCGCGAGCACGCAGAAATGCCGCAACACGACGTGGCATGGACTCGACTAATGTCTGAAGCAGTGCTGGAGCGAACTGTTACCATGAATCCTGCAGGGCTGTCCATCAATCCGTAAGAGTACAAGGGGGTGGAGATCTCTTCTGAAGAGCAGGTTGCAAGGCATCCCAGATATGCTCAATAATATTTATGTCTGAAGAGTTTGGTGGCCAGCGGAAGTGTTTAAACACTGAAGAGCGGAGCCACTTTGTAGCAATTCTGGACGTGTGGGGTGTCGCATTGTTCTGCTGGAATTGCCCAAGTCCGTCGGAATGCACAATGGACATGAATTGATGCCGGTGATCAGACAGGATGCTTACGTACGTGTCATCTGTCAGAGTCGTATCTAGACGTATCAGGTTTCCCATATCACTCCAACTGCACATGCCACACACCATTACAGAGCTTCCACCAGCTTGAGCAGTCCCCTGCTGACATGCAGGGTCCATCGATGCATGAAGTTGTCTTCATACCCGTACCCGTCCATCGGCTCGATCAATTGGAAACGAGACTCGTCCAACCAAGCGACATGTTTCGTGTCATCAACAGTCCAATGTCGATGTCGACGGCCCAGACGGCGTAAAGCTTTGTGTTGTGCAGTCATCAAGGTTACACCAGTGGACCTTCTGCTCCGAAACCCCATATCGATGATGTTTCTTTGAATGGTTCGCACCTGTTGATGGCCCAGCATTGAAATCTGCAGCAACTTACGCAAGTGTTGCACTTCTGTCATGCTGAACGATTCTCTTCAGTCGTCGTTAGTCCCGTTCTTTCAGGATCTTTTTCGGGCCGCAGCGATATCGGAGATTTCATGTTTTACTGGATTCTTAATATTCGCCTTACACTCGTCAAAATGGTCGTACGGGAAAATCCTCACCTCATCGCTACCTCGGAGATGCTGTGTCCCATAGCTCGTGCGCCGACTGTTACACCACGTTCAAACTCTCTTAAATCTCGATAACCTGCCATTGTAGCTGCAGTAATCGATCTAATAACTGCGCGAGACTTATATTACAGTATACAATATGAATATACACGTGAATCGAATGGTCGAATGTTCCTATCTCTTGGCAATTGCGAATTTTGAATGTAACGTAGAAATTTATAAATGAAAGATTGCAATTAAATAAAATCTGCAGGTACCATTTTTAAAGACTTTAAAAGGTGAGCACGATAGCAGAAGTACCTTTAAGAATTCCGTTTATTACTGTTAAACACTCATTAGATGTCCGCCTCCATGTCTCAGCGGTAGCGTTAGTGCCTACCACGCAAGGAGGCCTGGGTTCGATTCTCGACAGGGGACTTGGTGTTGTGTGTCCTTCATCATCATTTTTATCATCATTGACACGCAAGTCGCCGAACTGGTGTCAACTAAAAAGACTTGCAATACGGCGGCCAAACACCGAAGGGGATATCCCGGCCAATAAATGCTATACGATCATTGGTGTCGATGGTCCAGCAATAAAATAAAATATGAGTTGAATAACAGGGAAACAATAGATTCTTACTTCATGTGATCAGTTCTGAACAACACAATAGCTCGCGAGATATTCACTTCTAAACGCATACTACGTCTTCACTGCAGAAGCCACGGAAATCTCACAAGTGCCGAAGTCGGCACTACGATCTCCCGCGACCTCGCGCATACTGCCCAACCAAGTATTTCCTGCGATCATCTGTTGCGTTTTCGTGTCTAGCACTCTCTGTGTCCTCTGTGACCCGATGCTCCTCTCCCACTTCCATACAATCTCTCCATTCCTCGGTAGTCGCCTAATGTAGTAACGAGCGCTGTGATTGGCTAGAGCGCTCCCACCATGTCTCCAAGCCAACGCACTCACACAAACATGTCGAAACACATACGAAATACTGGATTTGCATTTAAATAACTAACTGCAGCTGGACCACGAACACGGTCTAACACACATTATTAAATACATAAACAAATCAAGTAAACATATTTCGAAGGAATAGCTAGCAAAAGGAGGCCAGTAGCCTTATGTGTCTGTGCTTTCTAAAACACAGTAAATATTTGACCAATTTCTTCACGAATAGTATATATCGGATATAAACAAAGACAGAGACGAATAAATATATTTATAAGCATGCTGTTACCGTTTTTTCGTGTAACTGTGGAGTACTTATGGCCTGACGCGATCAATAGTAATTGGCCACTTTGACCTCCAATAACACATGTACTATTGAAGTTACATTCCTTTAATTCATACCAGTTTGGGTTTAGACTACAGAAGAATGCTGAAGATTAGATGGGTAAATCACATAACTAATGAGGAGGTATTGAATAGAATTGGGGGGAAGAGGAGTTTGTGGCACAACTCGACAAGAAGAAGGGACCGGTTGGTAGGACATGTTCTGAGGCATCAAGGGATCACAAATTTAGCATTGGAGGGCAGCGTGGAGGGTAAAAATCGTAGAGGGAGACCAAGAGATGAATACACTAAACAGATACAGAAGGATGTTGGTTGCAGTAGGTACTGGGAGATGAAGAAGCTTGCACAGGATAGAGTAGCATGGAGAGCTGTATCAAACCAGTCTCTGGCCTGAAAACCACAACAACAACAACAATAGCTATCTAAAGAGTCATCGATCGAGAAAATCGGATGAACTATTTAGATTCTGGAAATTCGTTGCTGGGTGTTATTGTATAATTTACAGTCAGATACTAAATTTTCAATTAATTAAGATATTGAAAATCTGATTACACCATCAGAATTTTCGTGCAAATAAGGGTAATGTACATGTTTCTTTCTAAAATATCATGATTCCTCTGGCTAGTATTAATTTCTATATGAACAGTGAAATGTCTGCCATTATGGTTTCACAAAGTCCGCCATCTTTGGCACTCCCGACATACAAATCTCTTTCATCGACACAAAGCACAGTTCTCAACAAACCGTCAACATGGAATTCCCAGCCACGCGCTCGGTCTGGACCACGAGCTGGGGCTACCCCTCTTGCTCCGGCTAACGTTTGGCACCACGGGGTTGCTGACGACCCCTGGCTTGCCGAGCGGCCCATGCGGCTACGCCAACTCCGAACTTAGAATATTTTTAGGGTGCCACAACTCGCCCATTACCGCACATTGTCAAGTTGGTGATGTCCACTAGTGAGTCAGATGGGCACCGAGCTGAATGCGGGGTGCCAGGAACCCCTTTCCATCTTGACCTTACGTACTGAAGTATGCCACAAAGACTTCTGCACCCGACAGTGTAGGCCTACATCGAATCCGACGCCTCACCATGACTTGTGGCCACACTGTATCGTCCTTGCTAAGGCGCCGAATACGTGTTGAGGTATTGAACATAGTTAATGTTCCCGGCGTTAATAAATCAGTTCCGGATGTGAGAAAGAAGAGCTTTGGAACAGCTGTGTGCTGTGCTGTGGGTAGTGAGATGTGCGCACACACGGAGCGAGGCCCTGTTTGCCGTGTCACCCACAACAGGATCAGCACTCTCCAAGTCCGGGCCAGCTGCGGGTCCGGAAATTAACGGCGCTCCGAGCAACGACTAGCCTAGGCCCGGTGCACGCCGCAGCCGTTATAGGCAGCGATATATTTATGGGCTGCTCAGAAGCAGACCACTTATTATTTGTTTTGTTTTCTGCATTAACTTACCGACAGGCCACTGGCTGCAAATTATAAGCATATTAATTCGCCATTTGGGGAGAGTGGCGACTTGATTCTAACTCAGAGAAATTTGTTGCTTGTGGTTACCGCATGCACAGCTCGCCGATTGATTTCTTGAGCCTGAAAATTACAAGTGATGAAAAGACTAAACTAGGCGGCCATTAGTGCAAGCCATCTGGAGAGGAAGGTACAGCTAAACAGGGTCATATGTATTGTACTACCTGTTAAAAGGCTTATGGAGATCTGAGGCAGGTGGTAAATGGAGGAAACGGAAATAAATGTCGAGGAAAATGATTCACACCTGGATGAGGTCTGCCTGAGTTTCTCTGGAGAGGAAGGTACAGTTAAACAGGGCCATATGTATTGTACTACCTGTTAAAACGCTTATGGAGATCTGAGAGAGATGGTAAACGGAGGAAACGGAAATAAATGTCGAGGAAAATGATTCACACCTGGATGAGGTCTGTCTGAGTTTCTCTGGAGAGGAAGGTACAGTTAAACAGGGCAATATGTATTGTACTACCTGTTAAAACGCTTATGGAGATCTGAGAGAGATGGTAAATGGAGGAAACGGAAATAAATGTCGAGGAAAATGATTCACATCTGGATGAGGGCTGTCTTAGTTTCCCTATATTTTTCGGCAACGTTTTACAAAACAAGACCAACATAGAAGGCGGACTCTCTACGTAACACTAGTATTGGAGATATTAAGAGGTCACAGCCGACAGACGAGGACTGTTCAGAAAGTAAGGTCCGATCGGGCACGAAATGAAAACCATAATGAATATCTGGTGAGGCTTTGCACAGATACGTTGGGCGGGGTGACTAGTATGCCCGTCGATCGCATTACGTCGCTCTTTTCAGTTCTGAGTGCTCAATGGGCACGTAAAGGCGCCTAGAAAGTAGTGTCTCCTGCGAAGTATGGGGGCCTAGTGAGAGATTTCGCCTGATGTCATGCAACCCACATAATATAAATGTTACGCGCTTAAGTCTTCATAACACTTCTCGGCCGCACTGCAGCGGCAATGAGGATGCTCCTGAAGCGTTTTAGATGGGAAGCGTTTCAACACCCACCATACAGCCCGTAATTGACTCCCAGTGAGTTTTATCTCTGCTCACATGAACCGCTGGCTATGAATACAACATGTTGGCACAGACAACGAGCTGTAGACCGGCGTAGAGAAGTGGCGGAAAGCACAGGCGGCTCCCTTCTATGACGAGGGTATTAGGAGTTGGTACAACGCTGCGACAAATGTCTAAGTCGGAGCGGCAGCTACGTAGAGACATAACTGGAAGGCGTAGCTAACTGTTGCAACATTTTTGATTTAAACTATGATTTCCATTTCGCGACCGATCGGAGCTTATTTTCCGAAGAGCCCTTGTAAATCATGAAATACTCGTGCTGAAAAATAATGCCTTCGAATTTTATGGTAAAACCCTTAAATTTTTCTTTTTTAAATAAAACAAACTTTATTAGCATTCTACATCTCTATTCTTCGTATGTACATACTTATATCTCAAACATAGTCAACCTGACGACGAACTCATTTCTCCCAACGAGAACCCCCTTTGTTGATACCGTTAATGTAGAATGTTTGACTTCGTTGACGGAGCCACAACCTCACCTCTGCTTGCACCGCTTCGTCACTATCAAAATAAAATCTTCGACGGTTTTCTTTAATGTTTCGAAAATAGTTGAAAATCGAATAGATCCAATTCGCGACTGTATGGAACATGATCGATGACAATGAACCCAAGTCGTCGTTGTGTTGCGGGTGATACAGCTGTTGCGTGTGGTCTGCCATTGTCATGCTGAACGATTGGGTGCTACAAGTGTGGGCGAACTCTGAATTCGAAACTCGCACACTGACGTGGTTACGTTACACACCGCCGTGTTACCCGCTAGAAGACATGAAAACATGAAGAAAACAGATGTAGAATGTGAACCAGGTTATTTGTTTATAAAGTTATAAAAGTTTTCATATAAAAATTCTAAGGCATTACTTTTCATCATAACCTCGTATTAGTGCAAGGGGCAAGGAAAAATTGTAGCCATTAGTCACATTCTTGGGCTTCAGTTTCGCAAGGTAGACGTATATCCTGTAAAATTCCTCACAACACTTGTAACACTACGCTACTGCGTACGATACTTATTAAAACCTGTACTATGGTAAGTTGACGGGCTTCACCTTATAAGAAAGGATTTTGGGGTAGATATTGACCGCGTGTACCCGAATGGAGGCAAAATCAGACTTTCACCCACTCAGTAACAACAATGATGCGTCAAGCAAGTCTGAAGTGCAACTACACGTTAGGACGGACAAGAAACGACACAGCAGATGCTACCAAATTGTTAATAATACGGTCGCCAGCCTAATTAGGCATTAACTGAGTTTCTTCCCAGTACAAGTTGATGTATGTTCATACAAAACAACACGTAATAGCACTGCATAATGTGGTAAATTTTAGAACCAGAAAATCTACTGAACTAATGATTTCACTTTCTGTACTAATGTGAACAAGCCATAAATACACAACAATACACTATAATGTTTACTACAAACTTCGTACTGTCTATTGATCTGATTAAAATCGGGCATAGGTTACCCTAGAAATAGCACTTTCGAAACATACATACAATGTCAATTTTGAAAAAGGTAAAACACTAATAAATTTTGGTTTTATATTGACTTTAACTTTACTAGTCAAATCAGTTCAGTACACTTCAGAATTTAAATGAATAGAAAAGAAAAAGGGGGGGGGGGGGCCTGAAACTGTTACGATCACTGTACTGAGATTTTAGTTTATCGAAATCGTTAAGCACTCAAGATTTCCAATACATGAGTTACTACTCTTTTTGTCTTATTTCTTGCTTATTTAACTATCATTATTTTTGTTTCAAATTAATTAAACTTCATTACTAAACCAATTTCAACATTATCTTCCAACTTTGCCAGACCTATATATTCATTAACACCAAAGTTCTTTAAGCAGCATTCTAACATAGATAGGTCTGCAGGTAAGTATTATTAACATAAACTTTAAATCTTCATTTCGGGACACTCGGATTGCATAACATGTGGAAAGGACCCTGTCTAGGTTAGTGATGAGGATAATTAAATGATAGGACAGTTCTGGTAAAAGTTAAGTTGTTATTGAACAGTCAGGAACAAAAGTAACACTGGTCCACACGAATACAGTACTAAAAGTTTCAACCTGTTCGTGTCGATGCGGCGGTTGGCGGCGGCGAGATGGCGAGGCGCACAGCACACATACAATCACAGCTATGGCTCTTGATGTATCGACACTTTGCTTCTTCTTAGCGTCGCAATACTTTTCCCTTTAGTGCCTATGGAATATAGCCATGCTGTATAGTCGTCGGAAACGGCACATCCGAGGCTCAATGAAATCACGTTTTCCAGGAGAGCCTCTTCGATCCAGAGCGTGTTTCTCAGACCGATGCCCAACTCCGACTACTACTGCTGAGCCCGTTATGCCGTGCCGCGCCCGTGTGCATTTTCCCGCGCTCGCCTGCCATCCACCTTTTACCGCTCCCCTACAGACAGGGTATTCACCAAAGGTTTTACATTCTACATATCCTAATACATTGCCTACGTATGGACCAGACGCACAATTACAACTTTAACATCTTACAATAGTTTCAACATTTCCTACATTTCCATTTTGTTATAATATTGCTTGCAATTTAACATAAACATTAATATTCACATCGAAAATGTTTATAGTTTCCTCAACACAATGACATGAAAAGAAAAAAGGAATAAAATCAGAACATCGCTTACTCTAATTTATCGAAAATCAGAAGAAAAAATTATTATATGTACAATAGTATAACGTTGGTGTTGTTACACACTCTAAGATTATGCTCGTCTGAAAACTATTAAAACATGTGAGTTTCGTCCAACTCAGAGTGACTAAATAACTGTTACAAAAGAACTTCGATGCCCATGCTGCGTAGAACACTTATGATCGCTGTACAGCCTCGTCGTGAAGAGTTGATCGGCGCGATTTTCGTTAGGGGAGACCAGGAGTGGAAGGTACTAGTTGTTTCCCGCCTCGTACTCTTTACCATAGGCCTCATGACAGATGTAAACTACCCTACTGCTATACGGTTCCGTATGTACCTCATAGGTTGTACATTACAGTCGACAGTCTCACTTCACATTCAAAATGGCATGAGACAAGGGCTATCAACCTTCCCGACTTTCTTAGGCTTTCTGACCATTTCACGCACGAAGAACTTTGGTTCGTTGGTTGAATCGGTGAAATGCCGGAAGATCATTGCTTAGACGAGGTTGGCAATAATAAAGTGTTTAAAAAACACTTTTTCATTTGGCTGGAAATGGAGTCTTTGTTCAATCTGCGAATTAGAGTTAAACTTAAACTTATGAAAGGTATCACAGGCCTGCGAATTTACTAAAGTGATAATGCAGCCTTATACAGTCTGTTACCGAAACGTTAGCGGGCAGATTCCACCAAAGTCTTCTTTTTCACTTTACTCACGGGTTCACCAGAACACCTCCGTATTCTTTCCTCCCCACTCGCCGAATCCCACTCGTCATATACAGGTGAAACGGTCCAGTTTCTTATAATTTAGTCGCTGGAGTGGCTACTTGCTCGTTCGCCACTTCACCCGCATTATAATTACCACCGACAAATAGAAAAGCACAACAGTTTACTATTACCCTTAGTCTCTTGCTGATTATTCCCTCCATCCCATCTCTCTCTCTCTCTCTCTCTCTCGTCCTTTCTTCTGATATTTTTCCATCACTTTCAATAACTACCTGTTTCCCATTCCTCACCAATATGAAACCAACCAACTACCTGCCTCAGAACTGTTAATAACACTTTTCAAGGATGGGTACGCATTTTCGCAAAACTCCTAAGATATCCAGCCTCGGCCACATCTCACTGTTCCTTTTTTTAAGTCACCTGGCCGTGAGTTTTTCCAGTGACGGGAAAATTCCCCTCATATTGCAGGCCTGCTGTTCAGGGTACCTGTTACAGAGTTAGCGCTCCCAGGAGCAGTCGTTAAGCCGCTGCTCTAAGCCAGCTAGCGGAAACGTCGTCAGAAAGCCCTCTAGACCTGCTTATCTGCCTGTCCCAGTGGAAGTTCTTACAGCAGGCACCTGCAGAAAAGACCCATGGCACACCATTTCTATTTCTCGTCGAGTTGCACGATAACTTTTTACAACGTACCACAATGGTGTAAGTCGAAACGAACAATTGCATATAGAGCACTTGTGGTCTATTAACTTGGGAAACTACCTGGAACTAGCCTATAAAAACCACCTAAACTACAGTGTAGGCCGATCGCGGTGGCTGAGCGGTTCTAAGCGCTTCAGTCTGGAACCGCGCGACTGCTACGGTCGCAGGTTCGAATCCTCGGACATGCATGTGTGTGATGTCCTTAGGTTAGTTAGATTTAAGTAGTTCTAAGTTCTAGGGGACTGATGACCTCAGATGTTAAGTCCCATAGTGCTACGAGCCATTTGAACCATATGAACAGTGTATCCGCGTGGTGCGACATTTTCACTACTCTCTCACTCTCTTCGCGTGAACTGTTAGTCCTAGAGAAGAAATGAACAGGAAATTTTTGTCGGAAGTTTAGTATATTTTTATTTTGTTTTGGCCACGATTTTAGAGCTACTCAATAAAAACGTAAACAACTGATCTTCAAGTGCACCCTTAGCCCCACCTCTAGCCTCCAACCGGTCAGGATTTTTAGTATGCTGTTCATGACACATTCTCCTACCACTATACAAAACTTTGCGACTGCACGAATAATTATCTGTATTTGACATTTTTTGGTCTTCAATAACCTGCTATTACACCAGTAGCTTAGTCGTGCACTTACAAATTGTAAAATTGACGTTTGTGTAAATTTTGTGAATTTTAACAGTAAAAAATTGCCACATAAGTCGATTTGTTTGTGTAACCTTTTTACTACGAATCTACCATGCTTATAAGCGATGATTTCAGATAGAATTGTAAAAGTAATGATCGAATTGTAAAAGTAATTAGTTTTTGCTTAACGTTTACACAAATCACTTTCCTTTCATTATTCTTACGGGAAAGTTTCGATTAATGATGTTAACGCAATAGTTGACTAATCCAGTGCTATTAGGAGCCCAGTTAACGAAGACCAGAAAAAGTCGAATATGGGAAATAATTTGTGTAGTTGCAAATTTTTGTACAGTGGTAGCAGGGAGTGCCATGGACCTACCAAAAATCCTGACGTAGCAGGGGAGGGGGGGAAGAGAAGGAAGAGGGTGTGGGAGGTATCAGTGTGCGGTGGGGTGCGTTTGAAGGTAACTTTTTACGTTTTTGTTCTAGCGAACACGCATTCGAGCATAAAATTATACCGTATTAAATGTCTTACAAAAATTGTGGTATTCATTTTCTCTCTGGAGCTAGTATTTTGAACGAAGAGAGCGGGACAGCATTGAAACTCTCGCGTGAGGCACCTGTGCTGTACGTCAGGTGGTTTTTGGACAGCATTATGAGGCCGTTTCCCGATTTGACTGGCCAGAACTGCCTGGTATGAAACTGTTCATCTCAACCTCCTCTACTGTGTACACTGTAAACAGTTATAGTTTATATCGTGTGTAGCAAAAAAAGATAAACCAACTTCAGGTACACTCGTACAGCGGACGTTTTCAGGGCCGGTGTATGTGTATATGTCTGCTTGGTGGTTATTACGGCCTTCAGGCCGTGGTTCACGCCTATGGAGGCTACTGATGTTAAGCTTGTAAACTGCTGAGTCTTTATAACGTCTGAAGATGTCTGCAGCTCCAGGAGTCGAAACGTTAGCCAGAGGACTATGCACGGGATCACAGGATAAACTTAGCCTCTGGATGTTTGTTCTTCGGTGTCTATAGAACATACTATCGCACTATATGCAGCTACGCCTTAAAGGATAGACAGTTTCACGATGAGCTCCGCGACTGTCTGTTCCGTATTCGCTTGCAGGACGTCACATTCCATCAGTTCTCATCACCCCGTTACACCAATAAGCATTCTTTAAGAGTTGATACCTAGCAGAACATCCTGCACAGTTTGTAACTCCCAAGGAGTTCGCCTTCGATCTCGGTGGTGCGCACCTTTACGATCGCTGTGGCGCGCCATTTTTCATTCGATATTCATGGTGCAAGTTAATGGAATTTTTTGAACATTTCTTGAATGTCGGCAATGTTCATTTTGTGCAGAGTAACATATACATCCCATAGTAGATTGATCTCTGCACCTCCCGGACGCTCATTTTCTGTCATCCTCCTGGTGCACGTGGTGAGTCATTAGCAGCTAATAATTTTCCTGTCGTAATTGTAAACACAATGCTGTCAAACGTGACGTCACACTCAAGGGGTTCCTTGTGAGACGGACGCCGTTGATACAGGCATTCAGGTTTCTGCTTTGTCAAGATCTCTTGCTATTTAGGTTTACAGTCATGTCTGCAAACTCGTTAACCTGCTTCTGCAGAAATATTGCAGTTTCGCTGCTGCATTAAGGCGAACCTAATAGCGGACCAGCGGTAGTCGTTTCTGCCAGCTAACTGAGCGCCGTTCGCTGCAGCTCGATTGCCCATAAAGAAGTTTCGCGCGTTCCTCCAGGAGCCTCGCAGTCTCGTCACTGCAATTACTGCCCAGCAGCGGCAATTATTGCGGCAGAATGGGTGCGTTAATTGGCAGCCCAAGAAACGGCCGACATCAAAGGCTCGCGACTGTCGATTTCGAGGTCCGAAATATTTTGTTAATTCCGGGTAGCAGTTCTCTAAAGACTGCGGCGAAGAACTTTGGAAGTTCGTTAACGTTTAAAGCCATAAAGCTAAATTTAGTAATAAATACATTTCGAGGAGTTCCAACGGGAGCAGGCACGTTCACTTTTAGTCCCTACGAGTTTCCTTGATATTACGCCTCCGTCATTGGTTTTCTCTTCATTGTACCATAAAAAGGAAAATTGTGTAAAAAACATACAAATTGGAATTATGATCATCAGATTCATAAACATTTTCAGCAAAAATATATACCTTAACATCACATAAGCTTGTTCTTTTTTATTGTTTGTCTACTGAATATTCAAAGCACTTTCATGCAGTTCGTCGTCTGCAACAAACAAGGATGTTTTACTTTGCGGTAGTTTCTACAAAATGGAAACATAAGTCTCACATTAAATGACAGATGTTCGATGTATTTTCTCATTTTATTGTTATAGCAACAACGATAACGAAAAGAGCACCTATGGTATGTGTTTTTGTAGCAACATTTTTGTGGATTCTATGACAATTTACCATCCTGCAAGTTGTTTTATCCTGTGTATCCAATTTGATTTCGGCAGATACCGCAGAATACATTTAGCAAAGTATCCCCTCATACACTCCTGGAAATTGAAATAAGAACACCGTGAATTCATTGTCCCAGGAAGGGGAAACTTTATTGACACATTCCTGGGGTCAGATACATCACATGATCACACTGACAGAACCACAGGCACATAGACACAGGCAACAGAGCATGCACAATGTCGGCACTAGTACAGTGTATATCCACCTTTCGCAGCAATGCAGGCTGCTATTCTCCCATGGAGACGATCGTAGAGATGCTGGATGTAGTCCTGTGGAACGGCTTGCCATGCCATTTCCACCTGGCGCCTCAGTTGGACCAGCGTTCGTGCTGGACGTGCAGACCGCGTGAGACGACGCTTCATCCAGTCCCAAACATGCTCAATGGGGGACAGATCCGGAGATCTTGCTGGCCAGGGTAGTTGACTTGCACCTTCTAGAGCACGTTGGGTGGCACGGGATACATGCGGACGTGCATTGTCCTGTTGGAACAGCAAGTTCCCTTGCCGGTCTAGGAATGGTAGAACGATGGGTTCGATGACGGTTTGGATGTACCGTGCACTATTCAGTGTCCCCTCGACGATCACCAGTGGTGTACGGCCAGTGTGGGAGATCGCTCCCCACACCATGATGCCGGGTGATGGCCCTGTGTGCCTCGGTAGTATGCAGTCCTGATTGTGGCGCTCACCTGCACGGCGCCAAACACGCATACGACCATCATTGGCACCAAGGCAGAAGCGACTCATCGCTGAAGACGACACGTCTCCATTCGTCCCTCCATTCACGCCTGTCGCGACACCACTGGAGGCGGGCTGCACGATGTTGGGGCGTGAGCGGAAGACGGCCTAACGGTGTGCGGGACCGTAGCCCAGCTTCATGGAGACGGTTGCGAATGGTCCTCGCCGATACCCCAGGAGCAACAGTGTCCCTAATTTGCTGGGAAGTGGCGGTGCGGTCTCCTACGGCACTGCGTAGGATCCTACGGTCTTGGCGTGCATCCGTGCGTCGCTGCGGTCCGGTCCCAGGTCGACGGGCACGTGCACCTTCCGCCGACCACTGGCGACAACATCGATGTACTGTGGAGACCTCACGCCCCACGTGTTGAGCAATTCGGCGGTACGTCCACCCGGCCTCCCGCATGCCCACTATACGCCCTCGCTCAAAGTCCGTCAACTGCACATACGGTTCACGTCGACGCTGTCGCGGCATGCTACCAGTGTTAAAGACTGCGATGGAGCTCCGTATGCCACGGCAAACTGGCTGACACTGACGGCGGCGGTGCACAAATGCTGCGCAGCTAGCGCCATTCGACGGCCAACACCGCGGTTCCTGGTGTGTCCGCTGTGCCGTGCGTGTGATCATTGCTTGTACAGCCCTCTCGCAGTGTCCGGAGCAAGTATGGTGGGTCCGACACACCGGTGTCAATGTGTTCTTTTTTCCATTTCCAGGAGTGTATTTAACATCAAACAGCGGGTTTCGTTCAAGGCGTTTGCGATACCTTTCACCGAGTTTTGTGAAATGAGTCAGTTCGAATGCGAGACTTCGACGAAGCAGGCTGTATATTTAATTAGTATTTATTTTGTGTATTTATTTAAGCTAATCTGATTGGGATCGTCAAGCGTTCTCTTACATCGGAACAGGTTTTCACAGATACACATCACAATTTCAATATGACGGGTAGTATTGAAATGATATGAGTGCCTAAAGTGTCAGTATGAGTAAATAATACCAACTGTGAACTAATGATATCTTTGGTGTGACGTCAAAAGCAAGTGACTGCGTGTGAGATCGCTCTCCAAGTTTTTATATATTTATAGGTTTCAGGTACATATTTTAACGGTTTTTGTGATAATATTTACTATATAAGTGAATTGTTAGTGGTTTCTTCATTCACCTCTATCTTTCTTGTGTTGTGACCTGATATTTGTGAGTGTTTCATATCGAGAAACGTAACCTCTTACCTTGTTTACATTCCGCGCTGACCAGTTGCAGCTGTAGCGGCGCATCGAAAGCTAAGTACTAATTAATTGTTTGTGTATAGTGGTTTCTTTAGGAACTTTAGTAGTCTTCAACCGGAGTTTTTTGTGGTTTCTGGTGAAGTAATTTCAGAAGAACCTTTTGGGAACTGTTTTCAGCTTCGTTACTGTGTCGTTAGACGTTTGATTCTCTTTCTGTATTAGTCTTTTGTTATATTCACATTTGTTGTTTATTAATACTGTTAATAATAGTATTTACTTCCCTTGTAGAGTAAGTTTGTGATTATTGTAGTCAGGTTTTTAACATCTTCTTATTGTAGTAGCGGGACTTAGAAAAAGTAAAATTTTACTATGAGTGAGAAGTGTGGGCTTTGCCGTAGGTTCGTGAGTAGTGGATTGCGGTGTGAGACTTGTTCGAAGTATTTTCACTGGGGGGAATGCAGTGGGGAAGCCAGTGGGCATTCTGGTGAGATCCTCTCCTGGAACTGCAGGTTATGTAGCAAGAGTAAGTTGATAGATGAGCAGGAGCGTAAGATCTGTGCCCTTCAGGTGCAGTTGAAAAACGCACAGGAGGAGCTAGATAGGATGAGGAGGGAGAAGGGGGTTGGGGAATGGGAGCTGGCTGTTGGCAAGAGATCTGCTAGGAAAAGAAGATTTTCAGATAGTTTTACTATTGGTGTTTACAATAGATATGACCAACTGTCAGAGTCTAGTGGAGAGGAATCTCTAGTAGCTGTAGATGTAGGAAGTATGCAGCAGGCCTCAGTAGTTACCGTGGCTAGAACAGTTGCAAAGTCGAAGAGGAAGAAGAAGGTTCTGCTGTTAGGTAGTTCTCACGGCAGAGGTGTAGGCCAGCAGTCGCAGGAAGTGCTGGGGAGTGAGTACCAGATCACCAGCATTGTGAAGCCCAATGCAGGAATGGCTCAGGTGACTGTTAACATAGGGGGGTTATGTAGGGATTTTACTAAAGAGGATCAGGTAGTGATTGTGGGTGGGGCTGGTAATAGTATTGATAGGGATGGGGAGTATAACATAGATGGTGACCTGGAAAAGATAGCCACTCAGACTGGCAACACGAATGTGCATTTCGTGGAACTGTTTCAGCGTCACGATCGGCCTCATCTTAATACAGCCGTCAGGCGTAATAACATGAGACTTGGGGGTGCGCTGATGACAGAAAGCATGGGTCACATTTCAGTGGTGTCGGTGGAGTCTATCAGCAGGACGGGTTTCACTAGACATGGCCTGCACCTCAACAGGTATGGGAAGGGGAGGTTGGCAAACCTTATAGGTGACAGCATAGGTGGGGTTGGTGGGATAACTCATGGGAAAATTCCTGCAGTAGTGGGTGTTAGAGCTGCACTTTTTTAGATTGAAGTCAGCTGATAGGTATTCCTGCTTAAGGGAAGTTTCTCTAACAAAGGAACCACTTTTGACAAAGCTTAGGTATCCGAGTAATGAGGTAATTAGTATATTGCATCAAAATATACAAGGTATTAGAGATAAAGTGAGTGAACTGCTTATAGATGTTGACTCTGAAATAATTGGTATATCTGAACACTTCTTAAATAAGGAGATAATTCAGAGGCTTCCTTTACCAGGATACAGGTGGGCTGGCAGCTTTTCGAGGAGCTCTTTGCGGTGTGGGGGAGTAGCCATGTATGTGAAAAACGGCATCCCATTTGAGTCAATTGATGTTTCAAAGTACTGCACTGAAAAGGTGTTTGAATGTTGTGCAGGTGTGGTTAAATTTAACGGAGCTAAACTTCTAACTGTTGTTATTTATAGATCCCCAGACTCCGATTTCACAACATTTTTGCTAAAACTAGAGGAGGTTCTTGGTTCACTTTATAGGAAATACAAAAAGTTAGTTATATGTGGTGACTTCAATATTAATTGTATAAGTGATTGTGCAAGGAAAGGATGCTGGTAGACCTCCTTAATTCATATAATCTTACGCAAACCGTATTCTTTCCAACGAGAGTGCAAGGGAACAGTAGAACAACCATAGACAACATTTTTGTTCATTCCTCATTACTAGAAGGGCATTCTGTTAGCAAAAAGGTGAATGGCCTTTCAGATCATGATGCACAAATTTTGACTCTAAAAGATTTTTGTGCTGCATCACGTGTTAAATATATTCATCAGCTGTTTAGGAAAGCTGATCCAGTTGCTGTAGAGACATTTGTAAACCTCATCAAGGAACAAGAGTGGCAAGATGTTTATAGCGCTGATACAGTAGACGATAAATATAATGCTTTTCTCAAGACTTTTCTCATGCTCTTTGAAAGTTGCTTTCCGTTAGAACGTTCAAAACAGGGTACTAGCATAAACAGGCAGCCTGGGTGGCTGGCTAGAGGGATACGAATATCTTGTAGAACAAAGTGGCAATTATATCAAAACGTTAGAAACAGTCAGAATCTAAATGCAGCAGCCCATTACAAACAGTATTGTAAGGTGCTTAAAAAAGTTATTAGGAAGGCAAAAAGTATGTGGTATGCAGATAGAATAGCTAAGTCTCAGGATAAAATTAAAACCATATGGTCAGTCGTAAAGGAAGTGGCTGGTCTGCAGAGACAGGTAGAGGATCTAGAATCAGTGCGTAGTGGGAATGTCCGTGTTACTGATAAGTCGCATATATGTACAGTATTTAATAATCACTTTCTGAATATAGCAGGTGAACTAAATAGAAACCTAGTCCCAACAGGGAATCATATAGCGCTCTTAGAAAAAAGTGTTCCGAGACTGTTACCTGAAATGTTCCCCATGATACTGACAAGAGGGAGATTGAGTTAATAATTAAATCACTAAAGACCAAGAACTCTCATGGATATGACGGGGTATCTAGCAGAATACTGAAGTATTGTTCTATGTATGTTAGCCCAGGGAAATACGGAAGCGTCCGATCCCGCCCGTCTGCTTTGACCCATGACGTCACAAATATGGCGGAAACAAAAACAAACACACACACACTTTCCACAAGAAGCCTAATGACACTAACGGGACAAGCGCGGGAAATGGGGTGTTTTGGGTGGGGGGCAAACTAAATATAAACAAATTTAGAGGCCTTGCGTAGCTACAACGTGTAAGTGAAGACAGCCATGCATGAATACACACCCACCTCCCCAGTACTTAGCCATATCTGTAACTTTTCCTTTAGGAGTGGTCGATTTCCTGACCGATTAAAGTACTCGGTAGTGAAGCCACTTTATAAAAAGGGAGACATTGATAATGTTGACAATTTTAGACCTATTTCTATGCCATCGGTGTTTGCTAAAGTTATCAAGAAGGTGTATATACAAGGTTACTGGAGCATTTAAATTCACATAATTTGCTGTCAAATGTTCAGTTTGGTTTTAGAAATGGTTTAACAACTGAAAATGCTATATTCTCTTTTTCTCTGTGAGGTTTTGGACGGATTAAGGGTGCAAACGCTAGGTGTTTTCTTTGATTTAACGAAGGCTTTTGACTGTGTTGACCACAAAATATTACTGCAGAAGTTAGACCATTATGGAGTAAGGGGAGTAGCTTACAATTGGTTCGCCTCTTACTTTAAGAACAGAAAGCAGAAGGTAATTCTCCGCAATATTGAGAGTGGTAATGATGTTCAGTCCCAATGGGGCACTGTTAAGTGGGGCGTTCCCCAAGGGTCGGTGCTGGGGCCACTGCTGTTTCTTATTTATATAAATGATATGCCTTCTAGTATTACAGGTGATTCAAAGATATTTCTGTTTGCTGATGACACCAGCTTGATAATGAAGGATCTTGTGTGTAATATTGAAACAGTAACAAATAATGTAGTTCATGAAATAAGTTCGTGGCTCGTGGAGAATAATTTAATGCTAAATCACAGTAAGACTCAGTTTTTACAGTTTCTAACTCGCAATTCAACAAGAACCGATATTTTGATCAGACAGAATGGTCATATTATAAGCGAGACGGAACAGTTCAAGTTCCTAGGCGTTCGGATAGATATTAAGTTGTTGTAGAAAGCCCATGTCCAGGATCTTGTTCAGAAACTAAATGCTGCTTTATTTACCATTAGAACAGTATCTGAAATAAGTGACACTTCAACACGAAAAGTAGTCTACTTCGCATATTTTCATACGCTTGGTCGTATGGTATTAATTTTTGGGGTAATTCTTCTGATTCAAAAAGGGTATTTTTGGCTCAAAAACGGGCTGTTCGAGCTATATGTGGTGTAAGTTCGAGAACCTCTTGTCGACCCCTATTCAATAGTCTGGGAATTCTGACATTTCCCTCAGAGTATATATTTTCTTTAATGTCGTTTGTTGTTAGCAATATTAGCCTATTCCCAAGAGTTAGCAGCTTTCACTCAGTTAATACTAGGCAGAAATCAAATCTGCATGTAGAATGCACTTCCTTGACTCTTGTGCAGAAAGGAGTGCAGTATTCTGCTGCATCCATTTTCAATGAGCTACCACAAGAACTCAAAAATCTTAGCAGTAGCCCAAACTCTTTTACGTCTAAACTGAAGAGTTTCCTCATGGCTCACTCCTTCTATTCTGTCGAGGAGCTCCTGGAAGAGCTAAAAAATTAAGCAAATTCCAGTGTTACATTGTTGATTTTCTTCATTTAAACTTACGACTTGTCACCTGAATATGTTTTGTTATATTTCATTTTACCTGTTTCTAATATCGTGTTATAATTTCATGTATTGACTCGTTCCATGACCATGGAGACTGCTCCTTAATGTGGTCCCACGTAACAATAAATGAATAAATAAATAAATAAATGGACTTAACAGATCTTCAGGCGGCCAGTCTCGCTACATTAGAAGAGTGATAGGTGAATTTATGCTTTTTTCAACAAAATGTTGTTTTCCACTACAGATATTACGCAAATTTGGCTTTTATTAACTATAGTGATACTGTACATTTTTGAAACACAACACAAAGTAGAATATATTGTGCAGAAATTCCTGCTAAAACATTTCAGTTGGCACCTTCTTCCTTCTTGTTGATACAGGCAAAGACTTTTACCGCACGCACTTCGAAACTACACGGATGCTACACTAATCCCTTGCCTCCGCATCGGGGTCGCGGTACGTTGCATGTACTCCACAGCAACGCTCTCAAACGGAAACTTTCCCCCTATACTTATTGAATATACACTCCTGGAAATGGAAAAAAGAACACATTGACACCGGTGTGTCAGACCCACCATACTTGCTCCGGACACTGCGAGAGGGCTGTACAAGCAATGATCACACGCACGGCACAGCGGACACACCAGGAACCGCGGTGTTGGCCGTCGAATGGCGCTAGCTGCGCAGCATTTGTGCACCGCCGCCGTCAGTGTCAGCCAGTTTGCCGTGGCATACGGAGCTCCATCGCAGTCTTTAACACTGGTAGCATGCCGCGACAGCGTGGACGTGAACCGTATGTGCAGTTGACGGACTTTGAGCGAGGGCGTATAGTGGGCATGCGGGAGGCCGGGTGGACGTACCGCCGAATTGCTCAACACGTGGGGCGTGAGGTCTCCACAGTACATCGATGTTGTCGCCAGTGGTCGGCGGAAGGTGCACGTGCCCGTCGACCTGGGACCGGACCGCAGCGACGCACGGATGCACGCCAAGACCGTAGGATCCTACGCAGTGCCGTAGGGGACCGCACCGCCACTTCCCAGCAAATTAGGGACACTGTTGCTCCTGGGGTATCGGCGAGGACCATTCGCAACCGTCTCCATGAAGCTGGGCTACGGTCCCGCACACCGTTAGGCCGTCTTCCGCTCACGCCCCAACATCGTGCAGCCCGCCTCCAGTGGTGTCGCGACAGGCGTGAATGGAGGGACGAATGGAGACGTGTCGTCTTCAGCGATGAGAGTCGCTTCTGTCTTGGTGCCAATGATGGTCGTATGCGTGTTTGGCGCCGTGCAGGTGAGCGCCACAATCAGGACTGCATACCACCGAGGCACACAGGGCCAACACCCGGCATCATGGTGTGGGGAGCGATCTCCTACACTGGCCGTACACCACTGGTGATCGTCGAGGGGACACTGAATAGTGCACGGTACATCCAAACCGTCATCGAACCCATCGTTCTACCATTCCTAGACCGGCAAGGGAACTTGCTGTTCCAACAGGACAATGCACGTCCGCATGTATCCCGTGCCACCCAACGTGCTCTAGAAGGTGCAAGTCAACTACCCTGGCCAGCAAGATCTCCGGATCTGTCCCCCATTGAGCATGTTTGGGACTGGATGAAGCGTCGTCTCACGCGGTCTGCACGTCCAGCACGAACGCTGGTCCAACTGAGGCGCCAGGTGGAAATGGCATGGCAAGCCGTTCCACAGGACTACATCCAGCATCTCTACGATCGTCTCCATGGGAGAATAGCAGCCTGCATTGCTGCGAAAGGTGGATATACACCGTACTAGTGCCGACATTGTGCATGCTCTGTTGCCTGTGTCTATGTGCCTGTGGTTCTGTCAGTGTGATCATGTGATGTATCTGACCCCAGGAATGTGTCAATAAAGTTTCCCCTTCCTGGGACAATGAATTCACGGTGTTCTTATTTCAATTTCCAGGAGTGTATTTACAAAGCTAATCAGTCCTTTGAGCGTCACCCGTGGTAATTTGTAGTGATCGTATTGACTATGAAATGAATTATGATAATTGCAATGACCCAGAATAAACGCATATTACACAATGTCTAGTACTTTTAATATACGCCTGTGTCTAGACTGGAGAATTTCAGGAAAGGTTTTAATCATTCAAAGTCTATTTTTTATTTAGTTGATTTTGTTGATAGTTTTTATCATCTATGAATATTTCCAGTTTTCTACGAGTTGATCACGAGTTATTTGTCAAACTGGTTCACAACCTCAGATTCTTTATCGGTGTTTGCTGAAATTGTCCCATGTGTATTTCATTTGTTGTGCAGTGTCAAACCACTCAGGCTCTTTGCATTAGTCCGTTCTTCAGCGCCCGTTTGACCTACGTAATATTTTGAGAAATTTCGACATATAACTTTATATACGCCAGAATAGGAAAGTTAATCTCTGACTATATTAATATTGTGATAATTAAATCAAGACCCTAAGCTGTCGACAGGCGTTGATATACATCAACGGGGACAGTTGAAAATGTATACCCCGACTGGGACACAAACCCGGGATCTCCTGCTTACATGGCAGACGCTCTATCCATCTGAGCCACCGAGGGCACAGAGGATAGTGCGACTGCAGGGATTTATCCCTTGCACGCTCCCCGTGAGACCCACATTCCCAACTTAATGTCCACACACTACATTCCTAGTGCCCCTGCCCACTACACTCATTACTCGCGGCAGACAATCTTACCGAGTCCCGTAAGAGTTAGGGCAATGCGTGTGCATCCAGCACAGAAGAAGAAGGGCAATGGCCGGTTAACCTTAACTATACGAAAATGGTATCTGTTCTTTCGGACATGTCCGAAAGAACAGATACCATCTTTGTATACAGGGTGTTACAAAAAAGTACAGCCAAACTTTCAGGAAACATTCCTCACACACAAATAAAGAAAAGATGTTATGTGGACATGTGTCCGGAAACGCTTAACTTCCATGTTAGAGCTCATTTTAGTTTCATTCCAACGTGATCAAACTGTAAATTTTCACAATCAACATGTGTGGGCTGACGAGAATCTGCACGCAATTGTGCAATCACGTCATCAACACAGATTTTCTGTGAACGTTTGGGCAGGCATTGTTGGTGATGTCTTGATTGGGCCCCATGTTCTTCCACCTACGCTCAATGGAGCACGTTATCATGATTTCATACGTGATACTCTACCTGTGCTGCTAGAACATGTGCCCTTACAAGTACGACGCAACATGTGGTTCATGCATGATGGAGCTCCTGCACATTTCAGTCGAAGTGTTCGTACGCTTCTCAACAATAGATTCGGTGACCGATGGATTGGTAGAGGCGGACCAATTCCATGGCCTCCACGCTCTCCTGACCTCAACCCTCTTGACTTTCATTTATTGGGGCATTTGAAAGCTCTTGTCTACGCAACCCCGGTACCAAATGTAGAGACTCTTCGTGCTCGTATTGCGGACGGCTGTGATACAATACGCCATTCTCCAGGGCTGCATCAGCGCATCAGGGATTCCATGCGACGGAGGGTGGATGCATGTATCCTCGCTAACGGAGGACATTTTGAACATTACCTGTAACAAACTGTTTGAAGTCACGCTGGTACGTTCTGTTGCTGTGTGTTCCCATTCCATGATTAATGTGATTTGAAGAGAAGTAATAAAATGAGCTCTGACATGGAAAGTAAGCGTTTCCGGACACATGTCCACATAACATATTTTCTTTCTTTGTGTGTGAGGATGTTTCCTGAAAGTTTGGCCGTACCTTTTTGTAACACCCTGTATATTAATATTATGTGTTGGGATTTCCGTTTCTAGCATTCTCCTGATAACCAGGGAAAGATACTTAAAATCTCCTTTCTGGGACAACGTTCATCATTGCTGCATAAAAAAATAAAAATCTTTATATGTGAGTATGTTTTTGTGTCGTCTGATCAAAAGTAACCGGACACCCTACGTAATCCAGAATTGAGCACTAGGTGTGACAAGAGGCGGACCTGTCCAATATAAAAGAAGGCGGGGCGTATTGTGTTGTCAGCTGAATGGGTCGATCAGGAGAGATCAAGACTTCCAACGTTGACTGGTCGTTAGATATCAACTGCCTAACACATAAATCAGAGACACTTTAACCTTTCTAAAGCAGCCCGAGTTGTTGTAATTGCGAACTGAAAATGCGAAGGAACAGCCACGGCTAAAAGAGACCAGGGAGACCTCATATACTGCCGGGCAGAGACCGTCAAGCATTGCTGCAGGGTGGAGGGGGGTGGGGTGGGGGGTAAAAATCCCATGAAATCAGAGATTGGAGTCACTCGTGAGTTCTTATGTGTTACCAGCTATAGAGCCAACGCAGTGGCTGTGCGTAGGGTGTTAAGAATTTGCTGCAATGATCGATTGGCCTCTTATAAGCTGCACGTTTGTGTAGTGAAGGTTAAGTGATCCTGAGGCGATGCAAGGAGCGACACCACTCAGTCATTGACTGGAAAGGAGTGATTTAGAGTGATCAATTACGCTGTATTCTGTGGGAATCGGGTGGAAGGGTTTTGGTTTGGCGAATAATTCGAGAATGTTACGTGTCGTCACTTGTAGCGAATTGTGAAGTACAGAGAAGGTGGTGCTACGGGAGTGTCTGTTTTTCTTGGTTAGGGCGTAAGAAAACACCAAATGCGGAAGGTTATGAGCACATTTGGCAGCATTGAGCACTGCGTACAGTAGAGAGAAACGATTCGAAGACGATGACTGTATCAGCATGTCAGTGCGCCCTGTCATAAAGCAGCATGTGCGAGGCAATGGTTTCTGGACAATAACATTCCTGACACGGAACCAAATGTAACACACTTGGAATGAGTTATAGCGTCGACGTCACTCCCGACCCCATCGCAGTCATCACTAGCATGTCTGCCTTCGGCTCTTGAGGCACAATGGTCTACCATTCCTCCACAGAAATTCAGACACTGTACTGGACTATCCCCAGCACAGTTCGTCAGAAAGACGATGGTTGGACACACCCCTCATCTAATAACTTTTTCATAATGCGGGGCCACAGTCATAATATATTTCTTTAAAGTCAGTACCGCCATTAGACTGTTGTTTATTTACAGTCTAACATTTACACTTACACAATCATGATTTCGGCCTCAGAGTGCCATTATCAAGTGTTTAAAGTGTTATAAATTGCCTAAAATGGCATACTGTCGTATTAAAATACACTATTAGTCACATTGTCTAAGAGTCGATATTTCTGGTAGAGCCTGCTGCTTTGGTTCATTACTGAGTACACCATCTTGTCTAATAGTGTATTTTAATAAGACAGTATGCCATCTTAGGCAATTTATAACACTTACAACTCTTGATAATAGCACTTTGAAGCCGAAATCATGATTGTGTAAGTATAAATGTTAGACGGTAAATAAGCAACCGTGTAATGGCGGTACTGACTTTAAAGACACCCCTAATTAATGTCCACTGTTAAGTGTTCAGAAACTTGTGGTCATGTCGTGGTCATTATCGTGTATTGCGTCAATGTATTACGCTAGGCGTGCGCGGCTTTACATCCTTTTAGATGTTTCCAATTCACTCAAGATTTGTTTTTCCAACGGTGCACAGAGAGTACGTGAAACGAGCACAATTACAGATCAATATTACAAGCTGTTCTGAGGTACCAGGCCGGCCGGAGTGGCCGTGCGGTTCTAGGCGCTAAAGTCTGGAGCCGGGCGACCGCTACGGTCGCAGATTCGAATCCTGCCTCGGGCATGGATGTGTGTGATGTCCTCAGGTTGGTTAGGTTTAATTAGTTCTAAGTTCTAGGCGACTGATGACCTCAGAAGTTAAGTCGCATAGTGCTCAGAGCCATTTGAACCATTTTTTTGAGGTATCAGGTATCGACCGATGCCTCAACATTCAAACTAGTAACGAGGTGTAGCCTACACAGGAGGCAGTGCAGGCTCTGACTCTGGCATCCAGGCGGTAGTATAGATGGCTAATGCTATCCTTGGATACGTTATGTCACACCTGCTCGACCTGTTCATGTTATTCTATAAGAGTTATTGGTTGACGAGTCGCACGAGTCACTTTTCGACCCGTCGTATCCCAAACGAGCTCGATTGAAGACAAGTCTGGAGATCGTACTGGCCAGGGAAGTTGCTGCCCGTGTTGCAGAGCACAGTGACTTTAAAGGGCAGTATGAGGAAGAGCGTTATCCTGCTGGAAAATCACCTTCCTGTTGCAAAAAGGACAGTCGAACAGGTACAATAAGATTCTGCATGTACGAGCGTTGGTTATCGTCCCCTCCGCAAACGACCACAGGTGAAACGACCATAGGTGAACAAGACTTGAACCTCGTCGCACCTCAGACCATAAGGCCTGGGGTAGAGCCAGTGTGTGTTGCACACAATGCAGTCTACTCTACGAGACATCGTTGGCAAATCTACGTCGTACGCAGAAACGACCATCATTTGTGTGTAGGCAGAATCTGCTTTCATCGCTGAAGACCAAGGCGCGCCATTTGATCTAAGTGATCGTTTGACGGTACCAGCCAAGCTCCGCACGTCGATACCATGGTGTCAGTGGAAGACGGGCTAAAGGTATGCGCACCCGATATCCCATTGCTAATAAAGGGTTTGCAGCACTTCGTGCTGACACGTCTGGGCTCACAAGCTCTCCTACCTGCGCTGTGGTAGCTGTGAGATCTGCCATTGCAGCCCTTACAATACGATGATCTTTGCGCAACTGACGCAGCACATCCAATTTGTATGGCAGTTCCCCGAAAGGACCAGCCTGTTACTCGGAAGGCTCCAGTTTGAACCCTTACAGACTCGCTCAGGTGGCTGTGGGAAGCACAAGTGCATCTCCGTGACGTGCTTGCCTGCATGCTTGCACACGTTTGCACAAATACTGAGTCTGCTGGCTGTGAGCATTTCCTTTGAAAGGGTAGACACAGATGGCGCTCTAATAGCTTTGCCACTACACTGTCTGTTGACGGACGACGTCGAAATCATTACACCTACTATCCGCCAGATGGCATATGTCGCCATCAGATCAAAGTCGACGTCGTCTTTCCAGGTGTACAATTTTTTTTTTTTTTTTTTTCGGCCGTGTATATTCCTTCCCTGAGGTGGACGGCGGGCCCATTTTCGAAGCAAAACTTTCTTCTGGGCAAGAGAATATTTCGTTATTCTGTGGGGACTCTATTTATTTTTGTATTTGGAATGAGGAGGAGAGTATAGCCCTTGCTGGGCGGAGGAGGAGATGGAAGTCCCAGCATTTGCCTCACAGTCAAAGGAAAACCTTCGCTAAAACCTCGGCTGGGACTGATAATGCGCTATTTCGTTTACTTCACCGCGGCTTGAATTACCTCAACAGTCCTAATTAGGAATCTGGCTTCAAGCTGGCTGTAAAGTCCCATCGTTGCCGCATCGTCAAATGCTTCGACCTTTCAGTAGGAACTACATGCCAGGATCCGTGTCTTCAGGTTTTGCGCTGCCAGCAGTCACTGCAGCGACTTTCTCTCCTCGTCACCTCTGCACTGTCTGCCCCGACTCTGCACAGTTAGGCCTCCCTCCACCCCCACCCCCTTCCCCCTGCACTGTCACTTGTCGGCGGGGAAAAAGGAAAAAGGAGGGAGGGCTGTTTTTGGTCCCCTCTGGAGTTGATGTCAAGCGTTTCAAGCATCTTCTTCGCCTCCTCTTCTTCTCGGCAATTTCTTCTGCGCTTACTTCTGTTTTTATCCCCGATGTTTTAGCAGGATCTGAAGACTTTGCAGCCACGCCAGCTCGCAAGGTGTGATCCCCTGCAGAGGGCACACGATATGTCATCTTCTTCCTTTTGCGTACACTTTCGGATGTCATGACTGCTAGCACGCATGACGCATTTCGGCTCGATTATAGCAATATTTTGCCACTTTTCCTTTCTCTTGACATTTAAAACACTGCGATTTAATGTCAAATCCTGCTGGGAGAGGTACAGTCTTAATATCGAAGCCTGCGAGGTTCTTCACTTCGAAAACTTTTTCTAGCTTCTTAAAACCGCATTTCCGGCAGCTGTGCAGCCACAATAACCAACGGTGGGTTCTTCTTACTTGATCGATTGTGAAATTTCACTGTGGCATCAAACCCGCGTTTCAGCGGTGTTTGACGCACTCTTTCCACGTCGAACACCCACGTTAGCCGTCTACTTCTGAGGTACTGCCCTGATTGTGTCTTCACTGATGTAGTCCTCACGATATACAGCTTATTCAAAGAGGATGTCTGGATCTCCGGTGTGTGATCTTTGGCCAGTATCTAAGTTCGTCAGCAGATCGTCGAAGGTCTCTGTCTATAATTCCCTGTCTTTAAACTTTGAAAATACCCAATGTACGCAGCTCATACCCTGTAAGAGACTTCCAGCATATGTATAACATACGAAGACATCGGAGAGGTTGACAATCTTAAATTTCTGGGATTACAAGTAGAAAATAAATTCAGTTGGGAAGGGCAAGGCACAGAATTGTTGAAGAACCTAAACAAGTCTGTTTTTTCAGTGAGACTGATGTCTCACGTAGGAGAAATAAACATAAAAATTTGCACTTTCCTTACTTTCATTCTACTGTGTCATGTGGGATCATACTGTGGGGTAACTCTTCAAACAGAACAAAAGTTATTGGCGTGCAAAAACATCTAATGACTCATTTGTGGCGTAAATTCAAGGGCATCATGTACAAACATGTTCAAAGAACTTTGTACTCTAACCACTGCTTGTCAGCATATTTATTCCTTAATGAAATTTGTTGCAAGTAATATGTTTATGTTCCCAATAAATAGCTTAATACTTAGTATCAATACGAGGAATAAGAACAATCTAGATAAAGACCTAAAATCACTTACATTGGGCCAAAAAGAGATCCAATATTCAGGGACACACATTTTCAATAAATTTCCAGCAACCATTAAAAACTTGGTTTCAGATAAAGCACAGTTGATACAGAGTTAGAAACCCTTTTTGGTAGGCAACTTCTACTGTATAGACGAATACCTTAACATGGACTGTTAGACCAGCTCAAGCAAAAATGTCGGTTAGATTTCAGTTCTGACAGTACTTGGTCACAACAGTCAAGATTCGATGTTTTGTGTGTGTGATAAATTTATTAAAAGTGCATAACTATGTTTCATTCTGACAGTGTACTAATTCTGTAAATATCAGCAGTTCCAGTTTACTGTAGTGTATTGACATATTTCGACAATCTCATGACAAATGATTAGGGAAGTGAGTGTTATATTGAAATGTTTTATGTCTTATATACTACTTCTTCCTCACTCACGAGAATCATCTAATTTTTGGGGCCGTGGAACGAAAAGTGAGTGTAATCTAATCGAATCTCAGTCGTCTCCAGTGTAACGGATCAAAACCAGGCACACATCCGGACGGTGCTTTTCACGATATGAAACTTCTCCTCCTTTCTGTTGTTGTCTACTCTGCGGCTCTGGCTCCTCCGGTTTTTCTACGATGGACGCTTCCGGCCGTTCTGTCGTCTTCTTCTCTTATTGCGGTTGGTCTTTCCCATGCTGCACGCTAATTTAACGCTGACAATTTGCTTCCGTTGTTAGAAAGGCAAAAAACACGACAAGATTGCTATTTAGCGCGTAGCACACAATTTAAGAAAAGTTGCATGTACGGAATGTGCTCCCCATGCTTCCATATACCTGAGCTGCCGATCTGCAACAGCGAGACGCAAAACATGGGTTACGTAGTAGGAACGCAACGCGAAAGACAGCGGACCCGAAAGGCTACGCTGCAGGATCTCCCGTAGATCCGGGAAGCGCCCCGTTGTGAAGGGCGCAGCTTCCGTGGCGAAAAGGCAGCCCCCGTGGCCACCAGCACATTTCCTCCTGACCGCCGTTGCGTGAAGCCAAGGCCGCAACGTTCCGTGGTAGGAGAAATCGACGCGGAGCCGAAGAGTGCGGCTAGAGAGCTTTTGCCTGTATCAAGGCGACACGTAGTGAGATTACTGCGAGCACGTGGGAGGGTAATTGAATGTCTGGAGCACGTCTTGTAGATAGTTCTCTGAGCACGGTATTCTCTCCTTGCTGGAAAATGGTAAGCGGAATTAATGCTCTGAGGTGTCAGAAGTCGTGAGGTGCCTCCTAATACACTACTGGCCATTAAAACTGCTACACCAAGAAGAAATGCAGATGATAAACGAGTATTCATTGGACAAATATATTATACTAGAACTGACATGTGATTACATTTTCACGCAATTTCGGTTGATAGATCCTGAGAAATCAGTACCCAGAACAACCACCTCTGGCCGTAATAACGGCCTTGATATGCCTGGGCATTGAGTCAAACAGACCTTGGATGGCGTGTACAGGTACAGCTGCCCATGCAGCTTCAGCACGATACCACAGTTCATCAAGAGTAGTGACTGGCGTATTGCGACGAGCCAGTTGATCGGCCACCATTGACCAGACATATTCAACTGGTGAGAGATCTGCACAATGTGCTGGCCAGGGCAGCAGTCGATCATTTTCTGTATCCAGAAAGGCCCCTACAGGACCTGCAACATGCGGTCGTGCATTATCCTGCTGACATGTAGGGTTTCGCAGGGATCGAATGAAGCGTAGAGCAATGGGTCGTAACACATCTGGAATGTGACGTCCACTGCTCAAAGTGCCGTCAATGCAAATAAGGAGTGACCGAGACGTGTAACCAATGGCACCCCATATCATAACGCTGGGTGATACGTCAGTATGGCGATGACGAATACACGCTTCCAATGTACGTTCACCGCTATGTCGCCAAACACGGATGCGACCATCATGATGCTGTAAATAGAACCTGGATTCATTCGAAAAAATTACGTTTTGCCATTCGTCGTTGAGTACACCATCACAGGTGCTCCTGTCTGTGATGCAGCGTCAAGGGTAACTGCAGCCATGGTCTCCGAGCTGATAGTCCATGCTGCTGTAAACGTCGTCGAACTGTTCGTGCAGATGGTTGTTGTCTTGCAAACGCCCCCATCTGTTGACTCAGGGATCGAGACGTGGCTGCACGATCCGTTAAAGCCGTGCTGATAAGATGCCTGTCATCTCGACTGCTATTGATGCAAGGCCGTTGGGATCCAGCACGGCGTTCCCTATTAACGTCCTGAACCCACCGATTTCATATCCTGCTAACAGTCATTGGATCTCGACCAACGCGAGCAGCAGTGTCGCGATACGATAAACCGCAATCGCGATAGGCTACAATCCGACCTTTATCAAAGTCGGAAACGTGATGGTACGCATTTCTCCCCCTTACACGAGGCATCACAACAACGTTTCACCAGGCAAAGCCGGTTAATTGCTGTTTGTGTATGAGAAATCGGTTGGAAACTTTCCTCGTGTCAGCACGTTGTAGGTGTCACCACCGGCGCCAACCTTGTGTGCTCTGAAAAGCTAATCATTTACATATCACAGCATCTTCTTCCTGCCGGTTAAATTTCGCGTCATCTTCGTGGTGTAGCAACTTTAATGGCCAGTAGTGTATATGTCGGACCTTCTTTTGACCGGCATAATACAGCAGCTCGACCTGGCATGGACTCAACAAGTCGTTGTAAATCACCTGTAAATATACTGAGCCATGCTGCCTCTATAGCCGTCCATAATTGCGGAAGTGTATCCTGTGCAAGTTTTTGAGCACGCACTGATCTCTCTGTTATGTTAAATAAATGACCAGTGGAATCCATGTCGGGCGATCTGGGTGACCAAATAATTCGCTCGAGTTATCCAGAATGTTCTGCAAACCAGTCGCGACCAATTATGGCCGGTGACAGGGAACGTGAGATCCATGAATGGCTGCAAATGGTCTCCAAGTAGCCGAACATAACCATTTCCAGACAATGATGGGTTCAGTTGGAGCAATCCATGCCCACAGTATTATGGAGCCGCCACCAGCTTGAGTGTTGCCTTACTGACTTGGGTCCATGGCTTCGTGGGGTTTGTGGAACACTCGGACCCTATCAACAGCTTTTACAAGTAAAATCGAGACTCATTCATTTATTTTATTTATTTACCCGTCTAGTTCCGTAGGACCAAATTGAGGAGCAAATCTCCAAGGTCATGGAACATGTCAGTACATGAAATTACAACATAAAAGTAATTACAGATAAAAATAAATGTTCATGAACCTGAAAAAAGTCAGTCCATAAGTTAAGTAAACGCTATCAGTAATACAACAAGAATCAGCTTAATTTTTCAAGGAACTCCTCGACAGAATAGAAGGACTGACCCATGAGGAAACTCTTCAGTTTCGATTTGAAACCGTGTGGATTACTCCTAAGATTTTTGAATTCGAGTGGCAGCTTATTGAAAATGGATGCAGCAGTATACTGCACACATTTTTGCACAAGAGTTAAGGAAGTCCGATCCAAATGCAGGTTTGATTTCTTGGGAATAAACTAATATTGGCAACAAGAAACGAGAATAAGGAATGTACATATTGAGAGGCAATGTCAAAATACCCAAACTCGTGAACGGAGGTCGACAAGAGGTTCGTGAACTCACACCACTTATTGCCCGAACCGCCCTTTCCTGAGCCAAAAATATCCTTGTAGAATGGGAAGCGATACCCCAAAATATAATACCAAACGACATAAGCGAATGAAAAATAAGCAAAATAGACTAATTTTGGTGTCGAATGATCACTCACTTCAGATACCGTTGGAATAGTAAAAATGGCAGTATTAAGTCTCTGAGCAAGATCCTGAACGTGGCACTTCCACGACAGCTTGCTATCAATCTGAACACCTATAAATTTGAACTGTTCAGTTTCACAAATCCTATGCCCATTCTGTGAAATTAAAATGTCAGGTTTTGTCGAATTGTGTGTTAGAAACTGTAAAAACTGAGTTTTACTGTTACATAGCATTAGTTTATTTTGTACAAGCCTGCACTATTTGAAACAGAGCCCATGTTGCACACAACATCCTTTACCACCAAACTAGTGTCATCAGCAGACAGAAATAGAGTTACCCGTAATACTAGAGGACATATCATTTACATAAATAAGGAACAGGAGTGGCCCCAACACTGATCCCTGGGGCACCCCCCACTTGACAGTAGCCCACTCAGATCCCACATCAGCGCCGTTATCAACACTGTGAATAATGAACTTTTGCTGCCTGTTGCTAAAGTAAGAGGTGAACCAATTGTGAGCTACTCCCTGTATTCCGTAACGGTCCAACTTCTGGGCAAATATTTTGTGATCAACACAATCAAATGCCTTAGTTAAATCAAAAAATACGCCAAGCGTTCGAAACTTTTTTGTTTAGCCCATCCAGTACCATACAGAGAAAGGAGAATATAGCATTTTCAGTTTTTAAACGACTTCTAAAGCCGGACTGTACATTTGATAGCAAATCGTATGATATAAAAAGATCAATTATGCCTTTTCAATAACTTTTGCAAACACTGGTGGTAACTCATCTGACCAGGTCGCGGTTTTTCAGTCGTCTAGGGTCCAACCGATATGGTCACAAGCCGAGGAGAGGCGCTGCAGTCGATGTTGTGCTGTTAGTAAAGTCACCCGTGCCGCTCGTCTGCTACCTTAACCCATTAGCGCCACATTTCGCCACACTGTCCTATCGGATGCGTTCGTCGTAGGTCCCAAGTTGATTTCTATGGTTATGTCACGCAGTGTTGCTTGTCTGTTAACACTGACAACTCTATACAAGCGCCGCTGCTCTCGGTCGTTAAGGGAAGGTTGTCGGCCACTGCGTTCTCCGTAGTGAGAGGTAATGTCTGAAATTTGGTATTCTCGGCACATTCTTGACTCTGCGAACCTCGGAATATTGAATTCCCTAACGATTTCCAAAACAGATGTCCCATGCATCTATGTCTAACCACGATTCCGCGTTCAATGTCTGTTAATTCCCTTAGAGCTGCCATAATTACGACGGAAAGCTTTTCACAGGGGTCACCTGAGTGCCAATGACAGCTCCGCCTATGCACCGCCCTTTTATACCTCGTGTACGCGATACTACCGTCATCTATATATATGCTTAACACTATCATATGACTTTGTCACCTCTTTGTAATGGACCCATAAACATATGAAATACAGGGTGATTCAGAGAAAGGGGAAATAAAAAATAAATAAATATTGTTATAAAAAAAGTTTTCAAATAAATTTATTTCAGTCATTCGTAGTAGAAACCGTACAGTTTTACATCAAATAATTCACTACTTGAAGATGACATCTTGAGGATGAACTACATTTATTTTTTTGCGTAAACATTCCTCCAGTCTCAATTTCGGCAACGGCTTCTCGCTTCTTATATTTCAGTTCATCTGTTGTAGGCATCCTCGAGCCAAATTTAGAATTTCTATGTCGCAGTGGGAGAAACTGAGGGGTTTTCAAAACAGTGACCCTTTAATTTCGATGCGCAGCGTAATTTTTACTTCATTTTTTACTTTATAAAATGCAGTCTGTTCCCGAAAGATTTATTCGACTTCTCGACACTATATCGTCAACAGGAATGAAGAGAGAAGCTTTAGGTAGAAGAAAATTTTACGGTGGTGCCATTTGTGAGTTACCTGTTCCCGCGGTTGCTGATAGCAGTATCTTTGGTACAGCTATCTCGCTCCGTCCCTCTCCCGTTCATTATTAAAATTGTGGCAAGCAGAGATGGCGATAATACAGCATCGAATGGTGTTTAGAAACCTCCATTTCGATATACAATGAAGCACCAAAAATGGTACAGGCATGGATATTCAAATACAGCGATGTGATGTTACATCACATATCAAAGGTTTCTAATTCTTTCATTTCTGTTTTCCCTATTGTTCATAAAGTATGAAAGAACTATGCTTTATCATAATGTTACTTTTGAATAATGCCATCTTCCCTTATTTGCACATTGCAAACTTTGTCCATGACCAATCTATTATTTTCGTTGTAATACACGCTTTGAGGTATATCAAATCTTGCTAAAATTTGTCATCATGAATAAATCCTTTCCAGTTGTACTTCTCAAATGCTTTATTTGGATAAAATCGTACACACGACCCAGGTTTCAGGATGTCTATCATTTTCAGATGATTTTCTCATACACATCAAGCTCCTCAAAATGGGATTTACATCCTAAGATCTGAGTCGTGCGTACGATTTTATCCAAATAAAGGGTTTGTCAAGTACAACTGGAGTGGATTTGTTCATCATAAAATATTGTTTTCGTGTTACTTTTGAATATTTTACCATTTTACTACCATCAGACACCTATTCTCAACGGAAGGTATAATCTGTGACTTTAGAGCGGCGTAATTCATTACTCCCGTGGTATTCTGTGAACAACACTCCTCAGGTTGCGCTTTGTTGGAGTCAGTCTCTTATTTCATTAGCCGCAAAGCTAACTTTCAATTCGGAAAATTACTGATTCTCATAACAAAATTTAATTTCGCAACACATGAAATTACTATTTATGCATTTATACATAAAGCGGCGAACGTCTAAAAGTTCATTTTGTATTTAGAGCTCACTTTTGTCCATGTTTGCTTCCTAATATCTGATTATGAAAATACTTTTCTACCTTAAATAAACATAAATTGAATAAACATGTATTGGTAAAGTTTGACCATAGTCATTGTGTTTTTTTATTTTCTAACACATTACATGTAAAGAAATTTTGCATGATAATTTATATGGTTTTGAGATCATGATATCGGCAGTTATAGCGTTGTTAATAGAACAAAAATATTTTAGCATCACATAAGGCTGTTTGTGTAGCTGTCCGACATTTGCAATACAACTGATAGTTTCCTTCAATTTGTCATTTGCAGTCAGTCAGGATATGTTACTAGTACGTTACTTGTATTTTCCGAAATATTAGGGCTTAAATGAAGCTATTGCTTTTTTTCCACATTGCTGACATTTTCTTATATTCTGCTGGAAAACTTATTTGCTGATTTATTCTTTAAGGTTAAGGACATAAAACACACACACACACACACACACACACACACACACTCACACGAAGCAAACAAGGATTCCCTCTGCCCGCAGCCTGTCATTGTTAGAAAATTCGAATTTCTGGCCACAACACATAAAACAAGATCGCGGAATGGGTGAATACGTAATAGCTGATGAATTATTCTCGGGTTGTCAGCCGAGTGGTGGCGTCGACTTGTCGCAACGTTTCAATGAGTTCCGTGCCCATCATCTGACTTCGCCAGAAGCTGATGGGTACGAAACTCATCGAAACGTTGCGACAAGACGACGCCACCACTCGTCGGACAACCCGAGAAGAATTCATCAGTGGAATACGCCGAGAAAGACTGCAATCGCATACGTAATAGTTCATTACCAGTGATACATTGCACAATTTTATTTGTATAGCACTATAGTATCATTGATATTACAAGTAGAAAATTATTATAATCTTTACATACTATCTGAAAATTATTAATCACTGCAAAATAACCATAAATCAAGGATCTTTCTTTTTCCATATTTTTTCTCATGGCATCGGTAAAACCATTGCTTTACAAATAATTGAGCTAGTAATTAATGACTTGTATAATTTAAAGAATTTATTCTCTATATACTGAGGTGATAAAAGTCATGGGATACTTCTAATATCGTGTGAGATCCCTTTTGCCCTCTGTGCCAATAGCAGTCCATAATTACGAAAGTGTTGCCAGTGGCCGGCCGGTTCGGCCGAGCGGTTCTTTGCGCTCCAGTCTGGAACCACGCGACCGCTACGGTCGCAGGTTCGAAACCTGCCTCGGGCATGGATGTGTGTGATGTCCTTGAGTTAGTTAGGTTTATGTAGTTCTAAGTTCTAGGGGACTGATGACCTCAGCAGTTAAGTCCCATAGTGCTCAGAGCCATTTGAACCATTTTTTGTTGCTAGTGCTAGATTTTGTTCACAAACTGAGCTCTTGATTATGTCCCATAAATGTTCGATGAAATTCATGTCAAGGGATCTGGGTAACCAAATCATTCAGTCGAATTGTCTAGAATGTTTTTCAAGCCATTCGCGGAAAATTTTGGCATGGCGTACTGTCGTTCATAAAAATTCCATCGTTGTATAGGAACATGGTGTCCATGAATGGCTACAAAGTAACCGAACGTCCAGAGGACCTAGTCAATTCCATATAAACACAACGCAGACCACTATGGAGCCACTACTATCTTGGAAAATGCGTTGTAGACAGCTTGAGTCGATGCCTTCGTGCGATCTGCGTCACACGCGAAACGTCAGCTCTTGACAACTGAAATATGGACTCATCCAACCAGGCCACGGTTTTCCAGTCGTCTAAGGTCCAACCCATATGTCTCTAGCCCAGGATAGACGCTGCAGGCGATGTCGTGCTTTCAGCCAAGGGACTCGACTCTGTCGTCTGCTGCCATAGTTCATTAAAGCCAGATTTCGCCGCACTGTCCTAACGAACACGTTCGTCGTATGTCCCACATTGATTTCTGCTGTTATTTCACTCAGTGTTGCTTGTCAGTTAGCACTGACAACTCTACGCAAATGCCGCTGCTCTCGATCGTTAAGTGAAGACCATTAGCCCTTCCTTGTTGGGTTGGGTTGTTTGGGGGAGGTGACCAAACAGCGAGGTCATCGGTCTCATCGGATTAGGGAAAGATGGGGAAGGAAGTCGGTCGGAGCGATTTAGGGAAATCACGGAAAACCTAAATCAGGATGGCCGGACGCGGAATTGGACCGTCGTCCTCCCAGATGCGAGTCCAGTGTGCTAACCACTGCGCCACCACGCTCGGTCCCTGCGTTGTCCGTGGTAAGAGGTATTGCCTGATATTTGGTATTCTCGGCAGATCCTTGATAGTGTGGACTTCTGTTGAAATCCCTAACGATTTCCATAATGGAACGTACCATGCTTATAGGTCCAGCTGCCATTACGCTGGCCGGCCGTAGTGACCGAGCGGTTCTAGGCGCTTCACTCCGGAACCGCGCGACTGCTACGGTCGCAGATTCGAATCCTGCCTCGGGCATGGATGTGTGTGATGTCCTAAGGTTAGTTAGGTTTAAGTCGTTCTAAGTTCTAGGTGACTGATAACCTCATATGTTAAGTCCCATAGTGCTCAGAGCCATTTGAACCATTCCGCGTTCAGAGTCTGTTGATTCCCTTTGTGCAGCCATTATCACGTCGGAAACCTTCTCACATGAATAACGTGAGAACAAATAACAGCTTCGACAATGCACTACCCTTTTATACCTTGTGTACGCTATACCACCTCTTTCTGTTATGAGCATTTCACTATCCCATGACATATCGCCTTAGTGTACATATAGCGAAGAGAAATATAGCCGTTCCGTTCTTAAGTTCTTTCACATTCATTCCATTTGGTTTTTAGACATTTACCACGCCATTTTATTCTTCCAATTCACTAGCTCTAGGGTGACGTATTTTAATGCGTTATGTACTCCGGCACACTTGCAGAACCCACATAAGGGTTGCTCTTTTACATATGCACCTCCCATCTGGGATAGTTCTGCCCATGACTGCTGTGGCTGTGCGAAACATTTATTAGGGATGCCATCACATTTTGATTCCCCCCACATAAGTCTTGCTGTAAACATAATGAAATTTTATTCTAAAGTAGCGTGGTAATTCTCAAGGGACCCAAATTTGTTCATTTCTTTATGATGAAATATAGTGTTTATTTCTATACAAATGAGTAACGTACGCGTTATAATGAGCTCCCTCAAGGTATTTTCTACTTGAATTTGAGTGTAATTTAATTTGTAGCTATAACATCTTTCGATACGACTTTCTTTACTGATTTAATGTATGTTTCATATGATTTGTCTTTTTACGTGTATTACTGTCTGTCGAGCACTCTAGCTGGTCCAATGAATGATCTTTGTTCTGAGGTCTTCATCTTAAAAATATTATGTAACGATAACTACAATATGTAACTGCCAGTAAAGATATAGGTTGACTGTAAGGTCTTACGGATCAATTTTTCTATAAAACAGAAATAAAGAAATAATAGAGTCGTTGATGCAACTTTTAAACTGACATGCTGCTTCCAGAGTCTTTACCGGATTATTCCGCCAGAATGTGGAGGTGCAGAGGGGGAAGGGAGGATGAAACTTCTCATGTCTTGTTGGCCTAGTTGCTGGTGTTTCTTCCGGTTTTATCTGGTCGTCGCCCCTGAAGCTTTTTTTGTTTCTGACGTTTCGTCCATAGCTGCGATGGACACCTTCGGGAGAGCTCCTGGTTCCGCTGAGTATTGCCGGCTTACGGTTTGAACGTCGGAGAGCGACATAAACACGTGAAAAAGATAGCGTGATTGGCAGAGATAGTCCTCGTCAGAGACAAAACGTAACTGTCGAACAGTCCCCTGTCAAAGTTAAAACTTATCTATTGGTTCTGTAGAGCTACAGTCCATATATTATTAAGTTTCGTGGCGTTTTCTTCTTTTCCTTCAAGATGAGACGTGCTTACACACTGTGATTTTTTCCACTGTGTACAACATCTAGGGATTGATCGATGAGAGGTTGCGAAACAAAAAAGGCATAACGAACTGTGTCCGTAAATGCATGGTTTCCATGCTAGAGACCACTTCTTCAATCATACTTTGTTACAGAGACTGCGGTCTAATACGCGCTGTACCATGCAGCCACAGTTGCAGTATGCATGGTTTCCTCCGAGAGGGCGGTACTGTTCCTCAAACGTCATGCCCTGACGCCCTCTCCTGCTATAGTCATCAGTAATGTTGTGTCCGATTTACTTCTCTTGCTCACTCACCTTGTAGTGGGTGTGATACAGCGTTGTACACAATGATTCCGTATTCGAATCGACAGCTTGCCGACATGGTCTTTAGTTACGGAAAGACAAATGGCAACGGGCGGCGGGCAGCAAGGTTGTGTCAGGACACCTATCCTCGTCGACAACAACTACAGCATTCAATGTTTGCAACAGTGTTTCGCCGTTTGTCTCAGACAGAGTCGTTTCAGGAAGCAGGAAAGCATGAAGGACGTACCCGAATTTTCGGACACGAGACTTCGAGGAGGCCGGCCGGAGTGGCCGTGCGGTTCTAGGCGCTACAGTCTGGAGCCGAATGACCGCTACGGTTGCAGGTTCGAATCCTGCCTCGGGCATGGATGTGTGTGATGTCCTTAGGTTAGTTAGGTTTAATTAGTTCTAAGTTCCATGCGACTGATGACCTCAGAAGTTAAGTCGCATAGTGCTCAGAGCCATTTGAGACTTGAAGGAAAATGTCGTTAACACTGTGGAAGACGATCTCCGTGTCAGTGCTAGGCAGTTGGCCCGCCAGTACAGGGTAAGCCAGACGGTCTTGTGGAACATTCTCCTAGACAATTGTTACTACCCTTATCACGTACAGCGTGTGCAGGGTTTACTAGTGACAGACTTTGCACATCGGGAGCAGTTTCGTCACTGGTTTCTTCACCGAGAAACCGCAATTCAGAGATTTGTGTCAGCCTTCCTACTAACAGATGAAGCCACCTCTACGCAGAGTGGCGTCTTCAACTTTCATAACAGTCATCCGAGGAATAGTATGCAGAACCCGCATGGTATGGTGACAGTGAATCACCGACATCGGTACAGCCAGAAAGTGTGGGCCAGGAGAATTGGCGACCGTATCTTGGATCCAGTCTTCCTTCTACGTTGCCTAACAGGCCGGAACTATCGGCGTTTTCGCGGGAGATTTGGTCTCCCCTGCATTAAGAAGTGCCATTAACGACTGGGATAGTTATGTGGCTCCTACATGATGGTGCTCCAGCTCACTTCGCCAGTAACATTCGGACGCATCTCAATCGTGTCTTCCCTGATGGGACGAGGGTGTCCTGTTGGATGGCCTGCTCGCTCACCGGGTCTCAATCCGTGCGATTACTGGTTACGGAACCTTCTCCAAAGTATCGTGTATGCGGAACCCATTCCGGATGTGGAGACACTGGAGCAGCGTATTCATGCTGCCTTTGACACTGTTCTGAAGCAGCCTGGCCACTGTGAACGTGTCAGACAGAAAATGCTACGGCACGCGCATGAATGCGTTGATGTACATGGAAACCATTTTCAATACATACTGTAACTGTGGTTGCATGGTACAGCCTGTATTAGACTCCAGTCTCTGTAACAATGTCTCATTGAATAAGTGGTCTCTAGCATGGAAACCATGCGTTTTCGGACATAAATTCATTGGACACTTCTTGTCTAGTCGACAAAGATTTTGTGTTCCTTCAGACGTCTATTCTCGCGTCTATTTGTAGCTAGAATGTTGGTTTCACAACAGCAGTGAGGAATTTCATAACCCGTGCATGCCGACAGAGGATGGCGTCTATGTCTTAGCGATCTCACTGCTTCATATATTTCCTTTATTGGTCTAAAAACCTGAAACTTCCGGGCAGACGAAAACTGTGTACCGCATCGAGACTCGAACTCGGGACCTTTACCTTTCGCGGGTAAGTGCTCTACCAACTGAGCTACCCAAGCACGACTCAAGACCCGTCCTCACAGCTTTAATTCCGCCAGTACCTCTTCTCCTACCTTCCACACTCCACAGAAGCTCTTCTGCGAATCTTGCAGAACTAGCACTCCTTTAAGAATGGATATTGCGGAGACATGGCTTAGCCACAGCCTATGAGATGTTTCCAGAATGAGATTTTCACTCTGCAGCGGAGTGTGCGCTGATATGAAACTTCCTGGCAGACTAAAACTGTGCCGGACCGAGACTCGAACTCAGGACAGTTTCTAAAAACCTGTCTGACTTTTCCGTAAAACCTTACCATTATGGGGACTGACGCATTCTTTCATCGTTGTTTTTCATTCTAGTCTTTCGGTCTATTGTTATTTGGTTGCAGAACGTTAATCTTCCTGAATAGCCGTTTTTCTGGAAAGCGTGTTTCCGTTGTTCCAGTTACAAATACTTTTGGCTCTGTCAACAAGACTTTCAGAGACAACTCTTTCCTGCTGTGGATAATGGTTGGAGTTCTTATGTAAGTATCTGTCTGTATGCAAGACTATCCGAAATACTCTATGTTCTAACCTCCCATCGGCCTCTCTCATAACCAAAACATACAAGAAACATATCTTATTACCACATTCCATTACCATGGTAAACAGGATTTTTGTATTTACATTATTTAAGTAACGGAGAATTTCTTTGTAAAGCGTTTTTGCATGTCGCCAAACTAGAAATTGATATCGTGGAGATGGCTTGATTCTAGCTTTTTCTAGAGCTGATTGTTGCAGTTTTTCCGTACAAACAAGGGGGCAATTTTAAAGAATGAAAAGCTGTTAAACTTAATGATACATGAACACTATCTCTACGGAATCAACAGACAAGTTTTATCTTTGACACATCCTATTTTCACGCTGTTTATGTCGCTCTCCAACGGAACCATGAGCTCCTCGGGAGATGTCCAGTGTTGCTCTGGACGAAATGTCAGGAATAGAAAACGTTCCATGGGTGACAACCAGACGACCCGGAAGATTCGCTAGCAACGAAGAGAAAAATTACAACTGATGTAATCCAAAATTACACATAGTTGTCTCTCAACTCTAAAGATAGAGCTGCATAACATCATTCTCACGTTCTAATTATGGCACTGTTTCTTGCTTGTTCACGGAACCTCTGTCGCCGGTAAAACCTGGCAGCAAAACCGCGCGTGTGAAAGTCCGCGCTTCCCACGCGGAGGAACTGCACCACTAATGGTCGTTACGTCAGCAAACAGAGGCCGCTGTTCCACCGACTCGTCACGCGCTGCGAGCCCCGAGCTGCGAGCGCGCAGGGCGCATGCGCAGTGTTGGTAAACAGAGAGAGAGTTGCGTCGCGGCGCGCGGGCTACGGGTCTGTGGCTTGGGCGGGTTATGTAGCCGTGTGGCAGCGCTAACGAGCCGACGCGTTACGCCACACGACAGAGCGTGCCACGGCCCAGTCCGTAGTGGAACATAACATGGTCACGTGACTATGTACAGCCCTGTTCCAGTTCGAAGTGGTGCGCGTTGTTACCTTAGACGTGATATGATATATACAGCACAGTGATGACGTCGCTACAGCGAATACAACGTCTCAGATTATTAGAGGCAGCATCTGTTTGGAGACGACTACTGGGATACTTTCAAACTGATGTTTCTCGTAACTTAGTATTTTCAGTCAAGGTCTTTTTGTTACGATAGTGAACTCTTCGATTCAACGGTGCTAGTAGTACGGACGACATGCGAAATGAATTAATTTTCGACAAAAGTTTTTGCGAACACAGTTTTCGAGATTACGTCATTGAATTTAGGGGCTGAAGCTAAGGACTGATATCGTTACCATGCAGAAGCGAATGTCCTTCTGTTTGAGATTATTTATTTCTGTATAAATATCACGAACTACTGACAGGCGTACTTGTATATCAATATTGAAACAATATGTGCAGAAATTTACGGAATCTTAACTGCGAAGGCCATTCCTTTTTTCTGTTGTCTGTTCAGTTTCATAACTTGTTTTTTCGTTGTCTCAAAAATGGTTACGGTTTTTTTCACTGTTGAAGTAAGAAGAAAGGCTTGGTCTATTGTTTTGAACAAGGAGAATTAGCCAAACAACTACACAAAGCTAATCAGCAAACTTATTTCAGTATACTTGTAGAGACAACTGAATGGAAATATACTTGTCTTAGTCACAAATACAATTTTTATTTATCATTTTATCATTACGCGTTTCGGGATAACCTCATCATTAGATCTAACAAAAGCAATACCCAGTACCTTGTCGCGTCCCACTATCTTCCGAAACACATTTCCAAATTTGGTAATGAACATTGTTTTTGATAGATCTGTTGATGGGGTTACTGCTACTAAGATCTAAAGCTCGATGAACGACTAAGCTTTTGAGACGATACAATGTTAATATCTAATTCACTACAAGAGCTTTCTCTGTACCCAACGTTTAGTAGTATTTTAGGCTTCCTGAACTGGATTAAGCAAAAGTCGTAAACCGGAAACACATATTTCGTGTAAAAACCGTACAGTGTCGATAGAAATCCATCTAATTTCTCATAAAAGTATAATAAAACATTTCATTCACATTGTTGAGGAATCGTCAGAAAGTTAAATGCTTCCTATCAAACCGATATTTCTTCTTCTATACCGTGGAAAAGGTGAACTAAATGACTCATAGTGAAATAAAAATAAAAATTCACTGATGAACTGTAATTAAAAAACGGCGGCAATACGGCGTTTCCAACTGTTTGCTATCCTTTCACGTGGTCATATGTAAAAACGATAAACGTCGTATTAATCTTGGGAATTTCGGAGAAATTAGGTTAACTGTAGTACTACGTGTGTAATTGTATTACTACAAGTCGTTCAACTGTTTTCAGCAGTAACAGACGAATATCTAACTGTCGGTTCCATTCCACATTGTGTATGACAGAACTCGACTTTTTGCCCTGAGTCACATGATCGTTTCAACCCTATATATATCCAAGGTTCAAACTGAACACGAAATGCGACCGCGGGTGATGCCTTTGCAGGCTCCTCGAAACCTTGTTTGTTTCATTAAATCTAATGACGACCATAAGGAGGAAGTACTGATAGTGCTGAAGGAAAATACGACGGAACTTGCAAGCAACACGTTAGAAGTTGAATAATTCAGTTTTGTGCAAATTACTTGGGACATGATGCCAAGTGGAGTCAGATTCAAGAAAATACCCAAAAGAAGAAGAAGAAGAAACAGAAAAAGAAGTAGAAAAAGAAGAAGAAAAAGCTAAGTGTACACTATAAATATCTCATTGAAGATACAGATAAATATCTTCTTATGCAGCAATTTCTGCGATGTTCTCAATATAGTACATTAATATCAATTTAAAGAAGACTTCAGAGCTCTTATTGCATAGAACTGGACCTCAAGGCTAGCACAAAAATTCTGAGAAAAGTTGTTCGCTCTATGCGTACTGCTTTCGAAAGGTGCCAGAAAAACGGTTGATCACTTGCGAATGAGATGATATAGTTTCAAAAAATCCATAAATTTGATTTTAACAGAAGAATAGAGCATCGGATTCAGAAAGGTCGCTGGTTTATTCAGACACATTAGACTGTGAATGTTGATGTCACAATAGCAGTGTGCAAGGAGTATCAAAGTACTCATCAGCATTCAGTTGTTTCGCTATGTGCACCATCGGCGTCTAGGCGCGTAGTTAGTGGCAGCGCTCTACTTACACGTATAGGATGAGCAAATGAAACTCCCTTGCAAAATATTTTGTGTACTGTAAGATAGGCAACCCGATTTACATAAGCTGGCCCGTGTGCAGTTTAATGTTAGCCGGATTGCCTGCATTAAGGTGCACGAAATATTTTTCTGGGCCTGTTGCGTTTTGCCTACCCTGCAAATTGGAGTGTGCGCTGTTACTAGCTGTGCGTCCCTGTTTCTCGGACGTAAACACGATATTGCTGTCACCCGGGCAGGGTCTCCAGTTCACTGTGCCAGGTAATTAACTGCCATCACACGTAATGAAGGTCCATGCACGTATAACGTCATTCTGAGACTGCCCTAGAACACGTACACTGGCACCTACACAGTACTATAAAAGGATTCAACATGTTTTGAAAGTCCATAAATTCTACATCAAAGAAGACAGAAACTTATCGTCATTCTATCTTGCACATATGACTACAAAGTTATCATTTTCAAAAAATCCATCCGATTTTATAAGGGTATACAGGGCGCTGGTCTTAAATCCGGACAAATGAAACTTTTTTAAAAAAGGAAATTTATTAAAACAAAATACAAATGAAAATGTAACCCCGTGCAGCAGCAATGACAGCCTCCAATCTTGATCTCAAGCAATCGCACGTGCACTTTAAATCAGTGCTGTCCATATTCGCGAATGCTGCTTCGATGCGACATTATCGTGACTCGCCTTATTGATAACCCTTTCGACTATGTTCCAAACATAGTAGTCAAGGAGATTCAAATCCGGGCTATTCGGGGGCCAGATCTCCTTTGACCACAACATATCAACGTTGCCCAAGAGCCAGCTTTGGACTAAATAGCTCGTATGTGGTCCTCCTGTGCCATCCGACGCATTATTCGCTCGCTGACATTCAGTAATGACTCAAATTCCCTCAGCGATTGCTCCGGTCATCCGAAATCAGCGCCTGAGCCTTTTGGATGACTGCCGCAGTTCCTGGCACGCGTTTCCTCGAATGAGGACTCCTTGCCGGGTTAGAGGAACTTCCCCAGACTTCTCCGAAGCTTTATACTTGGCCACAATATCGTAAACAGTTGATATCGGGTACCCGAAGAATCGAACTGTTTCAGTGGGCGAACGCTCAGTTCGAAGACTTTCAATAATACACTACTGGCCATTAAAATTGCTGCACCAAGAAGAAATGCAGATGATAAACGGGTATTCATTGGACAAATATATTATACTAGAACTGACATGTGGTTACATTTTCACGCAATTTGGGTGCATAGATCCTGAGAAATTAGTACCCAGAACAACCACCTCTAGCCGTAATAAAAGTCTTCATACGCCTGAGCGTTGAGTCAAACGGAGCCTGGATGGCGTGTACAGGTACAGCTGCCCATGTAGCTTCAACACGATACCACAGTTCATCAGGAGTAGTGACTGGCGTATTGGGACGAGCCAGTTGCTCGGCCACCATTGACTAGACGTTTTCAATTGGTGAGAGATCTGGAGAATGTGCTGGCCAGGGCAGCAGTCGAACATTTTCTGTATCCACAAAGGCCCGTACAGGACCTGCAACATGCGGTCGTGCATTATCCTGCTGAAATGTAGGGTTTCACAGGTATCTATTGAAGGGTAGAGCCACGGGTCGTAACACATCTGAAATGTAACGTCCACTGTTCAAAGTGCCGTCAATGCGAACAAGAGGTGACCGAGACGTGTAACCAATGGCACCCCATACCATCACGCCGGGTGATACGCCAGTGTGGCGATGACGAATACACGCTTCCCAATGTGCGTTCACCGCGATATCGCCAAATACGGATGCGACCATCGTGATTTTGTAAAGAGAACCTGGAGTCATCCGAAAAAGTGACGTTTTGCTATTCGTGCACCCAGGTTCGTCAATGAGTACACCATCGCAGGCGCTCCTGTCTGTGATGCAGCGTCAAGGGTAACCGCAGCCATGGTCTCCGAGCTGATAGTCCATGCTGTTGCAAACGTAGTCGAACTGTTCGTGCAGATGGTATTTGTTTTGCCGTCATGGGGACATCACCCATAATGATTGCCTATTGCCTTCTTTGTAGCGTTGTTTTTAACAAAAATATGAACAGCGGTATGACTTTTTTAAAAGGCAGCCTGTACTTTTGACTCGGTAATTAATTTCCTCTCCCAAAGACCTACTCAAAAATGTATCACAGTGTACCATTCACTGAGACACAACGTTATTAATTACGTAACACAACATGGTCTCTGACGCTCCCAGTGCTTAGTGCAGGTACTCGGGGTAATGGAACACATCTACGTGCTCACTTTGACAGAGGGCAAATGCTAATATAAGTAGAACGCACACCCGTCAGTCCGTCAACCATCGTCACTTGAAGGGTTATGTCAGCAGAATGTACAGCAGCGAAGAGAAGGTAAAAATGCTACCCTTCTATGGGGAATGTAAGTCAGCAGAACAGTAATTGCAATTGTGGTGTCACCGCCAGACACCACACTTGCTAGGTGGTAGCTTAAATCGGCCGCGGTCCATTAGTACATGTCGGACCCGCGTGTCGCCACTGTCAGGATCGCTGACCGAGCGCCACCACACGGCAGGTCTCGAGAGACGGAATAGCACTCGCCCCAGTTGTACGACGACTTTGCTAGCGACTACACTGACGAAGCCTTTCTCTCATTTGCCGAGAGACAGTTAGAATAGCCTTCAGCTAAGTCCATGGCTACGACCAAGCAAGGCGCCATTAGTTACTTCATGAATCTAAAGAGTCTCACTTGTATCATCAAGAATGCTGTATACCAAAGAACGATATAATAGTTAAGTGTTCTAGTAGCTACGTTCTTTTCTTTATCACATTCATTACGAATCCTGTTCCAGACTTCGCGCCAGTCGGCGTGTGTGTACGTGTGCCCTTTCGGCTACCCGTCACTGTGGACTGGCTGCCTTGTCAGTCCACTACAGCAATACTGTTTTCTTTTGTATGAGTAGATTCAGTACAGCAGTTTAGTCTTTTTAAATACTGTTGTGTAGAGCAGGCATACAGTAAAGGCTGTCCTTCCTACAAACTGCATCGACATAATGTTTCTTTTACTGTTGTTGTTGTTGTTGTTGTTGTTGTTGAAGGTAGGCGAAATGCTACGCAGGCAGCGAAACTGTACAGAGAGCGATATCCTGACAAGAACCCACCTTCCCGACGGATGTTTCCTCGTCTTGTTGCGACGCTTCAGGAAATGGGAAGTTTCAACCCACGACAACGCAATCGTCGTAGCACTCGCACAGACGGAGCTGCCGAAGTCACTGTTCTCCCTTCAGTTGTTATGAATACACATGTGAACACACGACAGCTTGAACACGAGATTGGCATTCCTAAAACGAATGTACATCGTATTCTTACATGTCACCGGTTCCATTCTTACCATGTACACCCACATCAAGAATTGCATGGCAATAATTTCCAGAATCGTGTACAGTTCTGTCAGTAGGCACAGCAGCAAATCCTCGCAACCCGAACTTCTTCTCCAGTGTTCTATTTACCGATGAATGTTCCTTCTCAAACAAAGGACAGGTAAATGCAAGGAACATGCATTATTGGTCTACATCTACATCTACGTGATTACTCTGCTATTCACAATAAAGTGCCTGGCAGAGGGTTCAATCAACCACCTTCAAACTGTCTCTCTACCGTTCCACTCTCGAACGGCAAGCGGGAAAAACGAGCACTTAAATTTTTCTGTGCTAGCCCTGATTTCTCTTATTTTATCGTGATGATCATTTCTCCCTATGTACGTGGGTCCAGTGACAACCCACGATGGCTTAGACAGGTGGAACATCAGCGTCAATGGAGAGTTAACGCCTGTTGTGGGGTGCTTGGTACTACAATTATTGGCCCCTATTTCATCAATGGTAGTCGAAACGGCACAGTGTCTGCCAACTTCCTCAGACGAATTCTTCTTCCTCTTCTGGATGAAATGCCCCTAAGAACCAGAATGCTTATTTGGTATCAACACGATGGATGTCCAGCACATAATGCTTTGCTTGCACCTCGTGTTCTGAACCGAAGATATCCTGCCAGATGGATTGGTCGAGGAGGAACAGTTACTTGGCCTGCTAGGTCTCCTGATTTAAATCCTATGGACTTTTTTCTTCGGGGATGCATTAAAGACTCCAGAGGAATTGCAGGAACGGGTCATGCTTGCTTGTAATTCTCTTCAGCAGACAACATTGGAAGCTATAAATAATTCCTTCATGCAACGAGTACACCAGTGTATCGGTGTCCAGGATCACCACTTTGAGCATCTTTGAACGTTCTACTCCTGGGCAATGGTACAGGAGAGCCAAAGGCAATTTTGTGTTATGTTTTTACTTGGTTTTTCTTTGTTTTCTGACAACTCCAGCAAGTGGACGAGTTTGTGATCCCGGGCTCAAAGTCAATGTTGTATTATGTAATTAATAACGTTGTGTTTCAGTGAATGGTATACTGTGATACATTTTTGAATAGGTCTTTAGGAGAGGAAATGAATTACCGAAAATAAAATACAGGGTGCCATTTAAAAAAGTCATACCGCTGTTCATATCTTTATAAAAAGCAAAGCCACAACGAAGGCAATCATGCTGATTGATATCCCCCTGAAACATTTTGTAATTTGCATCTGGACAAACAGTTATTTAGGCTGGTCAAGATACGTAAATGGGACACCCTGTATATAAATTTATAAAACTTCTCAGCTATCACATCGTTTTTATATCCTACTATGGACTACCAAGAAAAAATAGTGCAGAAATCAGACATTTTTTAAAAATATTACTTTTTTATTGCCTGTAATTTAGATAATTAAACTATATAAGAAAAAGATATTGAAATTGAATTGTACATAAGAAAATAATTGAAGTGAAGTTAGTAATAAATTACAAATGTCCGGACAGATGTTTTTGTCAGACTTGTTAACTTTAATGAGAGCGACGGCACACTTTTTTGTCATCAGCAAGTTATTTAATGTTGCGTGAGTAGGTAGCGGCTGCCATTCGAAAAGAGATGTCCAAGTGTTCATCATTCTGTATGTATACTTGTTCTTTTATAAAATTTGTACTGGGCAAAGAAACCTCACGCTGATGTGTAGAGCTGAGCATTGCCTTTACTTTGGAACCAACGTGAACCAAAATTGGTTATTTTTTAAATTAAGAACAAAAACCCAAATATTATCATTTTAGTTGCTGCTTTATTCTTGTCTAATGGTTTTAAATAAGCCGATGACCGAAGTTTGGATTTTAGCTGCCTTATCTTTTCTTTCTCTAGAGCAGAATCCAGTAGGAAATCCTTTTCAATCCCTTTGAACGGTTTTGATATGACTTTCAACGTTCCCATTCTTCCCAACAAATACATTTACATAGAACATCATCATCACTCTTCTGTTATGTTTGCAGGTCCTTTCCGTCTCCCTTTCCTGCGATCAAATACTTCCTCTTAAACACAAAAAATTGTCGTTTACCTGGATAAAAAAGTATGGGTTTCCCATTCCAAATTAAAGTGATAATTTTTTCTCTTTTTGTCTTTAACACGTTATCATTAGAAAACAGATAGCTTAGAATGAAAGCGCGAATCAAACTATTCACTTTAGCAAAACGTCTGATAGATACAAGATAAATATAACGGGCACAATCTCACAAGTGTACAATCAAGTATGACGCTGACGAAGTAGTATACTGGAATAACAATGACAGTGGCACATGAGAAACAGTTAGTTTTGCCACGTGCGCGTCCGATCTCAGTGAAGCAATCCAGGTTAGTCACCATGAGCGTTACCACGGTCTGTGAAAAATGCCTTGGCATGCTGTTATTAGGTTGAGGTATAAGTTTGTAGCGTTTTTGTTTTGCATTTCAGTATTCTGATTGCTGTGGGTTTATTTATCACCTGTCATTTTTTATTTGTAGTTCGTTGTTGCTATTTGAGTTTACATATTGCCATTTTGGCGTTTGGAGATAGTGGGTGGAGCTGTGGAGTGCAAGAGTAAAAATCGAAACAGTTCCGACACATTCTTCTGTTTGAGTTCAGTAGAGTTGTGAGAGCAGCGGATGGAGCCAGAAACATTTGCACCGTGTATCGGGATAATGCCATTAGATACAGAATGGAAAGAAAATAGCCGACCGCTGTGGCTGTGCGGTTCTAGGCGCTTCAGTCCGGAACCGCGCTGTTGCTACGGTCGCAGGTTCGAATCCTGCCTCGGGCATGGATGTGTGTGATGTCCTTAGGTTAGTTAGGTTTAAGTAGTTCTAAGTCTAGGAGTTTGATGACCTCAGATGTTAAGTCCCATAGTGCTCAGAGCCATTTTGAAAGAAAATTGTTTCTCATTCTAAGGAAGATCGTTTTGATATTAATGACTCTCGACGTTCAGGAAGACCTTCGAGGTTTGATGAAGATTGTTTACACGCATTAATGGCAGATGTGATGAAAGGTGATAATTCCATCACTGTGCGACATTTCCACGCAGTGGGAAACCTTCAAAAATCGTGTGTATGGCTACGGTGTGCTCTAAACCAAAATCTCAAAAATCAACAGGTGGCCAATGTGCATCTGTGCTTGCTAGCCATCAATTGATTCGTGGACAACACCGACCATTCGTACCCTGTATCGTCACTGGCGACAAGAAATGGTGTCTTTATGCTAATATAAGGAAAAGAAAGGAATGTTGTTGTTGTTGTTGTGGTCTTCAGTCCTGAGACTGGTTTGATGCAGCTCTCCATGCTACTCTATCCTGTGCAAGCTTCTTCATCTCCCAGTACCTACTGCAACCTACATCCTTCTGAATCTGCTTAGTGTATACATCTCTTGGTCTCCCCCTACGATTTTTACCCTCCACGCTGCCCTCCAATACTAAATTGGTGATCCCTTGATGCCTCAGAACATGTCCTACCAACCGATCCCGTCTTCTGGTCAAGTTGTGCCACAAACTTCTCTTCTCCCCAATCCTATTCAGTACTTCCTCATTAGTTATGTGATCTACCCATTTAATCTTCAGCATTCTTCTTTAGCACCACATTTCGAAAGCTTCTATTCTCTTCTTGTCCAAACTATTTATCGTCCATGTTTCACTTCCATACATGGCTACACTCCATACAAATACTTTCAGAAATGACTTCCTGACACTTAAATCTATACTCGATGTTAACAAATTTCTCTTCTTCAGAAACGCTTTCCTTGCCATTGCCAGTCTACATTTTATATCCTCTCTACTTCGACCATCATCAGTTATTTTGCCCCCCAAATAGCAAAACTCCTTTACTACTTTAAGTGTCTCATTTCCTAATCTAATTCCCTCAGCATCACCCGACTTAATTCGACTACATTCCATTATCCTCGTTTTGCTTTTAATTCGACTACATTCCATTATCCTCGTTAGAAAGGAATGGTTGATCCCAAATGTAGCAGTAACTCCACATCCAAAGAGCAATGCGCATGCGCAAAGGATAATGCTATGCATCTGGTGTCTGGTGGAACAGCGAAGTTGTGTTGAATTGCGAACTGCTTTCCCGAGGTGTCACCATCACTGCCGACATTTATTGTGAACAACTGAGACGTCTTGCAGACGCAGTCCATAAACAACGACCAGGAAGTCTACTCCACTATAACGCACGAGCGCATTCTGATAAACTGACAGCAAACACTGTACAGGATTTGGTTTGGGAAGTCATTCCGCAACCACCATGTTCACCTGATCTTTCGCTTTCAGGTTTTCATCTTCTCCCTCTCAATCGGACGACCTTCAAGGAACTTCGTTTCCGGATGAAAATGCGCTCCGAACAGAGCTCGAGAAGCTGTTCGCCTCAAAATTTATTTCAACAGTCGCAGAATCGAAAGGTTACCCCAGCGCTGACAGACTGTTGTAAATAGTGGAGGAGAATATATTATTATTGATGAATAAAGTCTCTGTTATGTGTGTCAGTATGATTTATTAGTTTATTAAACACATGGAAAAACGCCACGAACTTATGCACCAACAAAATAGTAGCTCGCGATCGACATTTCGCATATCACTCGTCTACAAGCTTCACACATAACAAAGTTTTACACATTCAAACCATTTGCCATCATCCTTTACTCTAGTGATGATATTATAAGTAATAACGGCAGCAATAGAGATGAAAGAATGTTTTGGAACCCGAACCAAAATGTCCGCACTTGGACGCTACAGCCCGATTCCTTACATCATAACAAAAGGAAAATATCTCGTTCGTATTTCCAGTAGAAAATAGACACACAAGAAGGGCAATTTGACAACTCTGTAATCACGCGGTCAGTGATTACCTTCATTCAATAATGAATGGCCGTGTTGGTGGCCAGTTAGTGCAGTGGTGCAATTATTGCAAATGATTGGGACCTTGTTGAGGTTAAGTACAAAACGTTGTAAGGCCCAAATTAATTATTTTTCCTCATCTACGATGCTTGTCAAATGCGAGAATATTCTGAAATGCGTCAGCAGTGCAAGAAAATTAAATGTTTACGTGAAACGTAGCAGTCAACATCCATGCAGTTTTTTTAGCTCTACTGGATCATCAGTCAGCGACTTCAGCCAGATGGGGCTCACCCGAAGAAACTTTTGGACGCTCTCCTTAGCCACTGAATCCATTATAAGGGCTAGATGTGGTGTTACACGGTGTTAGCGCGATGTCTTATGGGGTGACTAATTTGCTGTCCAGTGTCCGTCCTGATATTGCACCGCTCTCTGACGGATTTCCGCTGTCATGAATTATAGGTGCATTTCCCCACCACCACCACTCACTTAAGTCAGCTTCCAGGTGAAAACACCTACTCGCATGCTGTCACACCAACTTATGCGTAAGTTATGAAAGTTAAAAGGCGTTTACCTTCCGTGTATGGTGTCTCTAACCCCACACTGCCTACGAACTTCTGCTAGGTGAATATGCCCTCGTTCGTTCGAAAGCATAGACCTTCAATAGCTTGTTTATGTGCATCAAAAGTTAGTGTTAAGCCAAAATAACGTGGTCAGTCTGCAACTAAGGAAATAAATCCTTTGTAAAGTGGGAAAATGTTCGTAAACTGTGTGATAGGAACCGAAATGTAGCATTCAGCATTTAGTTGCAATCTCTTAATTTTAATAAAGTTATACAGTCTCGTTTGAAGTGACACACCAATACGAAAAATATTCTCAATGACAGTGAGGGCGTACGTAGGTTTGTATTACTATAGAACAGTGAAGACTGTAAAGTTATCTTTTATTTCAGTACTATGATAGTAATTTTATACTTTAGTCACTGTGTGTAAATATTACGATATAGTATCTATTGTGATTTTAGAGGTTTACAGGTACTCTTGACCCTCATTAAAATCTTGTTAAAGTGCAAAAGTGTTCGTAATGACACAATGACTTAAGTAATCACTGTTCTGCACGGTAGTACGGAGTTTGGTTACAAAATTAAGTATCCTACCTGTAAAGGAAATTTTATACAGAACCTGTTAGATATGAGAATCTTGACTAAGCCTAAAACAAAGACAAAATAGGATTGATGAGAAAACAACCTTACATTCTGATGTACCAACGGTGTATTGTAGACAGCATCTAAGTACTTAAAATAAAAAATTCCAGAAAGCGCACTTCAGAATGCGATAAGTGTATTGCAGCGATGATAGAATTTCCATTTGTCACATATCGAAATGTTACCTGTCAATCAATGCGAGCGGTCACGGCGTCTGGTATACATGTGTTAGATTTTCGCATAGAGCCTGTAATGCATATAAGCATTCCCTCTACGTGTTTAAGCCAAGTATTACGCACATTTATGCGATCGGGAATGCTCAGTAGCAGCCAGGCTACATGTACATCTGACAATTAAGCGTCAGCAAGAGCATTAGTGATGAAATCATAAGAGCCAATGTTGTGCAACCTTAGTAGGGACAGGATCCGACTATTCGGGAGTAGGATCTTACAATCTGAAAAAGTGTTCCGAGACAAACTTCCGTCACAGTGTCCTCAAACGTGACGTCAGATCCGCCTAGCAACAGCGATCTGAACGCCCATTCGCTGGAGGTTTGTATATATATATATACACTCCTGGAAATGGAAAAAAGAACACATTGACACCGGTGTGTCAGACCCACCATAATTGCTCCGGACACTGCGAGAGGGCTGTACAAGCAATGATCACACGCACCGCACAGAGGACACACCAGGAACCGCGGTGTTGGCCGTCGAATGGCGCTAGCTGCGCAGCATTTGTGCACCGCCGCCGTCAGTGTCAGCCAGTTTGCCGTGGCATACGGAGCTCCATCGCTGTCTTTAACACTGGTAGCATGCCGCGACAGCGTGGACGTGAACCGTATGTGCAGTTGACGGACTTTGAGCGAGGGCGTATAGTGGGCATGCGGGAGGCCGGGTGGACGTACCGCCGAATTGCTCAACACGTGGGGCGTGAGGTCTCCACAGTACATCGATGTTGTCGCCAGTGGTCGGCGGAAGGTGCACGTGCCCGTCGACCTGGGACCGGACCGCAGCGACGCACGGATGCACGCCAAGACCGTAGGATCCTACGCAGTGCCGTAGGGGACCGCACCGCCACTTCCCAGCAAATTAGGGGCACTGTTGCTCCTGGGGTATCGGCGAGGACCATTCGCAACCGTCTCCATGAAGCTGGGCTACGGTCCCGCACACCGTTAGGCCGTCTTCCGCTCACGCCCCACATCGTGCAGCCCGCCTCCAGTGGTGTCGCGACAGGCGTGAATGGAGGGACGAATGGAGACGTGTCGTCTTCAGCGATGAGAGTCGCTTCTGCCTTGGTGCCAATGATGGTCGTATGCGTGTTTGGCGCCGTGCAGGTGAGCGCCACAATCAGGACTGCATACGACCGAGGCACACAGGGCCAACACCCGGCATCATGGTGTGGGGAGCGATCTCCTACACTGGCCGTACACCACTGGTGATCGTCGAGGGGACACTGAATAGTGCACGGTACATCCAAACCATCATCGAACCCATCGTTCTACCATTACTAGACCGGCAAGGGAACTTGTTGTTCCAACAGGACAATGCACGTCCGCATGTATCCCGTGCCACCCAACGTGCTCTAGAAGGTGTAAGTCAACTACCCTGGCCAGCAAGATCTCCGGATCTGTCCCCCATTGAGCATGTTTGGGACTGGATGAAGCGTCGTCTCACGCGGTCTGCACGTCCAGCACGAACGCTGGTCCAACTGAGGCGCCAGGTGGAAATGGCATGGCAAGCCGTTCCACAGGACTACATCCAGCATCTCTACGATCGTCTCCATGGGAGAATAGCAGCCTGCATTGCTGCGAAAGGTGGATATACACTGTACTAGTGCCGACATTGTGCATGCTCTGTTGCCTGTGTCTATGTGCCTGTGGTTCTGTCAGTGTGATCATGTGATGTATCTGACCCCAGGAATGTGTCAATAAAGTTTCCCCTTCCTGGGACAATGAATTCACGGTGTTCTTATTTCAATTTCCGGGAGTATATATATATATATATATATATATATATATATATATATATATATATATATATATATATATATAGCAATGAATTCACGGTGTTCTTATTTCAATTTCCAGGAGTATATATATATATATATATATATATATATATATATATATATATATATAATTGGTGTTTTGCCCTTAAAGAGCGCATTTGGACTAAACTACATGGCCAGTTCCTTTTGCTGCCTTCCTTCCTGCCCAAACTTCCCTCATTCGCTCGCTGTGTTTCTGTTTCCGGTCCTCTGTCCATGCTTCTTGTCGGCTTTGTATCTTCGGCTTCATCTTGATTGCCTTTTTGGTTGCCCATATTTCTTTCATCTTCTGGCTGTGATCTTGCTTGCGTTCTTCGGTCCATTTTATGCCTGTTCGTTTGTCGCATTGTATCTCATGTAGTTTACTTTTCTTAATGATGTTTCTGAACTTTATTCTGTCGTTTATTGTGTCTGCTGTTATGTTGAGCTGGTTCAGGTCGTTTTCTACCTCTGCCACCCATTTGTTGTTTCTAGTGGTTACCCAGTCAAAGATCTGTTTGGTCAGCCTGTGTGATGGCATTCTGTATAGGTGTCCATAGAATTGTAGTCTGCGTTTTCTAATCTTTTCTGTGATTGTCTCCGTATGTTTGTACAGTTCCTTTGTAGGTTTCTTGATCCATATTCCATTGTTGTTAGTTGCGCCAAATATTTTCCTAAGTATTTTCCGTTCTACTTTTTCTAATTGTCTGATACGTGTATGCCCTAGGATTAGTGTGGTCTCTGCTGCATATAGTGCCTCGGGGAGCACCACCGTGTCGTAATGGCGTAATTTGGCTTTTTGTGAGATAGACTTCTTGTTGTAATGATTCCACACTACTTTGTATGCCTTGTCCAGTTTAGTCTTTCTTTCTTCGTTTGAGTCTCTGTTATGTCCACTCATTTGTAGTGTTTCACCGAGGTATTTGAAGTTTGCCGTTTTGTAAATCGTGCCATACTTTGTGTTCAGAGATGAGAGTTTCTTTGTGCTCATAAACTGTGTCTTTTCGTAAGAGATCTGTAGTCCAGTTTTGGCAGCGATTTCGTGCAGTTTTTCAATAGCGTCTTTTGTTTCCTTTATACCTTTCGTGACAATCGCCAAATCGTCTGCAAAAGCCAGGCATTTAATCTGTAGGTTTCCTAAGGTTATCCCCTGTTGTGATGTTTCCCATTCTTTTATGACCTTATCTAACACCAGATTGAAAAGGAGAGGTGAGAGGCCATCGCCTTGTCGGACACCTGTGCGAATTTCAAAGGGCTCTGATAGTTCCCCACAGAACTTTACTTTGGAGGTCGTGTTGGTTAAAGTTTGCTCTATGATATCCCGTGTTTTGTTGTCTACTTTGTATTCTGCTAGAATTTTGAAGAGAGTTTTCCGGTCGATAGAGTCGTACGCCTTTTTGAAGTCAACAAAGGTAATGATCAGGTTCTGTTTGTGTTGTAAAATCATTTTCAGGTTCCAAATTTGTTCCGCACAAGACCGCCCTTTACGGAAGCCTGCTTGGTATTCCCCAATCAAGTGGTCGGTTTGGCATTCTAGTCTGTTCAGTAAAGCTTTAGAGAGGATCTTGTATGTGACCGGTAATAGGGATATTCCTCTGTAATTGTTCGGGTTAGTCTTGTCACCTTTTTTGTGTAGTGGGTGTATCAGGGCAGTTTTCCAGTCGACAGGAATTTTCATGGTCTTCCAGATGTCTTCCAAGATCCTGTGGATGTCTTTGGTGAGTTCTGGGTCTTGTAACTTCCAGATTTCCGCGATGATGCCATCTTCTCCTGGTGCTCTACGATTCTTGAGTGACTTTATTATTTCTTTAACTTCTTATAGAGTTGGAGGTTCACTATCTGGGTTGTATGTGCTCGTTTCTGTCATTATTTCTTCCATGGGGGGGTCCGTGTTGAGCAGTTTTTCAAAGTACTTTGCCAGAATGTCACAATTGTTTTTGGTATTGGTTTCTAGGGTTCCATCCGGTCTTCTGAAGCACAAGTTGGGTGGTTGATATCCAGTCATATTTTCTCTGAACGTTCTGTAGAAGTTTATTGTATTGTTCTTCATGAAGTCCGATTCGATCTCTGTCAGTCGCCGTTTGTCATACTGTCGTTTTTCACTGCGAATGATTTTGCTTGATTGCTTCTGTGTTTTCAAGAAGTTCATCCAATTCTCTTGGGATTTATGGCAACTAAATTTTTTCCATGCACTGATTCGTTGGTCAATAGCTTGGTCACATGTGTGGTTCTACCAACGGTGTTTCCGTGTTCGTGGTGCTTGTGCTAGTTTCATGGCCTCTCGGATTCTTCGTGAAAGTTGTGTCCAGTCTGTCGTTTTCTCCATTTTAATTTTGTGTAATATTTGTGTCTGGTTTAAAGTAACGTATTCTGGATCTGGTCGAACAATTTTGTTCTTCTGGAGCTTTTTCTTGGGCAAAAGACGAATCCTGATCTGTAGTAGGTGGTGGTCTGAGTCGAAGTAGCCTTTACGGGTGTCTATGTTCAAAATTTCTTTTTGTGAGTCTTTCTGCACTATTACGTGGTCGATTTGTAGTTCTTGCTTTCCGCTGGGGAATTTCCATGTGGTAAGTTTTCGTGTTGGTTTCTTGAATTTTGTTGACATAATGGCGAGGTCGTGGCTTTTGCAAAAGTCTATCAGATGTTTTCCGTTTTTGTTGGTGTCCTTGTGTGGAGTATGTTTTCCTGTGATATGTCTGTATATCTTTTCTTTTCCGAGTTTGGCGTTGAAGTCTCCCAGTATTATTTTGACTCTATGTGCAGGAATTTTTCTGATAGTTTCTTCCATTGTCGTCCAGAAGTCATCAATTTCGTCCGGATTTTTCCTGTTGTAGTCATTAGTCGGTGCATGTGCGTTGATTATTGTGTAGGATTTATTGGCTGATTTCACTGTGATGGTGCTGATTCTTTCGTTTGGTGACGAAAAGTCGATTATGCTGTCCGTGATGGACCTGTGTACTGCAAATCCTGTGCCAAAAAGCCTTCGGTTTTTCAGTTGTCTCGATGGTTTTCCTTTGTATATTCTGAAATTCTCCGTGTTGAAATGGTCTTCGTCTGTGAATCGTGTTTCTTGCAGTGCACATATTTTGATTTGAAATTTTTCGAGAGTGTCTGTCAGTTGTTTCATCTTTCCTGTCTTCATCAGTGTGTTCACGTTGAGTGTGCCGATGTAGTGTTTGCGTTTGGTCTTGAGGGAGTTTGAGAAGCTCCGATTCTTCTCATGATGTCCGTGAGCCCCCGGAATCCGATGCTCACGACAAACCCAGTCTATTGACTGGGGCCCGGGGTAGTGAGATTTTTCTCGTTGTACCATCATGATGTTTAGTAGTTGGATGTATGGCATGCTGCCGACTACAACCTGACTTTCCAGATCAGGAGGTTGGTTGAGGCCGCCACTGACATGTGGAGCAGACGCCTTTTGTAGCCGCCCACTGTGGGAACAGACGCTACTAGTAGTTTTGGTCCGCCCCGAGTATTTCATTTCCTCGGTACCACCTATATCTAGGAGGCATTCCCCTATCCGCCACCTGGGGAGGCGCTCGGTTGCGGGTCTACTAACCGCCCCGATATATATATATATATATATATATATATATATATATATATATATATATGAATTCACGGTGTTCTTATATCAATTTCCAGGAGTATATATATATATATATATATATATATATATATATATATATATATATATATATATATACTCCCGGAAATTGAAATAAGAACACCGTGAATTCATTGTCCCAGAAAGGGGAAACTTTATTGACACATTCCTGGGGTCAGATACATCACATGATCACACTGACAGAACCACAGGCACATAGACACAGGCAACAGAGCATGCACAATGTCGGCACTAGTACAGTGTATATCCACCTTTCGCAGCAATGCAGGCTGCTATTCTCCCATGGAGACGATCGTAGAGATGCTGGATGTAGTCCTGTGGAACGGCTTGCCATGCCATTTCCACCTGGCGCCTCAGTTGGACCAGCGTTCGTGCTGGACGTGCAGACCGCGTGAGACGACGCTTCATCCAGTCCCAAACATGCTCAATGGGGGACAGATCCGGAGACCTTGCTGGCCAGGGTAGTTGACTTACACCTTCTAGAGCACGTTGGGTGGCACGGGATACATGCGGACGTGCATTGTCCTGTTGGAACAGCAAGTTCCCTTGCCGGTCTAGGAATGGTAGAACGATGGGTTCGATGACGGTTTGGATGTACCGTGCACTATTCAGTGTCCCCTCGACGATCACCAGTGGTGTACGGCCAGTGTAGGAGATCGCTCCCCACACCATGATGCCGGGTGTTGGCCCTGTGTGCCTCGGTCGTATGCAGTCCTGATTGTGGCGCTCACCTGCACGGCGCCAAACACGCATACGACCATCATTGGCACCAAGGCAGAAGCGATTCTCATCGCTGAAGACGACACGTCTCCATTCGTCCCTCCATTCACGCCTGTCGCGACACCACTGGAGGCGGGCTGCACGATGTTGGGGCGTGAGCGGAAGACGGCCTAACGGTGTGCGGGACCGTAGCCCAGCTTCATGGAGACGGTTGCGAATGTCCTCGCCGATACCCCAGGAGCAACAGTGTCCCTAATTTGCTGGGAAGTGGCGGTGCGGTCCCCTACGGCACTGCGTAGGATCCTACGGTCTTGGCGTGCGTCCGTGTGTCGCTGCGGTCCGGTCCCAGGTCGACGGGCACGTGCACCTTCCGCCGACCACTGGCGACAACATCGATGTACTGTGGAGACCTCACGCCCCACGTGTTGAGCAATTCGGCGGTACGTCCACCCGGCCTCCCGCATGCCCACTATACGCCCTCGCTCAAAGTCCCTCAACTGCACATACGGTTCACGTCCACGCAGTCGCGGCATGCTACCAGTGTTAAAGACTGCGATGGAGCTCCGTATGCCACGGCAAACTGGCTGACACTGACGGCGGCGGTGCACAAATGCTGCGCAGCTAGCGCCATTCGACGGCCAACACCGCGGGTCCTGGTGTGTCCGCTGTGCCGTGCGTGTGATCATTGCTTGTACAGCCCTCTCGCAGTGTCCGGAGCAAGTATGGTGGGTCTGACACACCGGTGTCAATGTGTTCTTTTTTCCATTTCCAGGAGTGTATATATATATATCTCGAGAGAAGTGTCCTTATTAGCTGAGAGAAAGGTGTGGTGGTCTCTCTTGTCCTTTGGGAAGACAGGGCGAGTTAGTCGCGAGGAGCCACTCAAAACGCACGGTCGAGTGACCGGGGCGGCTCTAAAAGAACGGTCGCTAGCGCACATTTCAGATGTTAAACAAGATATAAACTGAAGTTAGTAGTTATAAGAACGCCACCACCTGTCATCGGCAGTGTCTATCATTATGTAAAGTCAGAAAACTGTGTTAATGTGTGTAAAGGGTTGAATACAACGGCGTAGTCCAGAGCCGCCATATTGCAAATACTGATTCTGTGACGTGTGTGACAAAGCAATTTCTGTATTGAAACAAGTATAGTTCAAGCGTTGTTGACAATTAACAACTGGCATCCCTAACCACTCCACTTCAGCAGAATCACCACCTACATGGAACCTGGCGACTGAGCGCTACCACTTGTAACACTCCCTTATTTTTATTTGGCGTATCCGCTCGTTCGCGGATCTGAATAGCAGCCCAAATTAAGTAATTAATTAATGTGACCGTGTACCTAATGGGGCTGGCAATCGGATTGGACTGCTCAGGAGATGTTACATTCCATATTGTCCTTTGCAAATACTGTAATAATGTACTGTCTGGTGGCAAGAAGAACAACAAACACAGCTTCACTAATCAAGACCTATATTCATACCAAAAACCACAAAAATAAGGAGACAGCCACTGCCTTCGCCATTCATTGTTAATAACGGCTAATCTCAGCACAGGTTTCTTCGTTATTCATCGTCGTCACACGCAAAATCCAATCACTGTAATCCAACACTGCAATCCAAATAATGCCGGCGCGGTAGACGCGGAATCTCAATAACGGCACACAAATATCACTGATTACATTTGTAAATAAACTTCTTCACTTTCCCGTATAATACTAACACAAAGGGGTTAAACCGCGGCGATGGCCACTCCCTTTGTCGGTAATTTCTATCAATTGCTGGCTTCAGCCCAGCTCTCTGCCCGCCTCGCGGGAACCTACTAACACACACTGCCTACCGACTCATTCTCGCTCTCGGGACCTGACACACTAATCGATAGTTGCCCTGTCAACCTGTGTGAGCGCAAACTTAGTAGTATGGGCCTGCGGACCCCTTACATCCCCGCCCTCGAAAATTTCTTTAGAGCCGCAGGCGAAAAAGAATCGGCAAGGGAATTAAACATTGCTACATTTGAATGAAACATACAATACAAATAATAAATGGAACTACAGTTCATCAAAATAATCCCTCGACTCCGGTAGTGGGCTGCCTCCACAATAATTTCTACAAAAAGTTATTACATCACATAAATGTGGTATATCAAATTACAAATTTTTATCAAGCAGCATTAGTCCTCTCAAGTCCAATATCGAATGAAACACACAACATACACTCAAAAATTATTACCTAAACACATGACATGTGAATTACTATACTCCAAATTAGTTATTACAGGTTTTATACTCATTCTTAGATAATCTTCGATATGAAATATGCAATTCTGATTATAATACATCAAAAAACACAATGTAACCAAACATTTCCCCTTTTGCAATGTCCATTTTGCAACTAAATGTCCTAAATATCTTAGCAGGTTTATTCGGGTCCTGGTAGCGCTCACTCTTGACCGGACCTCACCTGGAGTGTCATTCAGTTTTCTTCGGTTCCTCCACCTCTTCCTCTGTAATCAGATGAATGATTAAAATGATTCCTTGGGTCATTACTTCCCTCTTCTATATGCATTGTGTCATTCATTCGACTATCCCATCTTCTCTCATGATCTCTTGGTTCTTCACTCCTTCTCCAATCATTTCTCCATTGACGTTCACCGCCATGGTTCCTGTACCTATGGCCACCACCTCTTCCTCTATAATTAGACAAATTACCAAAATGACTCCTTGGGTCATTACTTCCTCCTCGGTTTTGATCATTAGCTTGATTGTGTCCCTGTGATCGAACAGATTCCAACTGTTCCAGTATTTTCATCAAGGCCTCCCTATCTTCAATTAGGCTCCCGGATACAGTTTCTTGCATTCTCTGGCTCATTCTTCTTTTTATCGCTGATATCATTACGTCATCACTCAGGGGTTGTTCCAAGGTCTCGTTCAATTCCCACAAATGTTCGGCAAACTCTCTCAACGTTCCTCTCCATGTACTAAGTGACTTGCGGTGTAGTAGGTCCTCAATTGCTGCAAATTGATGGCTTTTGGACCAGTATTTCTTCAAGAATTCCTCTTCAAACTGGTCATAACTAGTAGTCCCTTCCTTCTTCCTGACTCCCCAAGTGAAGGCCTCACCTTCCATTCTATCTATTGCAAATTGAATCTTGTCTGAGTCCTTAAGATGTGCTGGGAAAACTCCTTTTAGCCATTTCATAAATATCATTGGGTGCAACCCTCCTTTCGGTCTAAATTTCTGCCCTGTATTACTTTGGATGCACCGATTATCACTGCTCATCAATGTAACGACCTTACCTCCCCCAATGGCTAAGGTGGCATTGCTAATTCGTTTATCGATTTCTTCTGTTTTGCTCTCCAGTTGCTGCACTCTCTTGTTATCCTCTTCTCGTTGCATGGCTATAGCATTTCTCAGATTGACAGCCAGTTGGTTTTGCCTATCTCCTATCCCCTTAACAGAATCGTTGCATTGTTTCTGCATCTGCGTCACCTCGGCGATTCGATGATTGCAATTTGTTTCCACTTCGTTGATTCTTTCTCCCAATTCGGCTTTCGTTTCTTCAATATCGTCTTCTATTTTTTGTGTTAACCTTCCTTCCACCCTCGCCACGTCTTCCTGGACTTGGTCTATGCTCTTCTGTAGCTTCTTTTCTTTCTAGTTGATGTCCATCTTCAGTTGTTCTTCTAATTCCTGTATTTCCTTCTTTAGACTACATTCCATCTTCATCTGCGATGTTCTGATCTCTTGTGCTATAGTTTCTTGTAAATCTTCCTTTAACGATGCGTTATTTTCTTGTAAATCTTCCTTTAATGATTCTCTTGTTTCTTGTGAACTCTTCTCTAATGATTCTCTGAGACCTTTCTCTAATAATTTTCGGGATATTTCTTCCCTTTCTCTAGCTTCTTGTGAACTCTTCCTTATCAAGTCTACCAACATCGACCACCTATCAGCGTCCTCTGAAACTGGCTTAGCTCTCATCGTTTGTCCCGGTGTCTCAGGATAACTAGTTGAATGTGCTGATGGGCTTCCTAATGACAATCCACAATCACTGATTCCTGAATCATCTCTGTCCTCCTGTCCCGTCCCTTTCCTTTCAACTACTGCCTCACAGACCTGCTTATCTTCAGCAGACATGTTTGGTTTATTTCTAATGCACAAGCAAGTAATACAAAATAACCTCTAATAACCCAAAACACTCCTAATTACCCTGAAACTAATCAAACAGTACCTGCAATCCTTTCAGTTAGTCCCCAAAATGATACTACATGCATGAGTACCGAACATCACAACTCTCAAGAACCTATTAACTTCCAGTAACAATTTCCACATACACAGTTTATGTAAAAAATGTTCTAAACAAGATATTCATAACACTCACAAAATCTATAAATGCAAAATCACCAAAACAATTACCATTTATACAGTGCAGTGTCCATAAATAAGCATGCTATATTTCAGAGTATGTTTCGAAAATTTTTCGGAAATTACCGCAATTTAGCACTTTTCCTAATGTAAATATCAGTTAAAAACTGTTTATTTATCGCGAATACTGCACACCGCAATTTACTGTTATGTCAACCAGTCGTCTTCACCCCCCAACCGACGTTACCGCGAGTCGCGATGTTTTGACGTTTGAGGTGGGCGTGGCGCTGCATTGCTGCCGAAGCTCGCGTGAAGTTGAAGATCTGCTACAAGACGACGTAGTTCTCCGTCGGCCGCTCCGTGGCGCTGCAGGTGGGCGTAGTTTGTAGTTTGGCCGCTAGATGCCGGGACTGCGCTCGTTGTCTCGAAGTCGCGTTGCTCCGTGGTAGGATGTCGTGTGAAATCACCTTGCGGGTCGAAGCTCTTTGGTGCAACTGCTACACGGGTCTGCGTGACGTCACTCAATAATTGCGTCGCCACAACACATTGTCGTCAGCATAACAGTTTATGGGTCCACACGAAGCCGTCCGATTTTCACTGTTCAAAAAGCAATTTCAGTCGAAATACTACCGCTAAACACTTTTTTTAACAACTTTTGTGACGAAATCTTGGTTCGTTTCGCTATTTTACTGTTCACAAGTGTCTTTCTTTAGTGTCCACTTTTCACGGTTTTTCGCGCGGATTTACGCATTTGCACTTTACAACACAGTTTATTGACATTATTTTTCTATTTAATATGGCAAGAAAAAAAAAGTTTAGTCACAATCGTAAGATATTACTACTTCGTATTGTTCAAAATGCACTGTTTCTCGTCGCGATTTTAAAGTCTATGCACTGTCTCAATCCAAATTGAGAAAACACTTTCTTGCGTTAACCAAGGTAAAATTACCTATTGTTCTTTACTATTCGTCCGAAAATTGCACTTGTCCTTTCACGGTAAGCCAAGGGTGTAACACTCCCTTATTTTTATTTGGCGTATCCGCTCGTTCGCGGATCTGAATAGCAGCCCAAATTAAGTAATTAATTAATGTGACCGTGTACCTAATGGGGCTGGCAATCGGATTGGACTGCTCAGGAGATGTTACATTCCATATTGTCCTTTGCAAATACTGTAATAATGTACTGTCTGGTGGCAAGAAGAACAACAAACACAGCTTCACTAATCAAGACCTATATTCATACCAAAAACCACAAAGATAAGGAGACAGCCACTGCCTTCGCCATACACTGTTAATAACGGCTAATCTCAGCACAGGTTTCTTCGTTATTCATCGTCGTCACACGCAAAATCCAATCACTGTAATCCAACACTGCAATCCAAATAATGCCGGCGCGGTAGACGCGGAATCTCAATAACGGCACACAAATATCACTGATTACATTTGTAAATAAACTTCTTCACTTTCCCATATAATACTAACACAAAGGGGTTAAACCGCGGCGATGGCCACTCCCTTTGTCGGTAATTTCTATCAATTGCTGGCTTCAGCCCAGCTCTCTGCCCGCCTCGCGGGAACCTACTAACACACACTGCCTACCGACTCATTCTCGCTCTCGGGACCTGACACACTAATCGATAGTTGCCCTGTCGACCTGTGTGAGCGCAAACTTAGTAGTAAGGGCCTGCGGACCCCTTACACACTGTGCCAGGAGGGACACCGAAGCAGCAAGACACTGCGGCGCGGCACGTTTCTTTTTACCGCCCTGCCAGTGTCCAGCAGTGTTAATTTGTCTAGCTAAAAGCTGTGGTAGAAAATACTAGACTACTACTGTCTATTGCAGGTCGCAACATACATAGAATTGTCCGGTAAACGGGATGTGCCTAGCTACTGAAATAAGAGTTTTAACTTGGCGATGTAAATTTTCAGGTGTATTTTTACGATAAGGATCACAATTAATACTGCCAAGTCCGTAGTAAGTGTCTACACAATGTAAAGCTGCCACGCACACTCAATCACACACGTAGCCAGTTTATGGTATTTACACCCGTTACCGAGTTCACTAGATCGTTTAGTTATGAATATGCTCGCTCAAATGTTGTGCACTCTGCTCTACACGTAATACTTGTTCCAGTCTTAGATCGCACAACACGCCACGCGGTTTTAACTGTCAACAGGAATAATTTTGATATTCCGTCCGAAATTCCACACGACTTCCACTATACCGTTCACTTAAACACGCTTTGTACTACTTCGCGAACTCGTAATTAGCATTTTTCCGCGATTTTACAGTACTTTCGTCGGAGCTGCTTTCAATGAGATGTTACTAGTTCGAAAAATCAGCCCAGACTGACTTAGATCACACCAAAGGCTTTGTTCCCAGCATAGATTGGCGCGAGCCTGCATTTTTCTGATTGGCTGATATCACAAACAGCAAATCAGGTTTCAGTATTATCCCGCGCTAACCCGCGATTTACTTCAATGACCAATCATAGTAAAACATTTCTTTCTATGGCAATTGCTAAATAAATAAATTTAGATAAGTATCAAATATAAAATTACTCCTTCCGAAATTACCGATTTGTTGTTACCATAAACTGACTGCACATTTAATTATAGTAAATCCCCTGTATAGTTTAACTGGTACTTCGTGAATAAACAAAACAATTTTCATTTACTTCTGTTCTTCTTCACTCATACAACACTCACACTGCTAATTACTACACATATAAAACAATTACAATTATGCAAATACATTAAATATTAATCAAACATAACTTTACAACATTGTTTTGACTACGACTGCTAGCACTGTCCGTCAACTGCTGACCTCTGCCGCCTACTAGTACAACTACGTGCAGCTCAGTAACTCAGGTCCATGTCAGCTGGTGACATCTGTCGATGATTCATGCCTATAACGATATCGTCCTAACAAGTGACAGGAGCGATGCGAAGGCGCTACGCCTCAACACCAGGTTAGTGATACCACCCAGAGAAGTGACTTCCTTCTCGCTACAACACCAATGAGGGTGTTGTAAGCCTGCAGTTGCTGGATCTCTCGAAACGATTTCTAAGACATACCCATTTCGTATCCAGGATTTGTGGTGCTCTTCGGCTAAAACCTCCGCAATTATGATAACTCCCATACGAAAAAGGGATAAGCTTCTCCCTACGAATTATTTCACTTGTCGCCATCTTATTGTTGTTGTTGTGGTCTTCAGTTCTGAGACTGGTTTCATGCAGGTCTCCATGCTACTCTATCCTGTGCAATCCTCTTCATTTCCCAGTACCTACTGCAGCCTACATCCTTCTGAATCTGCTTAGTGTATTCATCTCTTGGTCTCCCTCTACGATTTTTACCCTCTACGCTGCCCTCTAGTACTAAATTGGTGATCCCTTGATGCCTCAAAACATGTCCTACCAACCGATCCCTTCTTCTAGTCATGTTGTGCCACAAACTCCTCTTCTCCCCAGTTCTATTCAATACCTCCTCATTAGTTATGTAATCTACCCATATAATCTTCAGCATTCTTCTATAGCACCACATTTCGAAAGCTTCTATTCTCTACTTGTCTAATCTATTTATCGTCTATATTTCACTTCCATACATGGCTACACTCCATACAAATACTTTCAGAAACGACTTCCTGTCACTTAAATCTATACTCGATGTTAACAAATTTCTCTTCTTCAGAAACGTGTGGGGCGGCGTGTATAGAAAATACGTTGTTGCTGTATAAATGTTTGAATGCAAAATCAGTTCCTGGCATTTAGAATGTTATTTATGCTGTCTTTCGCCGTTCTCAACACTGGCTCTCTAATTACACTTTAGTAACCAGAAAGTGATCAGCAAAACGTGAAGCCTGTAATTAGAATTCCTAGTGCCCACTTCATTTGAGAACACAATTATAGCTGCAGCTTATAGCTCTGAGGAATTAGGAGATTGTCCAGGATTTATAATCAAAAACGATATTCCAAAATAGTTGAGTAAATTCTGAAAGTCACAGATGAAAAACAAAAGCATCCATACAACCTAACTAACAGAGCAGTTCAGAGTCTAATGCGCTGATGCAACTATAAATGTCCGAATAAAATGTTAAAATGAATGCTCGCCATAATTTGATGATAATATTTCATCAAACGCCACGCTAAATAATGGTAGAATGTCTGTCCCGCGACGGCACGCGAAAATACGACAATACGCAAACTGAAGCTAGATAATGAAAATCATCCCAGAATTAACACTTCACTTGAAAATGATTTCCTGGTTACGCGCATCCGAAGCTGTTTGTAGCAGTGATACCGACGCGACGCGACGCGACTCCCGACACAGATGACGTGTTATTCAGCGTCTGGAGAGAACTGGGGCCTTCCTTCCTCGCGCAGCGTTCTTGTATATAAAGCCGCGGTGCGGACGGCTAAGGGAACGCCTGATCAAATCGGCTCTCCCGACTAGCCGCTGGGCTAGTAATGCACCACATTAAGTTACCGAATAAATCATAGCTTCTCTTGCTGATGGCCGATGAAGCTCTTAATTTAAATGTGCATTCAGCACGCAGGTAAGTATTGATAATAAAATTTTGACGTGGCTAAGTTAAATATTTTGGGCGAGAGAATTAATTTAATTACACTGCACGCAGTAGACGAGCTCTGAACTGGCCCTTTGGAGATATGCTATCGCTATATTTTTATAGGTATTCAAATGAAACTTTTCACATCTTCATAGTTATAGCGGATCTCCAACCTACTTAAATATAAACATCCTAGCCTTATTTATTAGCCTACTTAATCTATCTTGCTTCCTTAAGTTTTGAGACGAAAACCAGAAAATCATGAATTTCCACTAAAATCTTAATTTGTGAAATCCAAAGTTGTTGTTGTTGTGGTCTTCAGTCCTGAGACTGGTTTGATGCAGCTCTCCATGCTACTCTATCCTGTGCAAGCTTCTTCATCTCCCAGTACCTACTGCAACCTACATCCTTCTGAATCTGCTTAGTGTATGCATCTCTTGGTCTCCCCCTACGATTTTTACCTTCCACGCTGCCCTCCAATACTAAATTGGTGATCCCTTGATGCCTCAGAACATGTCCTACCAACCGATCCCTTCTTCTGGTCAAGTTGTGCCACAAACTCCTCTTCTCCCCAATCCTATTCAGTACCTCCTCATTAGTTATGTGATCTACCCATCTAATCTTCAGCATTCTTCTGTAGCACCACATTTCGAAAGCTTCTATTCTCTTCTTGTCCAAACTATTTATCGTCCATGTTTCACTTCCATACATGGCTACACTCCATACAAATACTTTCAGAAAAGACTTCCTGACACTTAAATCTATACTCGAAGTTAACAAATTTCTCTTATTCAGAAACGCTTTCCTTGCCATTGCCAGTCTACATTTTATATCCTCTCTACTTCGACCATCATCAGTTATTTTGCTCCCCAAATAGCAAAACTCCTTTACTACTTTAAGTGTCTCATTTCCTAATCTAATACCTTCAACATCACCCGACTTAATTCGACTACATTCCATTATCCTCGTTTTGCTTTTGTTGATGTTCATCTTATACCCTCCTTTCAAGACACTGTCCATTCCGTTCAACTGCTCTTCCAAGTCCTTTGCTGTCTCTGACAGAATTACAATGTCATCGGCGAACCTCAAAGTTTTTATTTCTTCTCCATGGATTTTAATACCTACTCCGAATTTTTCTTTTGTTTCCTTTACTGCTTGCTCAATATACAGATTGAATAACATCGGGGAGAGGCTACAACCCTGTCTCACTCCCTTCCCAACCACTGCTTCCCTTTCATGACCCTCGACTCTTATAACTGCCATCTGGTTTCTGTACAAATTGTAAATAGCCTTTCGCTCCCTGTATTTTACCCCTGCCACCTTTAGAATTTGAAAGAGAGTATTCCAGTCAACATTGTCAAAAGCTTTCTCTAAGTCTACAAATGCTAGAAACGTAGGTTTGCCTTTCCTTAATCTTTCTTCTAAGATAAGTCGTAAGGTCAGTATTGCCTCACGTGTTCCAGTATTTCTACGGAATCCAAACTGATCTTCCCCGAGGTCGGCTTCTACTAGTTTTTCCATTCGTCTGTAAAGAATTCGTGTTAGTATTTTGCAGCTGTGGCTTATTAAACTGATTGTCCGGTAATTCTCACATCTGTCAACACCTGCTTTCTTTGGAATTGGAATTATTATATTCTTCTTGAAGTCTGAGGGTATTTCGCCTGTCTCATACATCTTGCTTACCAGATGGTAGAGTTTCGTCAGGGCTGGCTCTCCCAAAGCCGTCAGTAGTTCCAATGGTATGTTGTCTACTCCGGGGGCCTTGTTTCGACTCAGGTCTTTCAGTGCTCTGTCAAATTCTTCACGCAGTATCGTATCTCCCATTTCATCTTCATCTACATCCTCTTCCATTTCCATAATATTGTCCTCAAGTACATCGCCCTTGTATAGACCCTCTATATACTCCTTCCACCTTTCTGCTTTCCCTTCTTTGCTTAGAACTGGGTTTCCATCTGAGCTCTTGATGTTCATACAAGTGGTTCTCTTATCTCCAAAGGTCTCTTTAATTTTCCTGTAGGCAGTATCTATCTTACCCCTAGTGAGATAAGCCTCTACATCCTTACATTTGTCCTCTAGCCATCCCTGCTTAGCCATTTTGCACTTCCTGTCGATCTCATTTTTGAGACGTTTGTATTCCTTTTTGCCTGCTTCATTTACTGCATTTTTATATTTTCTCCTTTCATCAATTAAATTCAAAGTACTGTTTTTATTAAATTATTATGAAAGATGAATTTAAATATAAATTTTGAAGTCTCTAGCTCTTTTCTGTTGCGCCAATGATTTTTACAGAAAAACGTCCAAATTTCGAAAATGGCTAAAGTTATCGAACGGATATTCAACACACTTTAATTTAGTATTACTCCTGACATGCTAGAAATGTTTCAGGTTATTTATTTCATTTTTAAAGTATTGCGCAACATTTATGACGTCAGAGCTAGTTACAGCGGACTGGCTGGCACACAATGGAAAGACTGATGTGAATTTACTACAGCGTGAGTAGGCTGCTTCCCTACAAACGATTTCCTTGCCATTGCCAGTCTACATTTTATATCCTCTCTACTTCGACCATCATCAGTTATTTTGCTTCCCAAATAGCAAAACTCCTTTACTACTTTAAGTGTCTCATTTCCAAATGTAATTCCCTCAACATCACCCGACTTAATTCGAGTACATTCCATTATCCTCGTTTTGCTTTTGTTGATATTCATCTTATATCCTCCTTTCAAGACACTGTCCATTCCATTCAACTGCTCTTCGAAGTCCTTTGCTGTCTCTGACAGAATTACAATGTCATCGGCAAACCTCGACGTTCTTATTTCTTCTCCATGGATTTTAATACCTACTCCTAACTTTTCTTTCGTTTCCTTTACTGCTTGCTCAATATACAGATTGAATAGCAACGGGGAGAGGCTACAACCCTGTCTCACTCCCTTCCCAACCGCTGCTTCCCTTTCATGTCCCTCGACTCTTATAACTGTCATCTGCTTTCTGTACAAATTGTAAATAGCATTTCGCTCCCTGTAATTTACCCCTGCCACCTTTAGAATTTGAAAGAGAGTATTCCAGTCAACATTTTCAAAAGCTTTCTCTAAGTCTACAAATGATAGAAACGTAGATTTGCCTTTCCTTAATCTTTCTTCTAAGATAAGTCGTAGGGTCAGTATTGCCTCACGTGTTCCAACATTTCTACGGAATCCAAACTGATCTTCCCCGAGGTCGGCTTCTACCAGTTTTTCCATTCGTCTGTAAAGAATTCGCGTTAGTATTTTGCAGCTGTGACTTATTAAACTGATAGTTCGCTAATTTGCACATCTGCCAACGCCTGCTTTTTTTGGATTGGAATTATTATATTCTTCTTGAAGTTTGAGGGTATTTCGCCTGTCTCATACATCTTGCTCACCAGATGGTAGAGTTTTGTCAGGACTGGCTCTCCCAAGGCTGTCAGTAGTTCTATTGGAATCTTGTCTACTCCTGGGGCCTTGTTTCGACTCAGGTCTTTCAGTGCTCTGTCAAACTCTTCACGCAGTATCATATCTACCATTTCATCTTCATCTACCTCCTCTTCCATTTCCATAATATTGTACTCAAGAACATCTTAAAAGTCGCGAAAGTAGCGTTTCCAACTTCGGAGTGTGGTAACACCAACTTGTATGCAAGGGTAGTCGCGGGTGGACGTGCGTGTAAGTAATTCGTACTTGTGAAACCCCGGCTTTATGCTCGGCGTACGACGGACTGTCCTGGCCGGTCAGTCACCTTAGACGCTGGCGGAGGTCGCAGCGCCTGGAGAAAGCTGCCTCGCGCGACCTTGACACAGAGAGGGGACCGCTACCCGCTACCCGCTGCCCTCCGGCCGCTTCCGCAGCGCGCAGCACGGGGCGCCGCCCACCGCTTCCGCGGAGGTCCCTTCCGCCGGATTACGCCGCCGGCGAGGGCGCCAACTTCCGCTGTTTTCTGAATACTACACGAACCACTTCCAGGCTTCGCGAGATATGCCGCGAGGAAGTTCCTGTCGCCCCGAACCCTTTCCAGTCATTTGTTTTGCACTGTTTCCCGTAGTCACATCAGCGCTAATCAGCTTTGTATGAGAGGCAAACTCGCGACATCCAGAATTTAGACCTACAAACTGTAGATGCAAGTTAACAGGTGGATCGTGTCTTCTTAAATTTGAGGAAGACAATCGATGCTCTATTATAACGTTGAAGCCTTCCCGTCTCCTCTGTATAGTTTGTTGGTAAACTGAAGAGCGAGCGAGCGAGTCCCCACTATGCCAACCCAGATACGTCACGAGGCGCTTCTACAGGCTGTTTCTCAACGCAGTACCGGCCCTGCGGCGGCGTCGTGCACAAATACGTCTCGGCTGTGTTCATTTTTAGACAAATGCATTAAGACCACAAGGAATGCAAAAAACGATAGCTTCTTCCGAAACACAACATTATAGAGTAAATAATCTAAGATAAGAATGGAAGTCAGGATTATACTACAAACATAGAACCGAATGCCTGTTCATGTGAATGTATTGTATATTTCTCTGCCGGCCGCTGGTGGCCGAGCGGCTCTGGCGCTACAGTCTGGAACCGCGTGACCGCTACGGTCGCAGGTTCGAATCCTGCCTCGGGCATGGATGTGTGTGTTGTCCTTAGGTTAGTTAGGTTTAAGTAGTTCTAAGTTCTAGGGGACTTATGACCTCAGCAGTTGAGTCCCATAGTGCTCAGAGCCATTTGAACCATTTTATATTTCTCTCTCTAAAACGAACCCCATATAATGCAATCAAACTGTAGAATTTAAGGCTTGTTCTTACTTCGTGTTTATACTAAAAGATAAAAGTTTTCTTTGAAGGACTTGCAACACGAAGAGTGTTTAAAAAGTAAGCAAAATTTATAATTTTGTGAGTTGTATTAGTCCGATTTGCACTACTTTTTTGTCACTGTCTTCGTAAACATGTCTGAAAAGTATGTGTACAATGTAATGCATATTGGGTAATTACTCTGTTGTCAGCTGTCAGAAAGGTTACATGTGTTTTGGTAGCATCAAGGATTATTTGTTTTGTATAAAAACTGATTAGAGAATCTGTATTAAATTTTGTTCCAGGAATGGAATAAACTATATGAAATGTTTAGAAATGTTAAATATTGCTTTTGGTGAGCCTGTTATGAGTGAACCAAGGACATACAATTGGTATAAATATTTCAAAGCAGGCCTTAAAGGACAGCATTTTATAAGCATGGACGAGATTAAAAATGCACATTTAAGGGACCTATAAACTATCCCGAAGAAACAGTACCTAAAAAAAATTCTGGAATTGGAAAAAAGCACTGGTACAAGTGTATAGTATGTAATGGGGAATATTTTGAAGAAGATAACATTGCTGTATCCAGAATGAGATTTTCACTCTGCAGCGGAGTGTGCGCTGATATGAAACTTCCTGGCAGATTAAAACTGTGTGCCCGACCGAGACTCGCACTCGGGACCTTTGCCTTTGGCGGGCAAGTGCTGTAGATTAACAAATAAAGTTCTTACCAAAAAATGAAAATAATATTTGAACGCACCTCGTACGTTAAAGTTTTTGCTTAGAAGTCCAGAATCGATGTACATGTTTCGAAGAAAATTTCAGCAATGCTTAGAATAGCTATTGTGCACATATTTCGAGCAATATGTCTCAGAATCAGGTGAATAGTGACCGAGATAGAGATTTAGTGTTGCATAAGCATCAATCTATTGGTTATGACCTGTAGATTAAAACTGAAGAATCTGCAAAAAGGCGGGAACATAAGGAGATGGGACCTGGATAAACTGAAAGAACCAGAGGTTGTACAGAGTTTCAGGGAGAGCATAAGGGAACAATTGACAGGAATGGGTGAAAGAAATACAGTAGAAGAAGAATGGGTAGCTTTGAGGGATGAAGTAGTGAAGGCAGCAGAGGATCAAGTAGGTAAAAAGACGAAGGCTAGTAGAAATCCTTGGGTAACAGAAGAAATATTGAATTTAATTTATGAAAGGAGAAAATATAAAAATGCAGTAAATGAAGCAGGCAAAAAGGAATACAAACGTCTCAAAAATGAGATCGACAGGAAGTGCAAAATGGCTAAGCAGGGATGGCTAGAGGACAAATGTAAAGATGTAGAGGCTTATCTCACTAGGGGTAAGATAGATACTGCCTACAGGAAAATTAAAGAGACCTTTGGAGATAAGAGAACCACTTGTATGAACATCAAGAGCTCAGATGGAAACCCAGTTCTAAGCATAGAAGGGAAAGCAGAAAGGTGGAAGGAGTATATAGAGGGTCTATACAACGGCGACGCGCTTGAGGACAATATTATGGAAATGGAAGAGGATGTAGATGAAGATGAAATGGGAGATACGATACTGCGTGAAGAGTTTGACAGATCACTGAAAGACCTGAGTCGAAACAAGGCCCCCGGAGTAGACAACACTCCATTGGAACTACTGACGGCCTTGGGAGAGCCAGTCCTGACAAAACTCAACCATCTGGTGAGCAAGATGTATGAAACAGGTGAAATACCCTCAGACTTCAAGAAGAATATAATAATTCCAATCCCAAAGAAAGCAGGTGTTGACAGATGTGAAAATTACCGAACAATCAGTTTAATAAGCCACAGCTGCAAAATACTAACGCGAATTCTTTACAGACGAATGGGAAAACTGGTAGAAGCCGACCTCGGGGAAGATCAGTTTGGATTCCGTAGAAATACTGGAACACGTGAGGCAATACTAACCTTACGACTTATCTTAGAAGAAAGATTAAGGAAAGGCAAACCTACGTTTCTAGCATTTGTAGACTTGGAGAAAGCTTTTGACAATGCTGACTGGAATACTCTCTTTCAAATTCTAAAGGTGGCATGGGTAAAATACAGGGAGCGAAAGGCTATTTACAATTTGTACAAAAACCAGATGGCAGTTAAAAGAGTCGAGGGACACGAAAGGGAAGCAGTGGTTGGGAAGGGAGTGAGACAGGGTTGTAGCCTCTCCCCGTTGCTATTCAATCTGTATATTGAACAAGCAATAAAGGAAACAAAATAAAAGTTCGGAGTAGGTATTAAAATGCATGGAGAAGAAATATAAACTTTGAGGTTCACCGATGACATTGTAATTCTGTCAGAAACAGCAAAGGACTTGGAAGAGCAGTTGAACGGAATGGACAGTGTCTTGAAAGGAGGGTATAAGATGAACATCAACAAAAGCAAAATGAGGATAATGGAATGTAGTCGAATTAACTCGGGTGATGCTGAGGGAATTACATTTGGAAATGAGACACTTAAAGTAGTAAAGGAGTTTTGCTATTTGGGGAGCAAAATAACTGATAATGGTCGAAGTAGAGAGGATACAAAATGTAGAATGGCAATGGCAAGGAAAGCTTTTCTGAACAAGAAAAATTTGTTAACATCGAGTATAGATTTAAATATCAGGAAGTCGATTCTGAAAGTATTTGTATGTAGTAAGCCATGTATGGGAGTGAAACGTGGACGATAAACAGTTTAGACAAGAAGAGAATAGAAGCTTTTGAAATGTGGTGCTACAGAAGAATGCTGAAGATTATATGGGTAGATCACATAACTAATGAGGAGGTATTGAATAGAATTGGGAAGAAGAGGAGTTTGTGGCACAACTTGACTAGAAGAAGGGATCGGTTCGTAGGATATGTTCTGAGACATCGAGGGATCACCAATTTAGTATTGGAGGGCAGCGTGGAGGGTAAAAATCGTAGAGGGAGACCAAGAGATGAATACACTGAGCAGATTCATAAGTATGTAGGCTGCAGTAGGTACTGGGAGATGAAGAAGCTTGCACAGGATAGAGTAGCATGGAGAGCTGCATCAAACCAGTCTCAGAACTGAAGACCACAACAACAACAACTCTGTTGTACTATATTAGCTGCTGGTGGGCTGTCATAATAAGTGTCTGTATTTATTACCAAAGCTGACGTTGTTCTTTAATAGCAAAAGGTGACGTTATTCTTTAATTAATTTGACTGAATTACTTAATTCATAGTTAAACTTTTTCTTGACAACAACAAAATTTTGCAAAGTTTTACGTTGATGGATTTTGGGATGGATTATAATCAGTAATGCAATATTGCTGGCAAGAATTAATTATATTCTGAGTGAAATGATTTTACAAACGTTCAAATGGGACTTGCTTTTTACAATAATCTTACAACTACCATTGCGCAAACATACTTTCAGTAGTCTTGAGTTTCTCAAAATAATAATTCAATAATATTAGTTCCTCTTATGATAACAGTTAGCTGATGTCTCTGTACATCCGTTGATAATCTCTTGTAAATCATAGCTGGTGGCTGGCAGGCACACCGCTCCTCTCAACCTCTCGCTTCAGATCTACTACCGACTCGCTTCACATCTCGCTTACTACTG